>NC_140012.1:13230863-13570863 GCF_964263955.1 Coregonus lavaretus | reverse complement strand
GTCTGTTACTTGAACTCTATGAAGCATTTATTTGGGCTGCAATTTCTGAGGCTGGTAACTCTAATGAACTTATCCTCTGCAGCAGAGGTAACTCTGGGTCTTCCTTTCCTGTGGTGGTCCTCATGAGAGCCAGTTTCATCATAGCGCTTGATGGCTTTAGCGACTGCACTTGAAGAAACTTTCAAAGTTCTTGAAATTTTCCGGATTTACTGACCTTCATGTCTTAAAGTAATGATGGAATGTCATTTCTCTTTGCTTATTTGAGCTGTTCTTGCTATAATATGGACTTGGTCTTTTACCAAAGTGCTATCTTCTGTATACCACCCCTACCTTGTCACAACACAACTGATTAGCTCAAACGCATTAAGAAGGAAATAAATTCTACAAATTAACTTTTAACAAGGCACACCTGTTAATTGAAATGCATTCCAGGTGACTACCTCATGAAGCTGGTTGAGAGAATGCCAAGCGTGTGCAAAGGGTGGCTACTTGAAGAATCTCAAATATAAAATATATTTCTGTTGTTGAACACTTTTTTGGTTACTACATGATTCCATATGTGTTATTTCATAGTTTTGATGTCTTCACTATTATTCTACAATGTAGAAAATAGTAAAAATAAAGAAAAACCCTGGAATGAGTAGGTGTGTCCAAACTTTTGACTGGTACTGTATAATATAGCACTAATGTGTATTTGTGAGATTGATAGTGCTGAGCGATTAGTGCTTTTCTAAGTTTGGTTTAGTTTTGGTTAGATTATTACAAATAATACCAGGCATTGCTGAATACTAGTTTCTTATTGGCTTGAAGGTCATTCTAGAGTGTGCATTATTTCTCTATAATGCACGGTATATTTGCATGGTAGAATTCAATGGCTATAGTTAATTCTTACTTGTTTTATGTTTGAGCTGCTTTTGAAAGCAAAAGTCGAAATGAAAATATTATTGTCATTATTGAATTTGATTTTCATAATAGCAAGCTAGGACTGATGGTTGGGTTAGCTAAACTAGCATGTCTGTTTGTTTGGTTACCAAGGTAACTACTGTCTCCATCTAGTAACTTGCTAGCTACTTCAGTGGATGTTGAACACATTTCTAGATTCAAATGTATACATTTCTAGTGGCAAATGTGTTAAATTATAGCCATGGTATAAAAGGGACAATCAACTTGTAGCTCTAATCATGCTCTGCAAGATAATGCAACTCCATGGTAAGGTTAGTTCCACTTTCATTATTTTCCAGAGAATGCATAGCCTCTTGTTGATTATCCCTTACATAATCACGGTTTATCATTTTGGTTTAGATATGTTTTTTTTAACATTAAATGCATTATGAAATAATGACATTACAATGGTTTTAGGGCTTTTTCATGGAAATTCCAAAACCACAAATAGTGAGCATTCAAGAGCATTAAATTGGCAAAACAATATTCCATTGTCTCTGTCAGGTCCACAATGGATAGACATCAATAGAAACATATGAAATTACTATGAAATAATCAAATATTTCAGTTGTGTATACTACTTAGTTTCTATTTGATTACTTTATTATTTTTCATTCCTTAAAGTCTCAACTCTCCTCAGGCAGTAGCAGTCAGCCAGCCAGACCATCTAACGTTATCTGCTCCCCATACTGTACTGTCTTTAGTCATCCTATTTAGCTAGCCTGCCTAAGTATGCTGCAGAGCTGTCTGACGAAATCATTTTGCTAGTAGATAAGGTATACTTTCACGAACTGTCTTTGTCTATGCGGTCTGTGTCTAACCTAACATAGCAGGCTAAAAGTGTATCCTTCCAGAGATTTGTATCTGTCTGAGCCGGAAAAAACAGGGGCAATGGATTATGGTCATTGTAGTTAATTACATTTATATGCTGAATTATGTTGAATATTTGCTTTCCCAATTGCTTAACTACAACTCCCTTCAGCCCTGCGTCCCACATACTGTAGTTCCTGACTTGATTTCTCTCGTGAGAAACGGCGTGTTCGGCCCACCAAAAAATATATACAGTGGGGATAAAAAGTATTTAGTCAGCCACCAATTGTGCAAGTTCTCCCACTTAAAAAGATGAGAGAGGCCTGTAATTTTCATCATAGGTACACGTCAACTATGACAGACAAAATGAGGGAAAAAATTCCAGAAAATCACATTGTAGGATTTTTAATGAATTTATTTGCAAATTATGGTGGAAAATAAGTATTTGGTCAATAACAAAAGTTTCTCAATACTTTGTTATATACCCTTTGTTGGCAATGACACAGGTCAAACCGTTTCTGATAGTCTTCACAAGGTTTTCACACACTGTTGCTGGTATTTTGGCCCATTCCTCCATGCAGATCTCCTCTAGAGCAGTGATGTTTTGGTGCTGTCGCTGGGCAACACAGACTTTCAACTCCCTCCAAAGATTTTCTATGGGGTTGAGATCTGGAGACTGGCTAGGCCACTCCAGGACCTTGAAATGCTTCTTACGAAGCCACTCCTTCGTTGCCCGGGCGGTGTGTTTGGGATCATTGTCATGCTGAAAGACCCAGGCACGTTTCATCTTCAATGCCCTTGCTGATGGAAGGAGGTTTTCACTCAAAATCTCACGATACATGGCCCCATTCATTCTTTCCTTTACACGGATCAGTCGTCCTGGTCCCTTTGCAGAAAAACAGCCCCAAAACATGATGTTTCCACCCCCATGCTTCACAGTAGGTATGGTGTTCTTTGGATGCAACTCAGCATTCTTTGTCCTCCAAACACGACGAGTTGAGTTTTTACCAAAAAGTTATATTTTGGTTTCATCTGACATTCTCCCAATCCTCTTCTGGATCCTCCAAATGCACTCTAGCAAACTTCAGACGGGCATGGACATGTACTGGCTTAAGCAGGGGAACACGTCTCGCACTGCAGGATTTGAGTCCCTGGCGGCGTAGTGTGTTACTGATGGTAGGCTTTGTTACTTTGGTCCCAGCTCTCTGCAGGTCATTCACTAGGTCCCCCCGTGTGGTTCTGGGATTTTTGCTCACCCATCTTGTGATCATTTTGACCCCACGGGGTGAGATCTTGCGTGGAGCCCCAGATCGAGGGAGATTATCAGTGGTCTTGTATGTCTTCCATTTCCTAATAATTGCTCCCACAGTTTATTTCTTCAAACCAAGCTGCTTACCTATTGCAGATTCAGTCTGGTGTCCTTTGACAGCTCTTTGGTCTTGGCCATAGTGGAGTTTGGAGTGTGACTGTTTGAGGTTGTGGACAGGTGTCTTTTATACTGATAACAAGTTCAAACAGGTGCCATTTATACAGGTAACGAGTGGAGGACAGAGGAGCCTCTTAAAGAAGAAGTTACAGGTCTGTGAGAGTGCTTGTTTGTAGGTGACCAAATACTTATTTTCTGCCATAATTTGCAAATAAATTCATTAAAAATCCTACAATGTGATTTTCTGGAATTTTTTTTCTCAATTTGTCTGTCATAGTTGACATGTACCTATGATGAAAATTACAGGCCTCTCTCATCTTTTTAAGTGGGAGAACTTGCACAATTGGTGGCTGACTAAATACTTTTTTCCCCCACTGTACCTAAAAGAATTCAAGTACTTGAACCGACGTCGGTCAATTAGTTATTTAATAACCCAAAAAATAATTTTAAAAGTTGGGTAATCGCTCAGTTCACTCTGATTAAGATGTAGTCTACACACACACACTTACGCCAGCACAGACATGCACACGCACACACACGGATATAGGCATGGACACACGAATGCATGCACACACACACACGAATGCATGCACACACACACATATACACACGTACCCCCCCTTAGAGTAAAAACATCTAAGTGTATAATAAACTCTTTATTATGGTGTTTATTATTCCTACCTGTGATGCCATTAGTCATTAATCCCAATCAATAAGACACTCTTTATTTGCCCTAATTTGTTTTGTTGATTTTCCACCTTCCAGGAGGAATGAGAGGCAATCCAAAGTACATAAACAGCCAGTAATGTAGACACAGAACCTGCGTCCGCACCGGCACTTTTAATATCCTGCAATGAAAGCTAGGTAAATCTGATCGGTGAAGGCAGTGTGCTGCACAAAAGACAAACAGAACTACCTGGGCTGGGCACTCCCTCCATGTTGCTGGAAGCCCATGGCTTCTGTAAAGCTAAAGGAAATGTGCTAGTTAGCTAACCTGGCGTGACTAACCATTATACAGTGAGATCCAAAAGTTACAGATGCACAAATATCATACCGCCAAGACATGCTAACCTCTCACCATTGCAATAACCTACCAGCTCTCATAGTCTCACGTCAGAATTAGACGTTCATCCATGTTTCTCAAATTTCAAAGTTGTTCCAAACGTCACATTTCAAGGTGTTTAAGGTTAAGTTTAGGCATTAACTCCACATTTTTAAGGTTAGGGTTAAGTTTGGTCAATAACTCCAAATTCTTAAGGTTAGACATTAACTCTGAATCGTTAAGGTAAGGGTTAAGGTTTGGGATAGACTTAAAACAAAAATATGAAAAACAACTTTCTATCGCTGTAATCAAACTTGCAACCTTTGGAATCAAAGGCTTTTTTGGAAAAAAATGGTTACTGTATACCTATCCTCGTCCACAATGCCTTAGCAAAACCGAAACCTACTTGAAGGTAACAGCGCTCACTGTTGGCCCTAGTGGCCAGTTTCCACGTCATCTCCCAACGTCTTCAGGCATGGATGGACGTCGAATACTGACTTGTACTACAGGTGACCTGGCTGACAATAACAGAGGTTAGCTTTTTGGGGGGGTATGATATTTATACCTTTGTAACTTTCTCCCTCATCATTATTCACGATTCATTCAGGATTATCCGTAATCATGGTAGCATCCACATGAATATAGAAGTGTTTAGAAACATATTCTATTCTTATTTACAATAAAAGTGACTCCAAAATGACACAATACATTATTTACCATTCATTTCTATTGGGCAAAAAATGATCTGAAACACTACCAAAACAAACAGCTAATGCATCCAACAAATTAGAGTCACAAGCTTGATGTAGTCATTGCGTGCTATAAATATGGGACCAAATACTTACGTTTGTACTGCTTTAATACACATATAAGTGAATTTGTCCAAATA
This sequence comes from Coregonus lavaretus, assembly GCF_964263955.1. Classification (NCBI taxonomy): domain Eukaryota; kingdom Metazoa; phylum Chordata; class Actinopteri; order Salmoniformes; family Salmonidae; genus Coregonus; species Coregonus lavaretus. The sequence goes on along the minus strand of NC_140012.1, from coordinate 13,565,754 downwards.
CTTTGGTCCCCTAAAATGGGGGTACTATGAAAACAAGGTGCTGTAATTTCTAAACGGTTCACCCGATATGGATGAAAATACACTCAAAATGTTTTTGACAGTCTGCACTTTAACCCCATAGTCATTGTATAATTTCAATCCAAAGTGCTGGACTACTGAGTCAAAACAATGAAAAACATTGTCACGGTACCAATGCTTTTGAAGTTCACTGTATATCTAAATGTTCCACTGCAATAACTGCTAAAACAGCACATGGCACCACACAGAAAGGCATACATCCACCCCCATAGAACATATTTGTAGTAGCCTGTAACTTTTACTGTATATATTTATATTTTCTATACTTACACATTTGTATTTATTGCTTCTATGCTGGAAATGACATGCCTGTGGAAAGTCAAACACAAGTGAAAGACCTTGTTGTTCAGGTTCCAGAAACCTCAGAGCAGATAAGGCCAAGGGTCTCCATGGAAACGTAAGCCTTGCGGAGCCAGGATCCAATTTGGGAAACCACAAAATCAACACAAACCAAACGTTCTCAACAGTGAGGGGAGAGGGAGCTAGCGAGACAAACCCAAGGTGTGTTTGTGCAAGTTAAAGGCAGGAGGGAGGTAGCAATTGAACTGGAGTGACCTCGGATGGGTCTCTATGATCTATAATGGGATAGAGGTCTATTGTTGGATTTAATCATTTGGTCAGTTGTATCTGGTTAATGTTAGCTATATGCGGTGGAGAACAGTCGGTCAATAATACTTTGACAGATTTCTTTGACATTTACATTTATGTTTCAATCAAAATGATTTTCAATAATATTTACCAAAAATAAATGTACGAGACATTAAATAAATGAGAAATGGAAATGTAGGCCTTGTTACCGGGGAAACGGAGCGCTCAAATATTTAGTCAGAACATGTACATTAAACGGTCATAATCCTATATTGGCTGGAGCAATATGATCATGTTTATAAAATGAAAAAAGAAAACGTGGCTGTGAGATTTATGGACAGAAAACAGGCCCTCTGTGACAAAAACCTGAAACTGAGCAACCAAATTCACAATCTTTAAAAAGCAAACAGGGAGTTATAAATTCACTCCCTTTTAATAGTCTGTCGGCACAGCAGAGCTAACCCATACAGTATGCCATGCCCATCTCACAAGAAACCCCACATGATGCTTGTCAATGGGCTGTTCCATTTCCCTTGATAGCACTGAAAAGCCACAGCTTTACATCCAGACTTTTCCCCACGTTCTTATTATTTTTAATTAATCAGACTCCCTCAGGAGTCTATACTCTATTGTCTGTTGCCACACAATGACTTCAATGTCCCCAGCAAACCAAAATTGGTTCTGTGAAAGTTCCCAGATAATTTGTTAGGTCACGGCAAATGTTCTCATAACACAAAAACTGTCCAGTCGTGCTGATGATTATAGAATGTTTATATAAAACATTCGCCTGATGTTGCAGGAACGTTCCTAGAACACATTTAATATGTTCTTTAAAGGCCCAGAATGTTTCATTAGGTTGTGGAAACAGTCTGGTGAGAACATTGTGTGGACATCACAAAAGACATGTTCCCAAAACACAAAAACTGTCCAGTTGTGCGGATGATTGTACAATGTTTCTTTAAGGGTGCAACAAATATTTGCCTGATGTTGCAAGAACGTTCCCAGAGCACATTTTGTCTGTTCTTTAAAGGTTCCCAGAATGTTTATTTATGTTGTGGGAACATTGTGAGGATATGATAAGAGATAAGTTCCCAAAACACAAAAACTGTCCAGTTGTGCTGACATTCAGATAATGTTTGTGTCAGGGTGTGCAAAAAAACAGAACAGCCTTACTAAGTTCTTTAAAGGTTCCCAGAACATTTAATTAGGTTATGGGAACAGTGTGGGTATATTACAAAACACAAAATATGTTCAGTTGTGATGACATTCATAAAATATTTAAGTTAAGTTGCACAGGACATTCCTATAATGTTTTAAGAATGTTGACAGAACACCTGGTGCAAGTTATTTAAAGGTACCCAGAATATTTAATTAAGTTATGGGAGTTGTCTGGGATGTTTCAAGAATATGTTTGTGATATTCACATAGGTTGCACAGAACATACCCACAATGTTGCACAATGTTCCACAATTTCCAAATAAGTCAGTTTAAACTACATTCATAGCATATGTGTTTTAGGTTTAACATAATATTCCATTGATGTTCACATTTGACCTTGTCTTGGAGGTCCTCAGAACATTTCAAGAACAGTAAGTAAATATTTACCTAATATTACCACAACATTCTCAGCATGCAAATGTGTAGCTCCTTAAAGCATTAGAAAGAAGATTGGAATATAACCCTACCAGATTTAATGGCAGTTCACATTTGAAGGTGATATAGCGACCCATGGCATTTTATTTTTAGGACATTTGAACAGCATTTGATCAAACAGGTACAACCATATTTGTTTTACTCTTAATATATTGACAATGTGGGGTTTGAACTTGCAATGTTTGGTCCCTAAGCCAGGTCTTTTATCTTCTGTGCCACCTGGGAAGCTCTCTTACTTCTTCTTTTTTCGGTATATAGCCATGGCAGTATGGTCAATAAGGAATTCCATGCTTCCTTTTTAACCTTCTTAGACCTAACTAACCCAGAGAAATACTGGTAACTTGGTTATGCTGCGTACTTCTGGGCCCAAGGTATCCAAGACTATGAGTGCTGATCTAGGACCGCTTTTGCTTTTCAGATCGTATCAAGCGTCTCAAAGTAGGAATTATATTGGGTGCGTTTTTTGAAGTTGAACAGTCAATTTTTACACGTTACATTTATTTACAGTTAACCCTCTAGAGTCTTAGCCCTGTCTAAGCCGGTGGAGGGGGGTTGTAAGCTAACATATATAATTGTTTTAAGATGGTCATACCAAGGATCATTTAGCTATTTGATTTAGAATTTTAAGAACCCTTAAGGTATAACAAAAAAAAAGTATTGGATGAAACAATGAATTTGGCATTACTGCTATTAGCCAATAGAAACGCAATGAAGAAAATAATCCACTTGTTCTGTAGTGTCTGTCCTATACCTGAGAGATATAAGAAAGATCAGGAAACTATTTTAATTATTTTTTACTTGTATTTATCATCTTATTTTAGGCACTAAACTATGTCCATATACAGTGCATTCGGAAAGTATTCAGACCCTTTGACTTTTTCCACATTTTGTTACGTTACAGCCTTATTCTAAAATGGATTAAATAAATACAAATCCTCATCAATCTACACACAATACCAAATAATGACAAAGTGAAAACAGGTTATAATTTTTTGCCAATTTATTAAAAAAAAGAAACAGAAATATGCTTATTTACATAAGTATTTAGACCCTTTGCTATGAGACTCAAAATTGAGCTCAGGTGCATCCTGTTTCCAATTATAATCCTTGAGATGTTTCTACAACTTGGAGTCCAGCTGTGGTAAATTCAATTGATTGGACATGATTTGGAAAGGCACACACCTGTCTATATAAGGTCCCACAGTTGACAGTGCATGTCAGAGCAAAAACTAAGCCATAAAGACGAAGGAATTGTCCATAGAGCTCCGAGACAGGATTGTGTCGAGGCACAGATCTGGGGAAGGGTACCAAAACAAAATCTGCAGCATTGAAGGTCACCAAGAACACAGTGATCTCCATCATTCTTAAATAGAAGAAATTTGGAATCACCAAGACTCTTCCTAGAGTTGACCGCCCGGCCAAACTGAGCAATCAGGGGAGAAGGGCCTTGGTCAGGGAGGTGGCCAAGAACCCGATAGTCACTCTGACAGAGCTCCAGAGCTCCAGAGTTCCTCTGTGGAGATGGGAGAACCTTCCAGAAGGACAACCATCTCTGCAGCACTCCACCAATCAAGCCTTTATGGTAGTGGCCAGACAGAAGCCACTCCTTAGTAAAAGGCATAAGACAGCCCGCTTGGAGTTTGCCAAAAGGCACCTAAAGAAAACAAGATTCTCTGGTCTGATGAAACCAAGATTGAACTTTTTGGCCTGAATGCCAAGCGTCACGTCTGGAGGAAACCTGGCACCATCCCCATGGTGAAGCATGGTGGTGGCAGCATCATGCTGTGGGAATGTTTTTCACCGGCAGGAACTGGGAAACTAGTCAGGTTCGAGGGAAAGATGAACAGAGTAAAGTACAGAGAGATCCTTGATGAAAACCTGCTCCAGAGCTCTCAGGACCTCAGACTGAAGCGAAGGTTCACCTTCCAACAGGACAACGACCCTAACACACAGCCAAGACAATGCAAGAGTGGCATCAGGACAAGTCTCTGAATGTCCTTGAGTGACCAAGCCAGAGCCCGGACTAACATCTCTGGAGAGACCTGAAAATAGCTGTGCAGTGACGCTCCACATCCAACCTGACAGAGCTTGAGAAGATCTGCAGAGAAGAATGGGAGAAACTCCCCAAATACAGGTGTGCCAAGCTTGTAGCGGCATACCCAAGAAGACTCGAGGCTATAATTGCTGCCAAGGGTCTGAATACTTATGTGATGAAGTAAATGTGATATTAAAGTTTTTTATATTTTTATTTTGCAAAAATGTCTGTAAACCTGTTGTTGTTTTGTCATTTTGGGGTATTGTATGTAGATTGATGAGGGGAAAAAACAATTTAATCAATTTTAGAATAAGGCTGCAACGTAACAAAATGTGGAAAAAGTCAAGGGGTCTGAATACTTTCCCGAATGCACTGTATAGTTCCATTAATTTGTTTAACTGGTACCTGGGACCTTCAAATGAGTTTTGTGAGGCTTGTGGGCGTCCTAGAGCAAAACGAAGAACACCATCGCGTCTCAGCTATCCACAGAGGGGTCATATTAGTGTGTAGCTCAAACCGTTCGGACGCTACAGACAGAAGTTAGCAGAAGAGGTGGTACCGACTTCAGATGAGTCTTGTGAGGCTGGTGGGCATCCTAGAACTGTTCGGACGATATAGACGTTTTTGTGAGAAGACCGATTTTCAGGATGTTTCACGGTCTGAAAACACTGCTCTAGCTCTGCCACCTTTCACTACAGATGCGGAAAGGCGACATTAGCGGATGCGGTGGATTGAGACGCAGCCGATGAAAAATAACATACAGTGAGGGAAAAACTATTTGATACCCTGCTGATTTTGCACATATGCCCACTGACAAAGACATGATCAGTCTATAATTTTAATGGTAGGTTTATTTGAACAGTGAGAGACAGAATAACAACAACAAAATCCAGAAAAACGCATGTCAAAAATGTCATAAATTGATTTGCATTTTAATTAGGGAAATAAGTATTTGAACCCTCTGCAAACATGACATAGCACTTGGTGGCAAAACCCTTGTTGGCAATCCCAGAGGTCAGACGTTTCTTGTAGTTGGCCACCAGGTTTGCACACATCTCAGGAGGGATTTTGTTCCACTCCTCTTTGCAGATCTTCTCCAAGTCATTAAGGTTTTGAGGCTGACATTTGGCAACTCGAACCTTCAGCACCCTCCACATATGTTCTATGGGATTAAGGTCTGGAGGCTGGCTAGGCCACTCCAGGACCTTAATGTGCCTCTTCTTGAGCCACTCCTTTGTTGCCTTGGCTGCATGTTTTGGGTCATTGTCATACTGGAATATATATCCACGACCCATTTTCAATGCCCTGGCTGAGGGAAGGAGGTTCTCACCCAAGATTTGACGGTACATGGCCCCGTCCATCGTCCCTTTCATGCGGTGAAGTTGTTCTGTCCCCTTAGCAGAAAAACACCCCAAAAGCAAAATGTTTCCACCTCCATGTTTGATGGTGGGGATGGTGTTCTTGGGGTCATAGGCAGCATTCCTCCTCCTCCAAACACGGAGAGTTGAGTTGATGCCAAAGAGCTCGATTTGGTCTCATCTGACCACAAAACTTTCACCCAGTTCTCCTCTGAATCATTCAGATGTTCATTGGCAATCTTCAGACGGCCCTGTATATGTGCTTCTTGAGCAGGGGGACCTTGCGGGCGCTGCATGATTTCAGTCCTTCACGGCGTAGTGTGTTACCAATTGTTTTCTTGGTGACTATGGTCCCAGCTGCCTTGAGATCATTGACAAGATCCTTCCGTGTAGTTCTGGGCTGATTCCTCACCGTTCTCATGATAATTGCAACTCCACGAGGTGAGATCTTGCATGGAGCCCCAGGCCGAGGGAGATTGACAGTTATTTTGTGTTTCTTCCATTTGCGAATAATCGCACCAACTGTTGTCACCTTCTCACCAAGCTGCTTGGCGATGGTCTTGTAGCCCATTCCAGCCTTGTGTAGGTCTACAATCTTGTCCCTGACATCCTTGGAGAGCTCTTTGGTCTTGGCTATGGTGGAGAGTTTGGAATCTGATTGATTGATTGCTTCTGTGGACAGGTGTCTTTTAAACAGGTAACAAGCTGAGATTAGGAGCACTCCCTTTAAGAGTGTGCTCCTAATCTCAGCTCATTACCTGTATAAAAGACACCTGGGAGCCAGAAATTTCTGATTGAGAGGGGTCAAATACTTATTTCCCTCATTAAAATGCAAATCAATTCATACCATTTTTGACATGCGTTTTTCTGGATGTTTTTGTTGTTATTCTGTCTCTCACTGTTCAAATAAACCTACCATTAAAATTATAGACTGACCATGTCTTTGTCAGTGGGAAAACGTACAAAATCAGCAGGGGATCAAATACTTTTTTCCCTCCCTTTATCTCTAGCGTAAACAGATAGATTTTGATGTGGATTTTTTTATTATGTTAATTCGATTTACGCAGGGGTTTGGAAATTGTAGGCTAAGGGTTAAACTGGATTTATAAATCTGGACGAATTAAAGACATCCTTTCTTTTAGTAGATTATATCTGAGCCTCAATTTAATACACGTTTTTGAAAAGAAACATGGTTAAAGAATATGTGGGATTGAATTTACAATCTTCAACTCTGCAGTCAGATCATTAACCCTCTGCATCACTAGGGGATAACTGTGGTATTGTGTTGTTGTTTTTCCAGTCTAATATGGTCAATCAGGACACAGAACACAATTTAAGTTATGAAAATGTTCCCATCCTCTTCATATGCTGTACACATGTAGCACTGTGTTTTATGATTTTCTTTCTTCATCACATACAGTGGGGGAAAAAATTATTTAGTCAGCCACCAATTGTGCAAGTTCTCCGACTTAAAAAGATGAGAGAGGCCTGTAATTTTCATCATAGGTACACGTCAACTATGACAGACAAAATGAGGAAAAAAAATCCAGAAAATCACATTGTAGGATTTTTAATGAATTTATTTGCAAATTATGGTGGAAAATAAGTATTTGGTCAATAATAACAGTTTCTCAATACTTTGTTATATAACCTTTGTTGGCAATGACACGGGTTAAACGTTTTCTGTAAGTCTTCACAAGGTTTTCACACACTGTTGCTGGTATTTTGGCCCATTCCTCCATGCAGATCTCCTCTAGAGCAGTGATGTTTTGGGGCTGTCACTGGGCAACATGGACTTTCAACTCCCTCCAAAGATTTTCTATGGGGTTGAGATCTGGAGACTGGCTAGGCCACTCCAGGACCTTGAAATGCTTCTTACGAAGCCACTCCTTCGTTGCCCGGGCGGTGTGTTTGGGATCATTGTCATGCTGAAAGACCCAGCCACGTTTCATCTTCAATGCCCTTGCTGATGGAAGGAGGTTTTCACTCAAAATCTCACGATACATGGACCCATTCATTCTTTCCTTTACACGGATCAGTCGTCCTGGTCCCTTTGCAGAAAAACAGCCCCAAAGCATGATGTTTCCACCCCCATGCTTCACAGTAGGTATGGTGTTCTTTGGATGCAACTCAGCATTCTTTGTCCTCCAAACACGACGAGTTGAGTTTTTACCAAAAAGTTCTATTTTGGTTTCATCTGACCATATGACATTCTCCCAATCCTCTTCTGGATCATCCAAATGCACTCTAGCAAACTTCAGACGGGCCTGGACATGTACTGGCTTAAGCAGGGGGACACGTCTGTCACTGCAGGATTTGAGTCCCTGGCGGCGTGGTGTGTTACTGATGGTAGGCTTTGTTACTTTGGTCCCAGCTCTCTGCAGGTCATTCACTAGGTCCCCCCGTGTGGTTCTGGGATTTTTGCTCACTGTTCTTGTGATCATTTTGACCCCACGGGATGAGATCTTGCGTGGAGCCCCAGATCGAGGGAGATTATCAGTGGTCTTGTATGTCTTCCATTTCCTAATAATTGCTCCCACAGTTGATTTCTTCAAACCAAGCTGCTTACCTATTGCAGATTCAGTCTTCCCAGCCTGGTGCAGGTCTACAATTTTGTTTCTGGTGTCCTTTGACAGCTCTTTGGTCTTGGCCATAGTGGAGTTTGGAGTGTGACTGTTTGAGGTTGTGGACAGGTGTCTTTTATACTGATAACCATTAATGCCATTAGTGCCATTAATACAGGTAACGAGTGGAGGACAGAGGAGCCTCTTAAAAAAGAAGTTACAGGTCTGTGAGAGCCAGAAATCTTGCTTGTTTGTAGGTGACCAAATACTTATTTTCCACCATAATTTGCAAATAAATTCATAAAAAATCCTACAATGTGATTTTCTGGATTTTTTTTCTCAATTTGTCTGTCATAGTTGACATTTACATTATTTAGCAGACACTCTTATCCAGAGCGACTTACAGGAGCAATTAGGGTTAAGTGCCTTGCTAAAGGGCACATCGACAGATTTTTCACCTAGTTGGCTCGGGGATTAGAACCAGCGACCTTTCGGTTACTGGCACAACACTCTTAACCACTAAGCTACCTGCCGCCCCGACCTATGATTAAAATTACAGGCCTCTCTCATCTTTTTAAGTGGGAGAACTTGCACAATTGGTGGCTGACTAAATACTTTTTTTCCCCACTGTATGTTGAAAGTCTTATGAAATGTGATTTTAGTTGGTTAGAACTTCCTTTAAATAGCTGATATTATATTGTATTCATATTCTTCTTAAATACAAGCTCAGAACCTCCAAACTAAATAAGAAAACAACTTCACCTTTTCTCAATTGCAATAAAAAAAAATGCATGCAATACCCATTCTGAAAAATACTAAAACAAATTCAGGTTCAATACAATAATATTCTATTGATTTAAAGATCCAATGCAGCCATTTTCATCTCAATATCAAATAATTTCTGGGTAACAATGAAGTACCTTACTGTGATTGTTTTAAATTAAAATTGTCAACAACAAAAAATAGAAAGGGCAATAGAAAAGAGCAAAATCAAAAAATACAGTGTTACAAGTACACATCCTATGACGAGGACAGCCACATTTGAATAACTCAAAAATCGTGTTCTGTGTCCACATTAAACTGAAAAAACAACTGCTATCCCCTGGTGGCGCAGAGGGTTAATGATCTGGTTGCAGATCTGTAGATTGCAGGTTCAATCTCACATGTTATTTAACCATGTTTCTGTTAAAAAATAAACAGTGAAATTGAGGCTCAGATACACTCTACTAAAAGGGAGGATGTCTTTGTTTCATCCAGACCGAAATTCTGAATTTAGACTAACTGTAAAAAAAATTAACATTGTGTAAAAATTGACTGTTCAACTTTTAAAACACCACCCAATAAAATTCCTGCTTTGAGACACTTGACATGGTCCCCCCTGTCTTATTTTTCATGATCTGAAAAGCAAAAGTGATCCTAGATCAGCACTCTTGGATACCTTGTAAATATGGGCCCAGAAGTATGCAGCATATAAAGAGGATGGGTGAAGTGATGGTAAATAACCCAGTTACCAGTATATCCCTGGGTTAGTTATGTCTAAGTGCCGATGATGTTTTGGAAACATATATTTTGTGATGTCACTACAATGTTCCCACCAGACTGTTCGCACAACCTAATGAAACCATTCGGGAACCTTTAAAGAATAGACTAAATGTGTTCTGGGAATGTTCTTGTACCATAATGTGAATGTTTTTTGCACCTTAAAAGAAACATTGTACAATCATCCGCACAACTGGACAGTTTTGTGTCTTTTGGGAACAGATATTTTGTGATGTACCCACAATGTTCCCACCAGACTGTTCCCACAACTTAATGAAACATTCTGGGAACCTTTAAAGAACAGACAAAATGTGTTCTGGGAACATTCTTGCAACATCAGGCAAATGTTTTATACAAAAATGTTATAATCATCAGCACGACTGGACAGTTTTTATGTTATGAGAACATGTGCCGCAACTCTAAAGATTGTTCTGGGAACTTTTACAGAACCAATTTTGGTTTGCTGGGAAAACATTACTAGCACATTCTGTTATTACATTCCCTGGAAACCTAATGAGAACTTTTGGGGGAATGTTCTGTGATGGTTGTCACAGATGTTGTGCAGAGCATTTTAATGAATGTTAGGAGAACATTCCTAGGGTATTTTATTTAAAACATACAAAAATGAAAACATATTTAGTTATAATAAACTTTCTTTGAATGTTTTGGGGATGTTATCATCCTAATGTTAGATAAAACCCTAACTAGAACTTAAATTAAAATATTACCTAATGTTCTGGGAATGTTCCCAGTTTGCTGGGTCCATTTAGCTTGTGGCTTAATAACAGCAATGAGACTGACACATGTCCTGCTGAGACTGAGGCTGTCCAAATATGGCCACTGTATTTTTCACTTATCTCAACTTTCTAGTAACTAATAACAATTCAATCTGACCTTACCACTATGTCATTGGTATATCACATTTGACCTCAGGGTTAGGGGTAAACACAAGGGAGGGGGTTGAGAGGGTCTATGAAATAATCAGTATTCAGCTTGTTCCATTATTAAGTCTCATGTGACCCTTTCATTCAATTGTGGTCATGTCCTCACAAAGAGGCGTATCTAACCTACTGCTCGTATCTAACCCGTGGTTCCGTCCGACACTGAACCATGATGTGTTTACCTCTCAAACAGACCTAACATAGGCCAGAGGTACATTAGTGGATGAGGAGACATGTTGGGAGCATGCAGGCCATTTGTGACTCGTTTCAGGAAACTAGACGTATGTTGCACGTCACTACTTGTGGTCCTCTGTAGCTCAGCTGGTAGAGCACGGCGCTTGTAACGCCAAGGTAGTGGGTTCGATCCCCGGGACCACCCATACACAAAAAATGTATGCACGCATGACTGTAAGTCGCTTTGGATAAAAGCGTCTGCTAAATGGCATATTATTATTATTATATTATTATTATTACTACTTCACAGGAGAGGTATTTGAACGTAAAAACATATTTTTTAAATCATTTTTTTTGTGCCAGAAATGCCTTCTGGAACATGTGAACTTTCATGTGCCTTAATAACAAACTTGTATGCCATCTGTAAATAAGAATACAATTGTTAAATTACGAGCCTAGTTGGTTTAGCCAAGGAAAAAGACAGGAACCTTCCCACTAGCCATGATTGACTGAGATAATGGATGGGCTGGACATGCCGAGAGATGAGTTTGGATTGACTGCCATGTAGCACACTTCTGTCTATAACATGAGCTCTTAGTATGTGTAGGTAATCCTTTCTAAAGCAGCTATTTTGAAAGATATTACAAATAACTGCAAAAGTGTAGCTAAGACCGAGTTTTGAAATCACTGGAAAGCCCGGTGGAAGCAGAGTATAATAGCTAAGGAGATGGAGAAAATGCAGGTGTTTGATTGCAAATATTATGCTGAGGGAGTCGAAAAGAGAACCCCTCTCTCCGAATTTCATCTTCAAACTAAGGGCAACCATGGAATCTGTGACAGAGAGGGAGAAGCGTTCATCCATGTGTATGGGTAAAAGAGTCTAGCTAGCTACATTTTCAGATATTATTAGTCAAAAAGAGAACACAGAAGGCTGTTGTATAAAACACCTGTTTCTGGATTACATCTTCAAACTAAGGGCAACCTTGGCATCCGTGACAGAGAGAGAGAAGCGTTCATCCATGTAAACGGGTAAGAGAGTCTAGCTAGCTACATTTTCAGATATTATACGTTTCTAATGTAGTCAAAAAGTTGTTTTCATTGCAAGTTAAAGCGTACTGTTAGATAGCTAGCTAACGTTAGCAGCTGGCTGGCTGGCTCGCTAGCTAACGTACGTGTATGATCTGTGTAGTAATATTATTCATATCTCAAAGCCATTTCCATTGATAGTCATAGCCTAATGTTAGCTAGCTAGCTAACATTGAACCTAGCTAGTTGGTTAGCTTCAGCTACCTGTAGATTCATGCAGGGTAGTAATCTTATGAGTTGGGATTATGGTTAATTGTTTAGCTAGCTAGCTAGATACATGTCTAAACAAAAGACTCTATTATGCAAGTAACCATTTCACTGTACCGTTTACACCTTCTGTATCCTTTGTATGTGACAAATAAACATTGATTTTATTTGATATAGTGTGTGTTTACCAGAGACGGTAATATGAAGAACAACATGACCTGCACCAAATTCAAATTAGCCACACCCACAACCGTAAGCTATTTTCTGTAATTAGCTCACCATTAACTTGTAAATAATGATCTTGTTGTGAGTTTATTTTCCCGTAATCAGGAATTAGCTAAAGTTAAGACGTTGTCAGCTCTATGATATGGTCATTATTTGAACTGGCTACCCAGCTAACTTAACGTTAGCTAGCTAGCTAACAGGCTAGAAATGAACCAAAACATTGTTTAGAAAGTTCCTTTTAGTTGCCTGGTTTGCTAGATTGACATACATTAAATTCATTTTTAAATGGATGGACACCAGTTATGCTATTTTGGACCACCCGGCTGCTGATGTCATGCAGCCTGTCGTTTTTGTGTTTATACTTTTTCATAACGACAACGAGAAGTTTGATGTCGGACAACAATAGAATGTCCATGATGTCACTGCGACAATTGTATATTGACATGTCGATAGACGTAGTAAAACCAGCCTTTAGTCTTGAAATCTTTGGTTGTACACTACCGTACTCACTGTTTAGCACATGGCCTCACATGTGAATCCTTAAAGTAATGGGTGGGGCTAAGGCTTAAGAGGGTGTGAACGATGCTGAATGGGTGTAGTCAAAGAAGATCTCTCCAGTAGGCCATTTTCTCAAATGTGGGGTTACAAGCTTATCAACTTTCAAAGCAGAATTCCTCAACTGTAGTGTATGACATACCATTTTCTAGCTGTATGTCTCTACTTTTATCCAATGTAAAAAACATAATTTCACATTTTGCTACATTAGACCGAATCGAGCCGGTCGGTCACATTTGTATAATCTCAAAATCAGTCCATTTGTAGGGTAAGCACATGCTGAGAGCATGGTAAAATTATTAGTCATGTGGAAAAATCAAATGGGTATTTATTTGTAGCAAGGAGATCTTATCTTAACATACAAGGTTGGGCTGGTTATCACTGTTTAGGACGAAAACCACCCAGACATCTCTCGCTCTCCTGTTCGCTCTCTCTCTCTCTCACACACACTCTTACCCCCCCCCCCCCACCCCCCCACACACACACACACACATTGTTTGTGGTGAGGTATTAAGAGGTCAAAGGAAGTGAATTCAATGCATTTCTTAATTTCAGTTTCATGAAAATCCATCTTCTAAATTAAAGAAAGGCAATAGCTTCTGTCACACCGCATAACCCACACTGTAACTGATAAGGGCTTAATTAACAACAGTCGTATTATCGCTTTATTTCTTCTTCTGTTTTGGATGTAATTACCTGGGAGGTCATCTCTGTCAGCTACTGCTCTTGTCTTCCCCTCTCCTCTGTTCTGTGGGGAAAGACCCTCAGGCACACCGCACATTTTCACATCCCGAAAGAAAAACTAAACCCTAAACTCAATACTGAGGTTTGGAGACGTGATATAATTTAAGGTTATTGAAGTAAGGAAGAGGTTGGGAACATTAAATGAGTCAAATAAGGGCCTGAAAAGAGTAGCCAACAGCAACGGAATAATTTTTTGGTGGAAAAAGTGAGATTTTTCAGAGTTTTTTTTCAGAATGGGGGGTTGGTGAAATTATCAAGGATTTATGAGGTCTCATTCAGCCTGGAATAGCGAATGAATCCAATGTTTCGTTTTGGGATTGGGAAACACTTTTAAGAATGGCAGATTCATTTCTCAAATGTGAAGTGCGAAAGAGGAGGGGGTGTGGGTGCAGGAGAGAGATGGAGACATGGAAAAAGTGGAGTTAGACAGTGTAAAAGTGTTAGGCCTACGCCTTTATAATGTCTGCCCTTTTTCCCATATCAGAGGGAGTCTCGGATCAAAGGATCAACAATAAGACTTTAAAGGGTACATTTCTTAATCCAGGAGCGCAGTTTAGTGCCATGTATATCATCATTTGACTAGCTAGGTTGTTTCTGTCACATCTTACTCAAAGGGCTTTGGATGCCTGGACACCAAGTATGGAGATGCCAAGCTTGAAGGGGAGCTGAAGCAACACTAACTCTTTGGCCCCACTGTCACCTCTCTCCCCTCATTACTGAATGTAGCCTAGCATTTACCTCATTTCACACAGCATTATCCATGTTCAACAGGGTGACTCACACTCCGGGACCCGGGGACCCGGGGGTCCTCAGTACTCAGGTTTCTGTGGGATACAAGAACTGCAGTGGAACCGGGGGCTTCGTAAATTACCCACACTGCTCCTGTCCCACCCTCTGTCGGAAACGTTAGCCAATTCGTTAGCCAATTCGGACACAGGTACGCAGCAGGCACTCACATACACAAGCACACGCACACGCACACACACACACACACACACACACACACACACACACAATAAAGGAACAAACCACATGCCCACACTGCCACTGACTCATATGATTACTTGAGGGCTTTCAATACCACAAAACAGCACCACAGCCTTGCATTACCATTTTTCTCTATTTTGTTTTTCAGTTCTCCACCATTTTGTTGTACAGATGTTATTTACAGATAACCTAGACAAAACAGACGTCTTGTTTCTATTTCGTCTGTCAATGTCAGGGGGGGTCTAGCTCCTGTCACTCCACTGATCTGACCGTGTATTGTTGTCTGTTACCGCGGCAACCAGCGCAGCCACCCTGGCCTTACGTGTAGTAATTCCTCCCATGTTAGCATCGGCCAGGAGCTGGAGTTTATTATGACACGTCGCCACCCTCCACGAA
The DNA here is from genome assembly GCF_964263955.1 of Coregonus lavaretus. Classification (NCBI taxonomy): domain Eukaryota; kingdom Metazoa; phylum Chordata; class Actinopteri; order Salmoniformes; family Salmonidae; genus Coregonus; species Coregonus lavaretus. The sequence goes on along the minus strand of NC_140012.1, from coordinate 13,550,624 downwards.
CCACATGGACCCCTGTTTGTTTGAACAAGACATCCCCTCCCTTTCTCTCCACTGTAGAGAAAAGGCAAGTCTGAACTGTCACTAGGAGTGAGAGAAAGAAGGAGAGAGAGAGGCATAGAGAAGGATTGGGGATGTGTGTCAGGGGGACAACTGAGGTCGGCCATCATTAGAGCAAGGGTAGGCCTTTCTGTGACTAATTGAAATCTTCCAGAGGTCGCTCTCTTTCTCCTTCTCTAGTTCTCCCTCTTCTCTCTCTGTCTCCTTCAACCCAGACAGCCAGCACCAACATCTTTCCAGTGGGTGGCTCAGAAGAAAATGGATTGTCCGAAGGAAACAATTCTGGCCTCTGAGTAATGGCTTTCTTCCCCAGCGACGGGAACCAGGCTCCACACGGCATCACTCACCTTGCTGGGCCGGCACAAATACATCACCTCACATCAGCCACAATAACAGCAGTAATGCCTTGAGTAATCGTCTGGGTGGCCGCGCCTTCTAATTGGAAATTAAGTGCTCTTAACGTGGACTTTCTGCTGAGCCAGACAGTGAAATTGAGGGTACTGAGCAGGGCCTGGATGCATGGAGAGCCACGATGGAAAAATACGAACATTGGAGAAATCATGGCGTGGCATGCATGGGGAGACTGAAATGGCAGTATATAGGCCCAAACTGCCGAGAAACATCTATGGAAGAATTTGGTTGATGTTTGAATTCAAAAGTGGAGTGAAAGTAAAATAGTGTGTGTGTGTGTGTGTGTGTGTGTACTGTATAAGAGGGAGGGGACGGAGAAGGAGAGAGAGAGAGAGAGAGAGAGAGAGAGAGAGAGAGAGAGAGAGAGAGAGAGAGAGAGAGAGAGAGAGAGAGAGAGAGAGAGAGAGAGAGAGAGAGAGAGAGAGAGGCAGCGAGAGGGAGAAGGAGAGGCAGAGTAAGAGAGAGGTGGTATTCATTTCAGTCTGCAACCTCAGTCTCAATCAACAGCTCAATGAAACACGACCTCATATCAATTTTTCATTTCAAGGTTTATTATGGAATTTAACGATATGTTCAGTGAAAAAAGGACACACAATGCACAAGTATAGGTGAGCTAGGGGCATTTACCCTCTAGTCTACCCTCTACCCCCTGGTGCAGTGCTTATGGGGTTCCCTAGCACGGGTCAACAGTCTATACAGACACCCAGGGGTCTATGTAAAACATACCAACAGCACATAAGCCAACTGGGATCAAGATTGCCTGCCTGATTGACTGACTGGGTCCATATTTATCACTAACCGTGGTCTGACCGGGATCTTATATCTAAAAAAATCAACCAGACATTATTTATACTTACCTATATATATATTTAGTCAGGAATTATAGATAAATCAATGTTTAATCCGGTGATTACAAGGCGAGTCATAGCAGCAAGTCAGCCAGCCCTGTGGCCCTCCAGCACCTGGCGTATTAACCTCAATTTCCAAATTGACGGGTTTGTGGGTCTGATATTGGACCGGTTCATCTTATTACCTTCTCACAGAGACCTTGCACTGTACTCCTTTGGGTTCACCCAAAGCCCTCAAAGGTAAACCCAAATACGGATGATTTTAGAAGGTAGTGTACAATCAAATCAAATCAAATTGTATTTGCCACATGCTTCGTAAACAACAGGTGTAGACTTCCCAACAATGCAGAGAGAGAAAAAAATACACAATGAGTAACAATAACTTGGCTATATACACGAGATTACAGATGGTTGATCAAATTTACAAATTGAATTAGGTATCCGTTATCAGACCAAATGGCTATTTATTTAATCTCAGAGGGGTTACGGGGGCCACTGCGGAGTGAGAGGGAGAAAAACTTGATATGCCTTTTTATAGCACTATAGTTCCATATGGATTTTGGCAGTGTTTTCTTTGGAATTTACTGTACGTGCTTGAAGATATGCTTTACAGGCTGTGTACTAAATTCATATTCATTAGACCAGAGTCTTCATCATTTCAGTAGGTTTTACTTTTGTCAAGAGCCATTCATAATTTTTATGAAACAGGTGAGGAGGAAAGGCAGAGATCTGATATTTGTAATCTCCAAAGTTTTGCTCACGCATGTGGTAAAGTGAGCTTTCAAATTGACAAAGTCCCCTGTTGGTTTGTGAAAACGTTATTTCTAATGTTGAAACTCCATTATATTGTAGATTGAGGTTTTTCAGTACATTTGTTTTACTCATAAATGCAAGGTTATTGTGAGGTTATTGCAAGGTTATAACACAGTGATACCCATCTCACATGGTTCAAATGGCTGCTTGTGTAAGAAGCAGGGATGATGAGGTAATGGTTATCTATGGGGAACACTATCTCTCTATTAGAGAGTGGTGTGTGTCAGCTCTGCTCTGGTCTGGTCCATCAGCGGGACACTACACTACACTAAGCACCAATAACATCTAAGTAGGTGTCTCCAGGGTACAGTTTCCAAGCTTCACTTTCTTCTCCACAGCCCACAGCAACACCCCAGGGGCCAATGTCACCCCAACACCCCACAACCCCTGTGACGCCCCGACCAACCGTGTTTTTGGGAGGTTTGGGGGGTTTCAATACCTCTCCGGTTATTGGACGAGGGGACCAGTCTCACGCACACGGCACAAGAGCGGCCGCTCTTGTGCCGTGTGCGTGAGACTGGTCACTTAGCATGTGGCGGTGCGTGAGTTGTCATGACGTGGTTGGCACAGCTCACTGCACACATACTAAACTGTATCGGACACCCTATAAATCTTGGGGGGAGGGAGAAAGTAAATAAGGCGGGTGAAATATGGCTACCTGACGAAGGAACAAGCGAATGTGAGAGAAGAGGGAGAGGGAGTGAGCGGTGTTCGGGGGGCTAGAGGGGTGTGTGGGGGGTATGGGGGGGTGTTTGGAGGTATGACAACCCAACAGTGTAGCAACAGTGTAGCATTCACAAGGGGTTAATTGGGAAGGTGTTTTTAAAGACTGTATGTATGCTGATGTTTTTTTAGAAAAGGTGGTCCGTGGAAAGTATTCAATGTCTACCTGCGGCATAATGAGGTGAAATTATTCTCCCCCCGCCGACATCGGGGTCTGGCAGCGAGGTGCGGAGACGCTTCGCCGCGCTAGTCAGGGCCTGCAAGACTGTTTTCACTCAAAATAAAGTAACAGAAATGGAACCTTCCAATTAATTTCCATTTACATATCCCTGGCTCCAGTTTCCATTCGGGAGGGCCTGGGGATGTGAGGTGCTGTTGCAGTCGCCAGGGTGATTATTTGATTAGATAATTAATAATTCCCCAGGTGCCGCAATTAATTTGAAATTAGCTAAACAAACCAGGAGCGCTGGTGTCATGTAGCATATGGGTGTGACTGACTTCTTCCACCTCTCATACACACATACACACACACACAGGCCCACACACACACACACACACACACATACGCACACACACACCTTCACACAGAGGCCAGGCTTATTCTGCAGAGCTTAGTCTAATCCTACCACTCCTCTCAGAGCAGTGACGTCCAGTAGTAAACACACTCACAGATTAGTGCGGTTTGTTTGCTTTCAGGTCGTTGGTGCCGTCACTGTGTGACCTGGCTCCTGGCTGCTGTGCTGTACAGTTTGTCACCTGCTCCATAGAGAGAGAGAGGGGTAGAGAGAGAAAATGAGAGAAAGAGAGAGAGGAGAGTGGGAGAGGATGATGTCATGGCTCTCAGAGTGAGAAGGGCCAGCTTATGTCCCACTGGGGAGAGAAGAGTGCCTCCATGGTTCCAGAGTGACTATATGGCGACTGTAATGTCTCAGTAAGACAGGACATCAACCCTGACTCCAAACACAGTGGCGAGTCAGTAGGCTGTATATAGGAGCAGGTTAGGGATTCTCCTGTGGTGGCCTAGCATAGGCATAGATCAGGCTGTGATGGATTTGCGACTGAGTCATATAGGCAGCCATAACCCTTTCTACCCAGGATACAAGCTACTGCTTCGACAGACCACCAGGGAGGGGGAACCCCACCAGACCTTCTTCAGTGACCCTTAAAAAACAGACCGCCTGTTTTTCTCCTTGCAGGGTGCAGACGACGTGAGAGCGTGAGACTCACCCCCCTCGCCCCATTTAGGTGAGTGATGGGCGAGCAGATTTTCTTAAAACAGCAGCAATTATCAGCGTGCAATTAGCTAGCCACCCGTGCAATTACAACCCACTCTGCCCTGCTCGGGTCCTGCAGAATGACTCACTCAACTGTGCCTGAGCAGAATGAGCAATGATGATGATGATGATGATGATGAGGATGATGGCCGTGATGTTGACTATATTAATATCGCAGCAGGCAGGCAGGGAGGAAAGGCAGAGGTGGTCAGTGTGTGTGGGGCCTGTGTTCTGCGAGTGGGGGCCTCCCCAGCCTGCCTGCCTTACCCTAACCTCTGGCCACCCCTGGCCATGGCGTGTGGGGGTAATTGTGATAATCCGCCTCTCGGAGGAACAGGAGGTCCCCATTAGAGTACTGTGGTTGTGGGGCCGCTCAGGTGACGTCCCGCCCACCCCACCACCCTGGCTGTTTTTGGGGGGCTTCTTGTTCCTCTGTGGCTCAGTGTTAGACCCCTTTGCTAAGCCCGATGGCTGGGCCGGCGCTAGCTGGCTATTTAAATAAAGCCCAGGGTAAATACGGTCCTAGACCAAGTAAACACATGTGTCATACAGTTTCAATTTGAACTTTAATTAAGTATATATATATTTTTTTCTTACTGAGGAAAGAAAAACAGGGTTTGGTAAGACCAGTGAGCTTTGGTGAGCTTAGGGAGGCAGACAGAGGAGCAGGCGATAGTCACTAACCCAACCAAGCCCCTGATAAGTCATCACTACCCCACTGACTGACTGGATCTATACCAGGTGGTGTCAGAGGAAGGCCCTAAAAATTGCCAAAGACTCCAGCCACCCAAGTCATAGACTGTTCTCTCCAAGTTTAGGTCCAAAAGGCTTCTTAACAGCTTCTACCCCCCACCCTATAGCCTCGTTACTGTTATTTTATTGTTGCTCTTTAATTATTAGTTTTTCTTCTCTTTTTTTTCTTTAATATTTTTTAACAAATGTTTTTAATTTACATCAGTCTATTTAGTAAATACTTTCTTAACACTTATTTTTACTTAAAACTGCATTGTTGGTTAAGGGCTTGTAAGTAAGCATTTCACTGTAAGTGAACAATTTGATTTGATAAGATTTAGGATGTACTCTTTTTTACCTTTTTTTTTGCTATATATTGGATGAATCAGGCATTTTGCCCACCCTTATATCTTTCACTCCAGATTTTCCACCAAAACCAGATAAAAACCATACAATTCTTAGCCTAACTCTATAGACAGTAATTGTCTCCTACAGACCCTCTCTCTCTCTCTCGTGTGTATGCAATGGTATCTGAGTTTAACCTGTCACAGACCCTGTTGAGTGTATCAACAGACTCCACAAGAGGGAGCAAAATCTCCACAGGGACCAAGCATAGCATCATCGTCACACAACAGCACCCATGGGTTGGGACAGTGGGCCACAAACCTTTCTGTATAGTAACCCACCTTAATATTTCTGAATTGTAAGCCTTATTCTCTGAGAAAAATACATTAGTTGATTATGAATTACATCAGCTGAGTGTGTGGACTGCCCTCTCTCTCTCTCTTTGTCTCTCAGTAGCCCCGTTTTCACCTGGTTCTAACATGTGTCTGTTCTCCTGAGCTTGTCCACATTCTGACTGTGCCCACGTTTGTCGACAGGTGTAGACAATCAAAAGACGCATTGTGATATGATTGTGATTAGATCTTCCTGACCACCTCTGGAGGTAGTCGAAGACGCATCTTGTACGGGTATCCTTGAAGTGAAACGAATCTTGACAACGAAAGCATATACATTTGGCCAACGTCACGGTTGTCCCGCCCTCGCAAAAAAATCACACCGGCCAGTTGAGGTATAATTATGGACAACGACACCTCTACAATTCCAGCAGAATGAAGATCATTGTCTTCAGTAGAAACAAAGTACCTAATCGCACTGTGGTTGGATGCCACAGTTCAATCGAAATTAGATCATCATACAGAAATAAAAATATGTATGAAGAGATATAGTCGGGAAAGAGGGAAAAAGGGTTCTCCCGTTCCCATGTCCAATGCCAGTGCAAAACCAAATATTTGAAAACATCGTAGCAGGAGTGAGAATGGGAGAACCCAAAGCCCATTTTATTCAGAACTGGACAAAGTATTGGGTGACCATCCCACCACCCGCCCATCGTCCCATGCATCCACAATACATTTGTCGTTCAGTTTACATTCTGTAATGCTAGTATATCAGTCTATAACTCTCGAAATTGAAAGAGACTCCGTTAGTGAATTATCACTTACAGTTGAAGTCGGAAGTTTACATACACTTAGGTTGGAGTCATTAAAACTAGTTTTACAACCACTCCACAAATTTCTTGTTAACAAACTATAGTTTTGGCAAGTTGGTTAGGACATCAACTTTGTGCATGACACAAGTAATTTTTCCAACAATTGTTTACTGACAGATTATTTCACTTATAATTCACTGTATCACAATTCCAGTGGGTCAGAAGTTTACACACACTAAGTTGACTGTGCCTTCAAACAGCTTGGACATTTTCAGAAAATTATGTCATGGCTTTAGAAGCTTCTGATAGGCTAATTGACATCATTTGAGTCAATTGGAGGTGTACCTGTGGATGTATTTCAAGTCCTACCTTCACACTCAGTGCCTCTTTGCTTGACAACATTGGAAAATCAAAATAAATCAGCCAAGACTTCCGATTTTTTTTTGTAGACCTCCACAAGTCTGGTTCATCCTTGGCAGCAATTTCCAAACGCCTGAAGGTACCCGTTCATCTGTACAAACAATAGTACGCAAGTATAAACACCATGGGACCACGCAGGAAGGAGAAGCGTTCTGTCTCCTAGAGATTAATGTACTTTGGTGCGAAAAGTGCAAATCAATCCCAGAACAACAGCAAGGGACCTTGTGAAGATGCTGGAGGAAACAGGTATAAAAGTATCTATATCCACAGTAAAATGAGTCCTATATAAAAAAGCCAGACTACAGTTTGCAACTGCACATGGTGACAAAATCGTACTTTTTGGAGAGATGTCCTCTGGTCTGATGAAACAAAAATAGAACTGTTTGGCCATAATGACCATCGTTATGTTTGGAGGAAAAAGAGGAAGACTTGCAAGCCGAAGAACACCATCCCAACAGTGAAGCACTGTGGGGGTGCTTTGCTGCAGGGGGGACTGGTGCACTTCACAAAATAGATGGCATCATGAGGAAGGAAAATTATGTGGATATATTGAAGCAACATCTCAAGACATCAGTCAGGAAGTTAAAGCTTGGTCGCAAATGGGTCTTCCAAATGGACAATGACCCCAAGCATACTTCCAAAGTTGTGGCAAAATTGCTTAAGGACAACAAAGTCAAGGTATTGGAGTGGCCATCACAAAGCCCTGACCTTAATCCTATAGAACATTTGTGGGCAGAACTGAAAAAGCGTGTGCGAGCAAGGAGGCCTACAAACCTGACTCAGTTACACCAGCTCTGTCAGGAGGACTGGGCCAAAATTCACCCAACTTATTGTGGGAAGCTTGTGGAAGGCTACCCGAAACGTTTGACCCAAGTTAAACAATTTAAAGGCAATGCTACCAAATACTAATTGAGTGCATGTAAACTTCTGACCCACTGGGAATGTGATGAAAGAAATAAAAGCTGAAATAAATTATTATCTCTACTATTATTCTGACATTTCACATTCTTAAAATAAAGTGGTGATACTCACTGACCTAAAACAGGGAATTTTTACTAGGATTAAATGTCATGAATTGTGAAAAACTGAGTTTAAATGTATTTGGCTAAGGTGTATGTAAGCTTCCGACTTCAACTGTATATATATATATATATATATATATATATATATATATATATATATATATAAATATATATATATATAAATATATATTACATGTATTTAACCCCTTATTTTTGACACTAAACATTCCATATATATACTTCCATTCATTTTTTCAACTGGTACGGGAGGACCTTCAGACGAGTCTTGTGAGGCCTGTGGGCGTCCGAGAGCAAAACAACATGTAAGTGTTCGTGAGAGTCTCATCTTTCCATAGAGGGGTCATAATAGTTTTGTAGGCCAAACCGTTCATAAGCTACAGACAATTTTGTGAGAAGACCGATTTTCGGTCTAGCTCTGTCACCTTTCACTGCAGATGCAGAAGTGCGACATAGGCAGATGCAGAAGGTTGAGATGCATTCAATGCAAAAAAACAGATAGTGTGGCTGCATTCCAGACATGTAAAATACACACACTCTCCCCTCAGCCCTCAAATTAAGTGGACACTTCTGATGATGTATCATGACGTATGATGAGTTGACACTTGCAGGGCAAGGGGGTGAGGGAAGAATGAATCCATTTAAAATGGACTTCCCTTTCCCAGAAATGTATCACTCGTTCGTCCCACAGTTGTGTTTTCAGTCATCATGGAACCACCGGTAGCTGTTGTGTGTGTTTTATACGCGCTACAGTCAATTATGATTGCATTTCATATCTTGTCTAGAAGACAACGCATCCGCAGACATCGAATGCTAGCCATCCGACGATATCAGGTACATCAAAAATTACAATGTATAAGTGTGATGTCAGGGAAAGTTGCATGCGCTAGCTAACGTTTCCAAAAGCTAACCAAACAAAAACATCATTACTTTTACGATATGTGTTTGTAGCATCATGTGCATTAGTAGCACAATTTCTAACTTTTAATACATTAGTTTTTCATTTTTTGTTGACTTCTCCATATTGATGTTGGTTTTAAGTTTTGGCTGACTTTTCTTAGCGAATGTACAAACCTTGCGAATTGAATTATGGGGCGTTTCTACACATTACTGCTGTATGCATACTCAAACCTTATTGAATTACTACTGCCATCTGTGTGTGTAGTGTTGTGTCACTACTGATCACTACTGAATTGCTTCTGATCCTTTTTCATTTCCCACATAAACCCTTTAGAATTACTATTGAAAACTGACACATTAATTACTGTTTGCTTTTTCAAAATTCACTATTGACATCTTATTTCACTACTAGTGACATCATCAAACAACAAATAATAAGCTTATACAAACTTAATTGCATTTTTTTATTTAATACAATTAATTACATATTTATGCTTTTTTGTTAATCCCTTTGAGGCCTTGTCTTCATTCAGCTTTGAGTTAACTATCTTCAGATCCTCTTTTTTGTTGCCGCCACATTTCTCCACCATGTAACCATTTAGAAAATAAAAACAATCACAAGAGACAACCAATTATAATCTATTATCAATCATCTGCTAACAGAATTCACACAAGACAACACAGAGAAACATTTGATAAACATTGTTAATCTTACCAACAATGGCCTTCAGTCTTCTTATGTCGAGGGCCTTGGCATCAGGTCAAAAGAGGTAAGTAGAATGGGTACGTATACTAATATGAACATACCCTACATTTTCTTTCAAACACACACACGTATTAGCTAGCATGACAAAAACAGAGGCTACATAGCTACATTTCAATGGGGTTAGCAAACAGCTAGGCTAAACCCAATACATCTCTATGATGATGGCTAATGGCTAAGACCGCTTTGGCTAGCAATCGTTTTGATGTGGTAAAAAGTTATATAAACAGCTAAACAATGACATGAAAGTATTCATAAAACATAAAGGAAAGTTCAATTGACAGATGCTGCCAGCATAAGGGCTATGAAAGACAGGATGATGAAGGAATGAAAGATGATTACATTGGGAATTGTCAAACAGTAGCTAGCTAACAAAAAACAACTACTTCCTGTTTTGTTGTCTTCTGCGGTCACGAGCACAGGAAGCCACAAGCTACAAAACTCTACTGATCGCTACTGAAAAGCCTGTGTAGTCTGGCTGTGGTGTTGCGACTACTTATTCACTATAGGCCCAATTCAGACTTCGGAAATTTGTGACCGACCACCTGGATTCGGTCTTATGTAGCAACATTTAAAATTGTGTTTTTTTACAATGGATAAAAGTAGATACTCAGAGCTTGAAAATGGTATATCATTCACTACAGTTGAGGAACAATGGGAACGTAATTCTGCTTTGAAAGTTAATAAACTTGTAACCCCACTTTTGAGAAAATGGCCCTTGAAAGTTTTGGTACACCTACTGGAAAGCTCTTCTTTGTCTACACGCATTCAGAATCGTTCACACCTTCTTAAGCCATAGCCCCACCCATCTCTTTAAGGATTCACATGAGGCCATGTGCTATCCCAGTCAACATGGTGGGTTTGGGCCTATTCCGTTTGAGACTCGGGGGACTCGGCATCGACTCGGACTCGGGGGGCTTCATACGAACCGAGCTCTTCCCGAGTCCGGCAGAATCATATTACTCTGGGTTCCGGCTGATGGTACTTCAGCATATCAGCATGAGGTTTTTATTTGGCAGGTGATGGAAGAATAAAAAAACGAATTCATGTGAATAATTTCACCTCGAATTTGCTAGGTCATTTGCAAGCTAAAATTCAGCCCATTAGGCTATTAAATGGAGAAGGACCCTAGAGAATCTATGCTATAAATTAATGCGATTTTCATACAGATTTTCTATGGAACCCCATTCACACTAATTCTATTAATTTCAGTTCTTCGGCCAATCCTGTCTTAATATAATGGCATTAGCAATTTTAGGCATATGCTGGTGGCCATGTTAATTATAGGACGACTTAGGATACATGATCCACAACAGACAGCACATCTCAGTGTCCTAGGCTATAGCCTATTTTTCTATAGTAGGCCTATCTGTAAACGCTGATACATCCTGACAAAATACACCATATGAATGGCCTAATGTAATTTTCTGGACCTTGTAAACTGTCAAGAATAAACCCAGAACTGATCCAAATGGTTGTATAATCAGGGCTTTATTTCGGCATGAAACACAAAAGGACGTTTGAGCGATTATTCAAATTAGCCTACATCACTGCAGTTGACAGCCTAGACAATAATTGTTTACTAACAATAATACATTCTTAATTGCACTGTGTTGTTGTAGCCTAGGAGGTATAATAATTTTATTTCCTAAAAACGCTAATGATATCAATAGTGGAGCATGCCCGGTGACCGCAGAGCACAGCATGGAGGAACGCATAGGTCTACATCTTCCATTTGATAATCTGCTGTCCTAGGCTGAAGGAGTGATGCAGCCTACAACCATGCATGTTTAATTATTGCAATACCCTATTAAACTGTTACAAATTTAGTCTATAGCCTATTAAAATAGCAAAATAAATAACGACCATGATAGTCAATGGAAAAAATTATGGCGCTCGAAACGTCCTGAATATGGGTTCGATTCCCGGGGCCACGAATGGAAAATGAATGCATGCATACTGTCCTTTTGGATAAAAGTTTCTGCTTAATGTCACATTTATTATTTTTGCACACATATTTGTGAGACATCGAACATTTTCCTGCAAGGAACTTTTGACTGTTGCCATGGGCTGCCTGCGCATACTGAGAAGACAGAAGAACATAAAACAGCGTATCTAAACCGGGTAAGTTATTCATTGTATCACCAACTGTGTAACTTTGTCTTAGTGTTTCTTTGTCATAACCCAAGGTTGCATGCCAAATTTCTGCTGAACCTAAACATAGATGGTTTAATTCAAGATTGAGACCTCAAATCACCAAGTCAACAATAGGCTACTATTTCCTGTCAGTTTTACAAATCTGTGATTGTAATTTCCAACATAGCAAATAGCAGCATACATGTATTGTCAATTGCCAACATCAATGCTTGCTGAAGTATCCTTAATAGGGAGCTAGCATTAGCTCTAAAGGAACCAAAAACACACAATCCAGCACCAGTGGCTTCTGCTGCTCGAGCCTTCTGCTTTGCAGCTCGAGCCGGACTCGGAAGCTGACTTTCCAACGGTTGTTGTGAGTGTCAGTCAGTTGGTTAACAGTCCAGGCCAGCCGGAGAAGATAGCAAAAAAATCAAAATAGGTAATTGTAGCTATTTTATTTGTAGTAGTGTTTGTGACATTGTAGCTAGCATCATTTCTGGACTGGTCATGGTTGTTGTCAAAGTTTCTCCATTATGTCAGCTAATGTTAATGTTAGCTAGCTAGCTATCTTAGCTAATAACTGTTAGAGCAGAGGTAGCTAGCTAAGTCAATATGTTTAGGGCCAAGCCTATGTGATATTAGGTAGCTAATTGAGCTAGATAATATTTTTGTTTGTAAAATATCAGTAGTCTAGCTAAGACTAGGCAAAGTATTCAGACCCCTTGACTTTTTCCATATCGTGTTAGGTAATAGCCTTATTCTGAAATTGATTAAAACGTTTTTTTCCTCATCAATCTACACACAATACCCCATAACGACAAAGGAAAAACAGGTTTTTCAATTTTTTTTGCTAATTTATTAAAAATAAAAAAACGGAAATATTACATTTACATAAGTATTCAGACCGTTACTCAGTACTTTGTTGAAGCACCTTTGGCAGCGATTACAGCCTTGAGTCTTCTTGGGTATGAAGCTACAAGCTTGGCACACCTGTATTTGAAAAATGAAAAATGTATGCACTCACTAACTGTAAGTCGCTCTGGATAAGAGCATCTGCTAAATGACTAAAATGTAAATGTATTTGGGGAGTTTCTCCCATTCTTCTCTGCAGATCCTCTCAAGCTCTGTCAGGTTGGATGGGGAGCGTTGCTGCACAGCTATTTTCAGGTCTCTCCAGCGATGTTCGATCAGGTTTAACACCCTGGACAACACCCTGTCGTTCTCCGCTAACATCAAGGCGGTGACCCGATCCTGTAGGTTCATGCTCTACAACATTCGGAGAGTACGACCCTGCCTTACACAGGAAGCGGCACAGGTCCTAATCCAGGCACTTGTCATCTCCCGTCTGGATTACTGCAACTCGCTGTTGGCTGGGCTCCCTGCCTGTGCCATTAAACCCCTACAACTCATCCAGAATGCCGCAGCCCGTCTGGTGTTCAACCTTCCCAAGTTCTCTCACGTCACCCCGCTCCTCCGCACACTCCACTGGCTTCCAGCTGAAGCTCGCATCTGCTACAAGACCATGGTGCTTGCCTACGGAGCTGTGAGGGGAACGGCACCTCCTTACCTTCAGTCTCTGATCAGACCCTACACCCAAACGAGGGCATTGCATTCATCCACCTCTGGCCTGCTGGCCCCCCTACCTCTGCGGAAGCACAGTTCCTGCTCAGCCCAGTCAAAACTGTTCGCTGCTCTGGCACCCCAATGGTGGAACAAGCTCCCTCACGATGCCAGGACAGCGGAGTCACTCACCACCTTCCGGAGACACTTGAAACCCCACCTCTTTAAGGAATACCTGGGATAGGATAAAGTAATCCTTTCCCCCCCCCCCCCCACCCCCTTACCCAAATAAAAATAAAAATAAATAAATAAAAAATACATATTGTAAAGTGGTTATCCCACTGGCTTTAAGGTGAATGCACCAATTTGTAAGTCGCTCTGGATAAGAGCGTCTGCTAAATGACGTAAATGTAAATGTAATGTAAATGTTTAAGTCTGGGCTCTGGCTGGGCCACTCAAGGACATTCAGAGACTTGTCCTGAAGCCACTCCTGCGTTGTCTTTGCTGTGTGCTTAGGGTTGTTGTCCTGTTGGAAAGTGAACATTCGCCCCAGTCTGAGGTCCTGAGAGCTCTGGAGCAGGTTTTCATCAAGGATCTCTCTGTCCTTTGCTCCATTCATTTTAACTTGATCCTGACTAGTCTCCCAGTCCCTGTCGCTGAAAAACATCCCCACAGCACGATTCTGCCACCACCATGCTTCACCGTAGGGATGGTGCAAGGTTTCCTCCAGACGTGATGCTTGGCATTCAGGCCAAAGAGTTCATTCTTGGTTTCATCAGACCAGAAAATCTTGTTTCTCATGGTCTGAGAGTCTTTAGGTGCCTTTGGTAAACACCAAGTGGGCTGTCATGTGCCTTTTACTGAGGAGTGGCTCCCGTCTGGGCACTCTACATTTACATTTACGTCATTTAGCAGGCTCTTATCCAGAGCGACTTACAAATTGGCCTGATTGGTGGAGTGCTGCAGAGATGGTTGTCCTTCTGGAAGGTTCTCCCATCTCCACAGAGGAACTCTATAGCTCTGTCAGAGTGACCATCGGGTTCTTGGTCACCTCCCTGACCAAGGCCCTTCTCTCCAGATTGCTCAGTTTGGTCAGGTGGCCAGCTCTAGGAAGAGTCTTGGTGGTTCCAAACTTCGTCCATTTAAGAATGATGGAGGCCACTGTGTTCTTAGGGACCTAAAATGCTGCAGAAATGTTTTGGTACCCTTCCTCAGATCTGTGCCTCGACACAATCCTGTCTCGGAGCTCTACGGACAATTCATTCGACCTCATAGCTTGGTTTTTGCTCTGACATACACGGTCAACTGTGGGACCTTATAAAGACAGTTGTGTGCCTTTCCAAATCATATCCAATCAATTTAATTTACCACAGGTGGACTCCAATCAAGTTGTAGAAACATCTCAAGGATGATCAATGGAAACAGGATACACCTAAGCTCAATTTAGAGTCTCATAGCTAAGAGTCTGAATATTTGTGTAAATAAGGTATTTCAGTTTTTAATTTTTAATACATTTGCAAAACTTTGCTTTGTCATTATGGGGTATTGTGTGTAGATTGCTGAGGATTTTTATTTATTTAATCCATTTTAGAATAAGGCTGTACTGTAACAACATGTGTAAAAAGTCAAGGGGTATGAATACCTTCCGAAGGCACTGTCTCGAGCTAGCTAACAGTCACAGTTAGCTATGCTAGCTAGCTAACATTAGCTAGCTAGCTAGCTAACATTAGCTAGCTAGCTATGTCCAGTGAGTCACAAAGAACTCACACGACCCCAACTGGTCTCGAGCGGAGATGACAAAGAGCGGTTTAGTGGTTTATTTAGTTTCACATGTAATATGGAAGCTAAACGCTGAATTACACTAACACATACAATATATATTTATATATATATATATATATGGTCCTGGTGGTTCTGTGTAACGTTAGCTACCTGAATTATTTGGATCTAGTTAGTGGTCAACCACAAAACAATAAATAGTTTTGCGAAACTATTAATGGTTGACCCTATACAGTCAATGGGTCAATCAGCTGCTGTCTTCTTTCATTGAACAGCACATCTATAAAAAATAAATAAATAAACCTTTAAATATAATGTAAAGCAACATTCTATAGGTTGAATGATTCGTTTTTCCAGGTGACCATAGAATTAGGAATTAGAATACTATTATGACATAGCCTGACAATAGATCCCAGAAAATAGTTATTTTCAGAGGGAAACTGACCCGAGACCTTTGAGGCCCATGGCCCGCCTGTTGCCCATCCCTGACCTAGAGTCCTGAAATTCTGTGCATAGTTTCCTTTTCTCACAAGGAACAAATTTGCCTCAAGGTCTGCCATGATGGATTTTCCGCCATTTTGAATTTTAAAAAAAACAACACTTAAATGACATCCACAGAGAGAATGCCAAGAGTGTGCAAAGCTGTCATCAAGACAAAGGGTGGCTATTTGAAGAATCTCAAATATAAAATATATTTTGATTTGTTTAACACTTTTTTGGTTACTACATGATTCCATGTGTGTTATTTCATAGTGTTGATGTCTTCACTATTATTCTACAATGTAGAAAATAGTAAAAATAAAGAAAAACCCTTGAATGAGTAGGTGTGTCCAAACTTTTGACTGGTATTGTACATACATGTAAGTGATAAACACTGACTCTTTGAACTGCCCGAGTTTGTTAGTTCCAGATAATGTACAGAGCGTAATCGTTTACCCCACTTACAATGGTTGCCAAAGAGAACAAGCACATATTTACTGGTAAAAATTACATGTTTTCAATGAGATTTTAATTTTGATATGTAAATTCATACTTTTTCACCCTTCCACTAAACCTGGTTGTTCGTTATATCGGTTAGGTTGCTAGAGAAGCGGACTTGTTGTCCATTCTATTTGTTTGATTGCTATGCAGGCTGGCAATGTTCTTATCCCTTGCTTGCTAGCTAGCCAACTATGGATAACAGAGTCGTGTCAACTCTGCAGATAGAATAACATCAAAGTAGCTGCATTTGCGTTTGTTTAAGCTGTTTTCTACTGACATTTATTTGGATACATCCATGCTACGGTACATACGTAGTGCCTGTTGAGGGATGACACCCACACAAAGTCAATTTCATCTATTTAAATAAAAGTTTTAAAATGAGAAAATGTCATGTCTTTTTTTTATGTTTATGTTGTTCATAGTTTGGTTGATAGCTGCAATATTACTACCTACATTTAATATAATATTACTACCAACATTTAATATTTAAAAATGTTAGTGATGGGGGGTAGAAACGAGTGGATTTGGGCCATTGATGGGCCTAAAATGGCAGCTTTGGCTCAGTTCAGGCTGCCAAATCTGGGCCGAATGACTCGGCCTAATCTGTATCGTCATTCATTTCGGACTCGGGCCAGATCCGGCTGCCAGACCCGGGCCAGCAGTTTTAGATCTGGCATGCTCGAATCAGGCCAGATATGGGCCAGATGTTTGTGCTACCTGGGAAACTACCAAAGATTTCAAGATTAAAAGCTGGTTTATACTACGTCTATCAACATGTCTGTAAACAGTTGTCGCAGTGAAATCATGAACATTCTATTGTGCATTTTCAAACTTGTCATTTTCGTTATGAAACTTGTCATCAAACTTGTCATTGTTGTTATGAAAAAGTATAAACACAAAAACAACAGGATGCATGACATGACGGAAAGTAAACTCACAACAAGATAATTATTTACACGTTAATGGCGAGCTAATTACAGAAAATAGCTTATGGTTGTGAGTGTGTCGAAATAAAAGCAAGGCATTCTACCGAAGGCATTCTGTCTCGTTGGCCTAATGTTATATCCTAATTTGACTTTGGTGCAGGTCATGTTCTTCTTCGCATTACCGTCTCTGGAAAACACATACTATATAAACTAAAATCAAAGTTTATTTGTCACATGCACAGGATACAGAAGGTATAAATGGTACAGTGAAATGGTTACTTGCATAGAGGAGTCTTTTGTTTAGACATTTAGCTAGCTAGCTAAACAATGAACCATAATCCCAACTCGTTACTACCATGCATGATTCTGCAGGTAACTAAATTTAACCAACTAGGTTCAATGTTAGCTAGCTAGCTGACATTAGGCTACAACTAGCAATGCAAATCACTTTCTGAGATACAAATAATAGTACTACACAGATCATACATGTAACGTTAGCTAGCGAACCAGCCAGCTAACGTTAGCTAGCTATCTAACAGTACGCTTTAACTTGCAATGAAAACGACTTTCTGACAAAATTAGAAACACATAATATCTGAAAATGTAGCTAGTGAGACTATTTTACCCATACACATGGATGAACGCTTCTCCCTCTCTGTCACAGATTCCATGGTTGCCCTTAGTTTGAAGATGAAATCCGGAGAGAGGGGTTCTCTTTTCGACTCCCTCAGCATAATATTTGCAATCAAACACCTGAATTTTCTCCATCTCCTTAGCTATCATATTCTGCTTCCACCGGGCATTCCACTGATTTCATAACTCAGTGAACTTCTTCGTTGCAGTTCTTCGTGATATCTTACAAAAAATACGCGTTAGAAAGGATTACCTACACATACTGAGCAGCTCATGTTAAAGACAGAATCATGCTACATGACAGACCAATCCGAACTCATCTCTCGGCATGTCCAGCCCATCCATTATCTCAGCCAATCATGGCTAGTGGGCAGGTTCCTGTCTTTTTCCATGGCTAAACCAACTAGGCTCGTAATTTAACAATTGTATTTGTATTTACAGATGGCATAGAAATGTGTTATTAAGGCACATGAAAGTTCACATGTTCCAGAAGGCATTTCTGCCAAAAAATACATTTTGATTAAAAAAATGTGAAGTAGTGACGTGTGACATACGCCTAATTTCCTGAAACAAGTCACATTTGCGCCTTTCCTACGCATACCTTTCCTACACACTTCTCAGTAGTTGGTATTCAGACTTACCTTATGCAAGTGCGTAACAGACTTTGCAGGCGTGGGTCCCTTGCTTGCTCTGAATACATACCATTCAACCACTGAAAACCCTCCCACTTGCTAGTCAACAGATTTTCTTGTGGAGTTTGCGTTCAATAGGGTTTAAATTACATTTATCTTAAGCCATTCTTTTAAATATGGTGTACCTTTAATTAGAATTTTGTTGACAGACTCACTAGAATACATAAAGAGAATGGGTTCAGAATATAGGGTTCAAAAAAAAGAAATCCATCTAAATATATGCATATTCGTCTCTGTTTCAGCATCAACTGGTAGATTAAAAAATACTCTGATTTTGTAGATTATGTAGACACATTTTATTGTTAGGAAAGTATGTATGAATAAAAAAAAACAGGGTTGGAGAGTCTTTATCCACTAAACATATTGGAAAACAGCGGTTTGATTCATCCTGAAATTACCATATTCAAGTTCAATACATGAAATATTGGAAGGTGGAAAAAAAGTGTACAATAAGGGTTGAACAATAGTCCTATAAATCTACCCTAATCCTCACTAATCAAGGAACTGTATGACAATGGTGCAGTCTTCATGAACTGTGCGCCAGGCTCCAGGTTTAAACTGCTACATGTGGTCTGAGTTCCATAATGATTCAAATAGGCTACATGTCCCAAATTATTGCGCAATGTTAGCCTAATATGAACTCCCCCCGCCCGTCGACAAACATTTTTAGTAGGTTTTCGCTCCAACCCCAGTTGTAACTAACCTGATTCACTTTATCAACCAGCTAATTCTTAAACCCAGGTGGGCTAGATTAAGGTTGGAGTGGAAATCTACAGGGCAAATAACAAATATCAATCAGATAGTGATCGGATCATCTTGATCGGATGAAGACAACCACATGTTAATGCAAGGTTTAACCACAGCTTCTCTCTCTCTCTCAATTCGATTTCAATTTAAGGGGCTTTATTGGCATGGGAAACATATGTTTACAATGCCAAAGAAAGTGAAATAGATAATAAACAAATATAAAATCAACAGTAAACATTACACTCACAAAAGTTCCAAAATAATAAAGGCATTTCAAGTGTCATAGTATGTCTATATACAGTGTTGTAATGTTGTGCAAATCGTTAAAGTACAAAAGGGAAAATAAATAAACATAAATATAGGTTGGATGTACAATGGTGTTTGTTCTTCACTGGTTGCCCTTTTCCTGCGGCAACAGGTCACAAATCTTGCTGCTGTGATTGCACACTGTGGTATTTCACCCAATAGATATGGGAGTTTATCAAAATTGGATTTGTTTTCAAATTATTTGTGGGTCTGTGTAATCTGAGGGAAATATGTGTCTCTAATATGGTCATACATTTGGCAGGAAGTTAGGAAGTGCAGCTCCGTTTCCACCTCATTTTGTGGGCAGTGTGCACATAGCCTGTCTTCTCTTGAGAGCCAGGTCTGCCTTCGGCGGCCTTTCTCAATAGCAAGGCTATGCTCACTGAGTCTGTACATAGTCAAAGATTTCCTTAATTTTGGGTCAGTCATGGTGGTCAGGTATTCTGCCACTGTGTACTCTCTTTTTAGGGCCAAATAGCATTCTAGTTTGCTCAGTTGTTTTGTAAATTCTTTCCAATGTGTCAAGTATTTATCTTTTTGTTTTCTCATGATTTGGTTGGGTCTAATTGTGATGCTGTCCTGGGGCTCTGTGGGGTCTGTTTGTGTTTGTGAACAGAGCCCCAGGACCAGCTTGCTTAGGGGGCTCTTCTCCAGGTTCATTTCTCTGTAGGTGATGGCTTTGTTATGGAAGGTTTGGGAATCGCTTCTTTTTAGGTGGTTGTAGAATTTAACGTCTCTTTTCTGGATTTTGATCATTAGCGGGTATCGGCCTAATTCTGCTCTGCATGCATTATTTGTTGTTTTATGTTGTACACTGTGGATCTTTTTTGCAGAGTTCTGCATGCAGAGTCTCAATGGGTTCTATAACAGATTCAAGTATTTTTAGCCAGATCCTAATTGGTATGTCGAATTTTATGTTCCTTTTGATGGCATAGAAGGCCCTTCTTGCCTTGTCTCTCAGATTGTTCACATCTTTATGGAAGTTACCTGTGGCGCTGATGTTTAGGCCGAGGTATGTATAGTTTTTTGTGTGCTCTAGGACAACGGTGTCTAGATGGAATTTGTATTCATGGTCCTGGCAACTGGACCTATTTTGGAATACCATTATTTTTGTCTTACTGAGATTTACTGTCAGGGCTGACAGAATCTGTGCAGAATATCTAGGTGCTGCTGTAGGCCCTCCTTGTTTGGGGAGAGAAGAACCAGATCATCAGCAAACAGTAGACATTTGACTTCAGATTCTAGTAGGGTGAGGCCGGGTGCTGCAGACTGTTCTAGTGCCCTCGCCAATTCGTTGATATATATATGTTGAAGAGGGTGGGGCTTAAGCTGCATCCCTGTCTCACCCCCCGGCCCTGTGGAAAGAAATGTGTGTGTTTTTTGCCAGTTTTAACCGCACACTTGTTGTTTGTGTACATGGATTTTATAATGTTGTATGTTTTCCCCCAACACCACTTTCCATCAATTTGTATAGCAGGCCCTCATGCCAAATTGAGTCGAAAGCTTTTTTGAAATCAACAAAGCATGAGAAGACTTTGTCTTTGTTTTGGTTTGTTTGTTTGTCAATTAGGGTGTGCAGGGTGAATACATGGTCTGTCGTACGGTAATTAGGCCAATTTGACATTTGCTCAGTACATTGTTTTCGCTGAGGAAATGTATGAGTCTGCTGTTAATGATAATGCAGAGGATTTTCCCAAGGTTGCTATTGACGCATATCCCACGGTAGTTATTGGGGTCAAATTTGTCTCCACCTTTGTGGATTGGGGTGATCAGTCCTTGGATCCAAATATTGGGGAATATGCCAGAGCTGAGGATCATGGTAAAGAGATTAAGTATAGCCAATCAGAATTTGCGGTCTGTATATTTTATCATTTAATTTAGGATACCATCAACCCCACAGGCCTTTTTGGGTTGAAGGGTTTGTATTTTGTCCTGTAGTTCAATCAATGTAATTGGAGAATCCAGTGGGTTCTGGTCTCTCTCTCTCTCTCTCTCTCTCTCTCTCTCTCTCTCTCTCTCTCTCTCTCTCTCTCTCTCTCTCTCTCTCTCTCTCTCTCTCTCTCTCTCTCTCTCTCTCTCTCTCTCTCTCTCTCTCTCTCTCTCTCTCTCTCTCTCTCTCTCTCTCTCTCTCTCTCTCGGGCTCCATGATCTACTCCCTCTCTCTCTGTAGGTTTCTGTTTCATTGAATTCCCTATAACAAGGCAAATTTCATTGTCACTAGCCAAATTAGGATAATTAATAACCCCTCCTGGGCTATTGTAATAAGCAGTCTGCGATCTGGAGTTAAAGAAAACACCACGTCTGTGTTTGGGAAAATAAATATGTTTAGAAAAAATGTGAGATTACACTTTTAAATCACACTCTGTTTAGCATGTGTCTGGGAAAAAGGTATGAGCACAGTCACTTTTCCCAGACCTCTCAAAAGTAATATTCTCATCTTTGGAATATGGTAATTGCCCTCTTTAGCGATTGTAATACTGTTCGCTATGTGTGTTTCTGTTTTCCTGCATTATTTTCAGAAGCTATCCTATTTGCTAAACAGATGTGGGGTCACTGAAATGATTTTTGATCAAACAAATCCATTTGTTTCTGATAATAAAATTATTTACTCTATTTTTAGGATATCACACTGTCAGAGTTAATTTTGTATTTCATTTCGATCAGATGATGGAGTTAGAATATTTTAGAACAGAACTTGGAAAAGACGCTTCTCTGAATGAATGCTGAGTAATACCAAAAGGGAAGAAAAAAAGACTTGGTGGAAGAATCTTCCTCGTCACTCCTCATATAAAGTACATGACCAACATCAGACAAGGTGGCTATTGGTCAAAATGATGCAATGTTGAGTAAGCCTTTTTCCTCTGCTTATTTCTGAAAGTCCAGGGGAACCTGTTTTGTGGGTATGGATGTGACACATCTAAATACAGTTCAATAAAATGTTTTGCTCCATGACTGGTCAGAATATTTATTATATTTATTTAGGTCAATAATAACATCAAATATTCCATTAATACCATTAAGTTAGAACATGTATTTTTAGCTTTCATAGTGGTACAGACAGAGAGCGAGGGAAATATTCAAGCAATCAGTGGTACCACACTATGTCCTTGTTTGGACAGACTTGAGCAATTTGTAAAGGAGTCCACTGCTACTGAGGCAAACTGTGTGTGTGCATGTGTGTGTGTGTGTGTGTGTGTGTGTGTGTGTGTGTGTGTGTGTGTGTGTGTGTGTGTGTGTGTGTGTGTGTGTGTGTGAAAGTTGAATCTCCCAGTCCTGGTTGATGTTATTCTTCCATTCTGATTTCCTTTCACTTCAAACCCTATTTAAACTCATTTAAAATAATTTCTTTACTTTACAGTTGTTCTCGAGACGGGGAGGGAGGCCTAGAAAAAGGTATCCACATCCACACATCTCCCACTGACACTGATTTTCACAGGAACAGCAATGAAAAATCGGTCATTTTGTGTTTTTCAAGTAATTTTCATATTTTGCCTTCTTATGTTTCCCCTGTCTGAGACCTGCCACTTGTCTGAGAAAGCTGGGGTATTTTTTCTGCCCTTCCTGCCAATCTGATGTGACAGTTTAAGGGCAGGGTGGCATGGGTAGTGTGGTTATAGTGGCACAGAGTCTGCCTTTTGATTGGCGCCTAGTGTTCAGGCCAAACTCAATGCATGAGTCAGCGAGAACATGCACATACAGCACACTCATAGGACAACATTGCCATGGCAACCCAGAATGAAATTAAAGGCTGGCGTCATGTTTTGCATATTTTTCTTATTTGATCCCAAAAAAATTGATAGTTCGGAAATGTATTTTGTTGTAGACGGAAAGGGAAAACATGGTAAGAGACCAATATGGTCGGAATTTTTTACCAACGGAAGAAAACAATTTTGGTCAGAATTAGCAACAAGTTGTCCCAGCTAGTAGCACATCTTCCTGTTTGTAGAAGCACACTACAAAAATAAAGTGTAGCCTACTTAAATTGGAGCTGACACCGTTTTATCAACATTCAATCTAATTAAAATCTGTTCATATACACCCCCAGGAAGAATATGACCCTTTTTTTTGTTTTTCAATTTCTGACAAGCGAGCACTTAGATATGGTCATTTTCAAATTTTCATAAATTCATAGAATGTTTGGGAATGACGTATAGTAAGGCATTTGTGAAAATTCTATAGCAATATAGAGTGGGAAAGCAACTGTGCGTTAAGGCAATTAATAGACACTGCAGCAAATAAAACCTAATAAAAATATCTGTCTTGTCCAGGACCGGAGTCTAAGCAGAGCTACAGTAGGCCTATATGCAAATAAGCCATTTGCCACACGGGCCTGCCATTATTCACTTCGAACTGGACTGTGCATTTACAGTCAGTAGCAACAGCGCGATTTTAAGTTATTAGAAAGCATTCACCAAAAGCCACAACATACACCTGAATGGATTTCTGCAAATATGTAAATACCACGGGAGTCCTCCTACATTTGGGAACTTTACAGTCCTATTGATCAAACAACCATGAAAAGATAGGCTATCTCTCCTCAGTTGCCTATGCACGTCAACAACAACAAGATCAAGATCAACAACTAATGCTAGCCAGAGTGAGAAGCTCAAATCTAACGAGGGAACATGAGATAAACCCTCTCAAATGTTTTAAACTAGTTGGCCGTCAAAATTGCACTGAAACGATGGGGAATAGTAGCCTGCTCGTCCTTCTGTAGCTTGCCTGCCAATGCATGCTTGTCCCAACCCACGTTTTGACAACTGAATGGGAACTTTCCTGCCTACCCACCTATTTGATCGATGCCAAATACATTTGATTGACAACTAAGAGATATGCTAACTGTGGATAACAGTCGTTCAAATTCAGTATAGCTAGCTAGCTAGCAAAGCGATTCACATTTTTTGCTAACTAACCAAATGGCACCTGCATCTTTAGCTGTAGCCATCAAAAAACGATATGAGGGGAAAAAGTCAGTCACTCACCCACTCCTCCAATGAAATGACATCCTCCCATTAGCTAGCTTGTTAATGTTAGGATTCATGTATTTAGCTGGCTAAATAGCTAGCTACATAAATAGATACACTAGGGGTGTCAAACTCAATCAGCACACAGGCCATATTGAAAAAACACAACGGATTTGTGGGCCAGACATATCCTATTTATTTTTACAAAAAAACATGCAACTGCGACCCAAACTGGCCATTGTTTTATTAGAAAAAATATGGTCCTTTATAAAGTACATAGGATGCTGTATATAGGATTTTAACATATTTAAACAAAAGAAGAGATAAATAATATTTGGCCAGCCTTTGCTGCTATGCTTGCAGATGTGCATAATCTGCTGTGACCCTAATCAAAAAGTATTTAATATTTCCAAATACAAAAGCGTAGCTATAGGTTTGTTGTAACATTTAAACTTAAAACATGTTTTTAATTTTTTTGCACTGAATGGATCACCGGTGTGGTTGAATGCAGCATTGCTGTATGGTGCACTCAAAATATATTGTAGTTGAATAGCCAGCATAGGCTACTGCTCAAATGTTGCTGTAATAGGCCTACATGTTTCTCCTTTGCATGGTGTTTTGTTGCAGGTTTAGTTTTTCGGTTATTCATTGTCACGCTTTTAAAACCAAAGCAACATTTTAGTAGCCTAGCTAGGACTGCATGTGTCTGTACACTTTCCCTCCACTGTGTGCTGCAAACGGGACACACGAAAGCAGTGCAACTGAAGTTGAATTCACTGATTCGAGTGCATCAGGCTCTAATTTCCTAAAGTAGTTGACTCATATATACTCGCTTTTATGTCCTATTCGGCTCGCGGGCCTTGTTTGACACATGTGCGCTAGCTTATTAGCCACGTTATGACTGACTTGTGGTCATTGCCCTTGCTAGTTTGATTGTATTGACATTCCCAGCCTTAGTTACAGTCGTCCGTTTTTGTTCAAAATAGTGAGTCATTAAAATTGAAACAGTGCATCCCGAATGGGTGGAGGCAGCAAACAATGTACCAGGCCAGCTGTGATTTACAACCTGATAGTAATATCTTTTGGACTACCAAGAAATGTATTGGTGAATTATATTCATCATGCATTGAACTGCATCCATTTATTCTGCCAACATTGACTTACTGTACGTCATGGAATTTTGAGTCAAATAGAGCCTATTTTTACAACCTCTTATAAAGTTGGTTTTGACGCATAAACAGGGAATTTGATATTTTTTACTGATTTTATGATTGTCTGTTTGTTTCATATCTGCAAAGTAGTTAAAACACTGTCAGTTCCACTTTAAGGAGCATCTTTGAGAATAAATAATAGAATCAGTTAACAAATTATATATTGGCAGAAACATCTCTTACGTTATAAATCACTCAATCATACAATTATTTGCTGGAGACTGGATGGTGAACAAGGTGAAAACTGTGGTGATGACATCATCTGTCCTGGACCAAGTCCCCACCCGTTTACCATAGCAAAAACCTAGGGGACCTTTAGGCTTGCTTTGTAATTTTGCCATGGCTGTTTGGTGTCTTAAAATGAATGTACTGTAGGAAAATTAGGCACTTCACACAGTAGAATCACGTAGCTCCTTTCCCATACGTCAGTCGTTGTGCCTCGTCAGCTAAATAAACACAAATGACCGAATGCAGGTTGTTGCGTAAATGGCACCATGGGTTTCATCCCAACAAAAACAGCCAGTGGACACTACTGTGTCGTTGCACCACCACACAGGTCTGAGGTAACTATAACTGGATAAATGCCTGTACTAACACATAAACAAACAAGAAAGTGAAGGCAGTTTGGGCTCCTCTGCAAGAGAGTGTGGGCATTAGCTGGTTAGCATTAGCTAACTGAAAGTTGCTGAGCCATTGTAGCCAGAGGGAAAAGCTCTTCTACAGTCAAGTCAGGGCATTCTGAGCTGTCTGGCACTGATCGTTGTGTTAAAGACTTTGTATCCACAAGACTACAACTGGAGGAGTGTCAACTGCTTTCAGTAAACGGTGATGCGTCACCAATACAATAACCACATTGTGAAAACCGAGACTAAGAAAATAAATACAATGGACAGCCTTTGCAAATGGTCCAATTCTGTCTATCATGGTTTCTTCCACGGTGTCTGTGTCACTTTTTCCTCGTTTACAGCAGCACCGGTTTTATTGCCACCCTAAATCATTTTAAGTTTTGGGGGTTTGTATTGTTTGGATCCTGTCATAATTCTGGATGTTCAAATGGAAAGTGTGTACAGCATTCTGATTACAGTGACTACAGTAATCCAGAAGATTACTGCAATAACCAAAATCCTTCTTGTTCCTAGTCAACTGAAATAAATGAAACTTTCTCAAATGTAGGCCTACTATAAGTTTGATATTTGACGGAGTAGCCTAATAGGCAAACAAGGTGCTACAATATGGTGGGTGATCAATGACTTTCATCTGAACTGCAACTGTTTTATTGATTACTAAAACATATAGTGCTCTGTAGTCTGTATATGTATTTAAATGTGTGTGTGCAAATGACTGTGTGATTCATCCCTTATAGTGTGTCTGTGTGTGCACACTCAAGTACCCACACGTGTGAGACGTATTTACATGTGTGAGAGTGTGCGCCACCTCTCTTTGATCTGCAAATGGGAGCATTTACATTGTATTGCCTGCTTACTTTAACACCAAGGTAATTTTGTGGTTTGGAAAAATAACTCTGACCAATTGCTGATAATTGAGAGAGATGCCAGCCATGTTGCTGGGTAGGTCAAGGGTCGGAGGCAAGAGGCTGTGGGCTGGTAGCCAGCTGTGACTGGGTCAGCAGAGATTTACTCCTATTGACCCCACTGTGGCCAGCGGGAGGACTGTCAAACCAGGTTGTCCATGCCAGAGGGATGGAGGTATAGCCCTTCAAGGAAAGGGTTACATGGGGTGATGAGAGGAAGACCAGTTGGTAGTTCAGATTGTATGTCTTAAAGGGGCAGTGCAGTCAAAAACGTGATTTCCCCATTTAAAAAAAATCATTTTACCACACTATGAGTTCAAAATAAATAACACTCAGAAATTGTGAAAATTATGATAATGCCCTTTTAGTGTAAGAGCAAAAAAAAAGAAAGGATTCTCAGCCTGTTCGGGTGGGATGGAGTATTTGGCCCACAGCATGACATCATAATCTAATCTGATTATTCTGACCAATATGGAACGCCGTTTGGTTTTTTATACGTCAAATAGCGCTATTGTCACGGATTCAGCCGAGGCGGCCCCTCCTCCTTGCTCGGGCAGGCTTCGGCGTTCGTCGTCACCGGAGTACTAGCTGCTACCGATCCATGTATCTATGTTCGACTTGTTTTGTCTTAATTGGTCACACCTGTTTCCCATCATGTAGTTATGTCTTCCCTATTTAACCCTCTGTCTCACACTGTGTGTTGTGCGTGTTTGTTCATGTTTTGGTTGTCGTTAGTGTGCGGGTTTGTTCCCTCCCTGCGTGGAGGTTGTTGTTCATTCTTTTACCTACGAGTAAAGTACGCCTTTTGATTAGCTCTGTGTCCTGCGCCTGACTTCGCCTACCGCATTACACTGACGCCTTGACAGCTATTTTAGAATGTTGTGTGCGCTGAATTTGCATGAGCAAGCCAAGCACCGCCACTAAGATTAGCAGCACTGTCAAAACTGTAAAAAAAATATACAAAAGTCTGCAAACAAGCACACAAACCGGCCATGATGTGTTTACGAATTATTTGTTTGCCCGAATGGGAAAACATCTTTGTGAGCATTTGAAATAAGATCAGAATCAAACGAGCAGGATCAAAAATGTTAGCTAAGTAGTCCAACATTCTCCCTGACATGCAACCATCACAGAGGCAGGGAAGAAAGGATGGTGACCCTGCTGCTGCCTGCCAGCCAGCCAGCCTTATCCTAAGCAGTTGCACATGATTCATCTTAGCTGGTCAAAATACAGAAAAACAAGCATTTTGTCAACATTGATGACAGTTTGGAAACTGGAGGTAGGCTATCTCCCCACTACGTTGACTTCGGTTTGCAGTATGACAGTCATTCACCAATTTCTTTGATACAGATGTTTTAGCAACTTCTGTGGTAGCTAGCTAGCCAGCTTTAGCTTGGTACCTAGCTAGCACCAATGAACCCAGCCTGAAAACAATGACCAGGAACTGCGATAATTTTTCAATATTCTTAGCAATGATTTAGGAATCCATGTGACTAAGTATTAGCTAGGCTGCCACTCATTGTTCTCCTATTGAAATTGACCTTCAGTTCATGAAAATAACTAGCTAGCTAGATAACGAACTAAACAAGCTAGCCAGCTACCCAACCCTGTTGCCCCAAGCTAACGTTATAAGCATGGCTAATGTGGCTTGACCGGACCTGGTCCGACCATCATCAACCAAATACAAAAACTGTCTCATAAATTAAGGGTATTTTACATGATGATACCTAGTTAGATAGTTAGCTAGCTAAATATAGCTACTGAAACAGATTATGTCTTTTTGCTATATTTTTGTGGGATAACATTGTTTACATCCAACAGCTAACTAGCTTTTTTCAGAACCAGCACTGTCCCAGAGCATGTGTGCCTGCCTCTTGCGGCAGCGGCAGCTGCACGAGACAACTTTACCAGCATCATAGCATATATATTGGTTAATTGCCATGACATATGACATACTATTGATAGTGTAATAAATGTGTAATAACTACGAAAAAAATATATGAACATGTAAAATTATTATGTGACGTGCAGTCATATTCAGGTCCTGATTGGTCAACAAGCTTATTTGACGTGTCAAATAGTGTTATTTGACGTGTATCCTTTTTTACAGGCAAAGACCCAAACGGCGTTCCATAGACCAATGACAGTCATCTTTTATTTAAGCAATAAGGCCCAAGGAGGTGTGGTATATGGCTGATATACCACAGCTAAGGGCTTTTCTTATGCACGACGCAATGCAGAGTTCCTGGTTACAGTCCTTAGCTGTGGTATATTGGACATATATCAAAAACCCCCGAGGTGCCTTATTGCTGTTATAAACTGGTACCAATGTAATTAGAGCAGTAAAAATAAATGTTTTGTCATACCACGGTTGTCAGCCAATCAGCATTCAGGGCTCGAGCCACCCAGTTTATAATTGCATTTATACAGCGGGTGGTTTGGAATTCCCATTGTTAGAGCCTATCCTGCCCATGATATATAGACAATATACACATGGCCAGTATTAATAAAAAGTGCCATTATTTACGTTGTTACCTAGCAATGCACAACTACTACTAACACTACTTTTACTACTATTACTACTAGCTAGGCAAGTCGTTGTATTTTGATTTATAAAAAATCAAAGCTAAGATGATTTGTTGTGTACACGCCCACACTATCAGACTGAGCATTTCAATGCCAAAGGAGGCTCAGGGAAATAAATGATTAAAATGAAAATGATATTTTTAACAATCTATAGTTTTGGCAAGTCGGTTAGGACATCTACATTGTGCATGACACAATCAATTTTTCCAACAACTGTTTACTGACAGATTATTTCACATATAATTCACTGTATCACAATTCCAGTGAGTCAGAAGTTTGCATATACTAAGTTGACTGTGCCTTTAAACAGCTTGGAAAATTCCAGAAAATGATGTCATGGCTTTAGAAGCTTCTGATAGGCTAAATGACATCATTTGAGTCAATTGGAGGTGTACCTGTGGATGTATTTCAAGGCCTACCTTCAAACTCATTGCCTCTTTGCTTGACATCATGGGAAAATCAAAAGAAATCAGCCAAGACCTCAGAAAAAACATCGTAGACCTCCAAAAGTCTGGTTCATCCTTGGGAGCAATTTCCAAATGCCTGAAGTTACCACGTTCATCTGTACAAACAATAGTACGCAAGTATAAACACCATGGGACCACGCAGCCATCATACCGCTCAGGAAGGAGATGCGTTCTTTCTCCTAAAGATGAACGTACTTTGGTGCGAAAAGTGCAAATCAATCCCAAAACAACAGCAAAGGACCTTGTGAAGACGCTGGAGGAAACAGGTACAAAAGTATCTATATCCACAGTAAAACGAGTCCTAAATCGACATAACCTGAAAGGCCGCTCAGCAAGGAAGAAGCCACTGCTCCAAAACCGCCATAAAAAAGCCAGACTACGGTTTGCAACTGCACATGGGGACAAAGATCGTACTTTTTGGAGAAATGTCCTCTGGTCTGATGAAACAAAAATATAACTGTTTGGCCATAATGATCATTGTTGTGTTTGGAGGAAAAAGGGGGACGCTTGCAAGCCGAAGAATACCATCCCAACCGTGAAGCACGGGGGTGGCAGCATCATGCTGTGGGGGTGCTTTGCTGCAGGAGGGACTGGTGCACTTCACAAAATAGATTGCATTATGAGGAAGGAAAATTACGTGAATATATTGAAGCAACATCTCAAGACATCAGTCAGGAAGTTAAAGCTTGGTCGCAAATGGGTCTTCCAAATGGACAATGACCCCAAGCATACTTCCAAAGTTGTGGCAAAATGGCTTAAGGACAAAAAGTCAAGGTATTGGAGTGGCCATCACAAAGCTCTGACCTCAATCCTATAGAAAATTCACCCAATTTATTGTGGGAAGCTTGTGGAAGGCTACCCGAAATTCTTGACCCAAGTTAAACAATTTAAAGGCAATGCTACCAAATACTAATTGAGTGTATGTAAACGTCTGACCCACTGGGAATGTAATGAAAGAAATAAAAGCTGAAATAAATACTTCTCTCTACTACTATTCTGGCATTTCACATTCTTAAATTAAAGTGGTAATCCTAACTGACCTAAAACAGGGAATTATTACTAGGATTAAATGTCAGGAATTGTGAAAAACTGAGTTTAAATGTATTTGGCTAAGGTGTATGTAAACTTCCGACTTCAACTGTATTTGGAGTTAATGTCATGAAATAAACACACACACTGATTTATTAGACATACAGTGATGATTTAAACATTTAAAAGACTGCATTGTGGCTTCAAAATTTTGTGAAGTGCAACCGGTTGTTGGATTTGTTGGTGGCGTTCTGTCATTGTGAACAATACCAAAACTGCTTCAACCTAAAAGCCTGAAGTAAATTTCAATCTGTGTTCAAAGCCATGATATTACCATGATATTACAGCCTTGATAAACCTTTATAAGCTGGAGGGTACAGTAGGCTATCACGTGGCTGCCAAGCCATTCCCTCAATAAGGAGAATATATTCAGTGCTTTGATTTCACTGATCAGTAATTACAGACCACCGTACCACAGTGCGGTTTTGTCTTCAGCTGTAACCAACTGCCCTGTGACAACTAAATGAACTGCTAACTGCACTCGGTTAGTCATTTCTGTTTACCGCGCTTCTGTGGGTGAAAGCACTTAATTTAAGATCATGTCTGCGTGATTCGCCAGACTCGCCGCTCCACTCATGTGGCTAGCAGCGAGAAGCATTAGAATCAACAAACAACAAACAAACACGTAAACATGGCATTAACATTTCCCCTATGGTGTGGACTGAGGCTGTGTCCCAAATGGCACCGTATTTCTTATACAGGCCACTACTTTTGAACAGAGCCCTATGCGCCCAAGTCAAAAGTTGTGCACAAAATGGGGAATCGGTGCCATTTGGGATGAAGCTTAAAAGAGCTGGATGAGTCAGAAAGAACCCTCCTCAGTGTGGCCGACGACGCGGCGCAAGACGCCAGGCTCTTCTAGGAACGCCACAAGCCCTTTTGGCTCCAGGCTCCTACCAGAGTCCTTCACCTCCAACATCCAACCTCTGTCCACCCTCCCCTCCTCCGCAGGCTTGTCTCTCTGCACCCTGGGTGGATGTCAGGAGCGAGGGCTGCTTGGTGGAACTCATGCCAGCCTCAGGGGAGCCTAGAAGGCGGATAGGTGGTGTAGTGGAGTAGCTCCCAGACATTTAGCCGTGGTTGGGCCCAGGCTTCCAGGTCCGTGTCAGGGCACAGAAACACCCCTACCCGCCCTTGATGCCCTACATGTCTCTCAGGCAAGAGGTGGATACTGTTTTTCCCATTACCCCTGTACTGTTACCACGTGCTCGCTGGCCCCTGTGCCACTGATGCAGACGATAATGACTGATTCAGCTGATTAGTCATACAGTAGATTGAGTCACCTCAGCCAAGCTGACAGGAAAATCACAAGGCGGCTTGACCATTGCTGTCTTCACCATTGCTCCCCAAGGCTGTCAAGTCATGCCTTCCTACATGTGAATCCAGCCACTAAACGTTCAGCTCCTGCTACTACTCCCTCTTACATTAGTTGCACAACCCTCTTGCAAAGTTGACTTTCGGTCAATACCTCTAAAACAATCTACTCAGATACAGTATAACTCCCCATTAATGTATTTTTCTCAGAAGAGATCCAACATAAATGTCACAAATGCACTGCTTAATGATTTCAATATCTGAGGCTTTTGGAAATAACTTGGACGGGTCAATTCTATGTGGGTTTTGAAATGGTTCTTATTTCTCACATGGTTGAGAGGGCCACTGTGTGAAACAGCACCTGCTATGAAACAGATATAACTCACCCGGTTAGCCTTGGACAGCAGGGCAATCGGTAAAACAGGCAACTCACAGAGGACTCATCCAGCCCACATTAAGGTGGCTCCAAAGGAGGAATGGATGTCGGTCATTCAAACTATAGAGATTCTTTATCATCCTTCACCACCGCTGACAACTAGGACCATTATCACTTTTTAACAAAGCACTCGTCTCGTATGAAAATGTTCCACGAGATCCATTTGAGACAGAGCAAGAAACCTGTCCTTCAATTAGAAATCACTTCCTTAAAGCGGCCCCAGTGGCAAACATTTTCCCCCTGACCTGTCTGCACTCCTTTCATATGGGGCTTTTATTCCTGCCCCATACCGGAGACCTTCTGGAGACCTCACAGTGGCCCTCTAATGGTAAACCCAGGCCTAACCTAAGGCTTACAGCTGCTGGGCTCATCACCAGAGGCACTTGTATGGCATTGTTTAGAAGCAGTCCCTCAGGTACAGGACCATACACCTCCTACTGTGGTTGCTCCCATTAACATCAAATCGAGCCTTCGCCTGGCTCTCCTGTCCCCCCCCCCCCCCACATGGAAGAGTGGAACCTTAATGCATCGGCCATGACAGCAGCAGGCCAGGATGTCTGGCTTCAGAAATTAGATTTCATGACTGGTATTTAGTGTTGTCTGGGGAGACAAGGACACATTTAGGTAGAAGTTGAATTCATCATGCTGACAAATGACACCAGAAAGAGGCTGTATGGGGAGTGATCTAGGCCAAGCTGATGATGATATTGAATACTGAGATTCGTCTTGGTTCGATGGATTCAAGGAAGAGTATGTGGACATAAAAGACTATGTAGATTGTATGAGATGGAATGTATTTATTTGTAGCGCGTTATGTAGATTTGGAACACCTCTCATTGCATAAACAATTAATAATTGTAATTTTGAGGAGATTTTGAAAATGTGAACACCATTTAAAAATATGTATTGTATGTCCTATTGACGCTATACAATAGAGACATCATATTTTTCTGTGCCGATCTGTCAGAAATGCCAAGTGAATTAAACAAGTGTATATTTTGGTCAGTAAGTGTATGGAAATCTATAAAAGTTACAAAGAAGTAAAAACCCCATTGCTCGCTTGGGACTTTGGCAAATCGCTTGACAAACTCTGGACCTATGAGTTCATTTTCAAACGTTTCAGAGTTTTACATTTGGGTTCAATTGAAGTAGTCTACGTTTCCAGGCATCTTCAAAACAATATTTATATTTTCCCCCCAATAAAATACATACATTGAATTGTGCCGCCACAGACCATTGAAGAACCATCTACTTCATATCTGTCTGTGTCTTGGCAAACATGTCTGAAAATCTCTAACCTGCCTGGAGCGAAAATTCACCCACAGCGGAGATACGGTTCAGGGACTGACTCTTCAAGAAAAAAAAAAGATTCCTGTTTCACAAACCAGCACTCTTCTCCAACTTTTGGACTGTATTTATGACTGACTTGATAGAGATAGTAGGGAGATGTCTTATAACCACATGCAGCAATGGGCAGGATATAAATAAATCAATAATGATTTGCTGATCTTTTCTTTGGACGTTTTCTTTGCCCTGAAGAAGATGTCATAGCAGATGGTGCAGTCTCTGTCTCATAAAACTGTCTCATCAGCCTAGTACAGCCCAAAGGTTTGACTTTAATAATACCATAAGTGGGTGACATCACTAGCTTACACAGGTAGAGTTTCAGTACATCAGGA
Source organism: Coregonus lavaretus (assembly GCF_964263955.1). Classification (NCBI taxonomy): domain Eukaryota; kingdom Metazoa; phylum Chordata; class Actinopteri; order Salmoniformes; family Salmonidae; genus Coregonus; species Coregonus lavaretus. Next base: position 13,516,117 of record NC_140012.1, on the reverse strand, counting down.
CACACGAGAATGGCTTACCAAGAAAAACTTCCAAAAGGCCTAATTTGAGGTAAAAATTAGTTGGGAGCACTCAAAAAAAGGCAGTGATTGATTTCTTATTGCTCACCTTAATCCATTGTACAGGATGCAAACAGGTGACTGACATCATGACAGTTGACTGACATCAGGACAGGTGTGTACATCAGGACACACTTATACTTACAGTACACTTATGCATTCACACGTGTGCACGCTCACACACACACACACACACACATACACACACACACAAAACTAGCACCATGTACAGTCTCCTCTCTAAGAATAAATCAGATTCCCTCAGGGGAAGCAATTTATAAAACCACTGACTTTCTACTTCCTCTCTATGATTGTAAGTTACACCTCTTGAGATTTTTATCCAATCTCACTCTGCCTTAGCAGACCGAAACAGAACTGGGGTTATGTAGACTGCGAGGGCTATGAATCAAACATAAATAAATTCTACACCCACCAAGGATCATACCCATCCCCATGATCTTCCCAACACAGCCATCTGCGGGTCAGCATTTACATGTATGATGATAATGGCTTTAGCAGCAGTTTTAATTTCTGCCCAGCTAACACATAATGTTCTGAGAACCATATCCCAGCTAGCAGATTTGGTTCCTTGGAAGTTGCGGGAACGTACATGTTTGGTTTTCCATTGGTTGCAGGGAGGTTCTGAGAACGTTTTCCTGTGGTTCCCTGAAAGTTTTCCTGGGAGGTTTAATTAACGTTATGACAACAGAAATGATAGGTTATTTGAAGGTAATTACATAACGTTCTGAGAGCATTCTCTAAATGTTGTGAATGAAAATGTATGGTTATTTTGAGTTTTTTACAATAACTTCCTTAAATCCTTCACTGAATGTTTCAATGAGATGTTTAATAGTACTGATATCTTAATGTGGGTTAAATCCAAGCGCAGATATAAATTCATTTGTTCAGGCATTAATCATGCAAACACATATTTGATTTATTGTGGCACAGCATCAGTGAGATTTGGACCTATGATTTTCTGTTCTCTATCCATGGAATTTGTCCACTGCGCCACCAGGATGTTTTTTTTTTACTCATAGAAAGCTAGCTATTAATTTAAGTCTAATCAAACAGACCCCATTTCAAAGGAAACAAGCACTTATTAAGATCACTAAACAAGGATAGGATAGAGGATAGAGAGAATTTTGTTGACACTGAGAACAGAATTGATATGTTTTTAAATAACATTCTTAGAATGTTCTTTGGAGGGTACCAATTTTTAATTGTGTTTTTTATTGAAAGTTTTCTTAATGTTCTGAGAACATGTTTTTAAATAGAAAACATTATGCTGAAGTACTGACATTCCCACAGAATAACGTTGTTTCTTAATATTCTCTGAACTATTTGAGAACTTTTGCCTATGTCAAACCAGTTAGAGAATGTTCCTAGAACATTACCAACATCTGTATTAAATGTAACCATGTTTGAACTTTTAGGAAACTTTCTGTTAAAGTAATGAAATGTTCCATAAATGTGCTGAGAATGTTCCCAAGCCAAGCAACTCTCCTGCGCCATTCCCAGAAAGTTGTGGGAAAGTTGTATGCAAAATAACCATAGTACAACCACGCGCTAAGAAACATATAGTTCTCAGAACGTTATGTGCTAGCTGGGATGTTTCTTTGTGCTTGGTGAGAGCATGGTTGTCCTATAGTTATTTTGCATACAACCGTCCCACAACTTTCTTCTGTGGGAATTTCAGTACTTTAGCATTACGTTTCCTACTGGTTTCCTCATGGTTCTTTAAAGTCATGTCCTCAAATTGTTCTGAGAACGTTAAGAAAACTTTCCATAAAAAAACACAAGAAAACGTTAGTAACGTTCAAAGAACGTTCTAAGAATGTTATTTTAAAACATGTACATTACTTTCACAGCAACAACATAACTCTCTCTCTCCTCTATCTTGTAAAGTGTGTTCAGGTGTTCACAAATTGGCCACACACACCTGATCTTAATGAGTGCTTGTTTCCTTTGAAATGGGTCTGTTTGAATAGACTAAAATTAACAGCTTTGTATTGAGTAAAACAAATGACATGCTAACTCCATCCTGGTGGCGCAGTGTAGTGCTGCGTGGGTCAGCTGTTTGTTCACCCACACCCGCCCGAAATTGCTAATAACCCATCTGCAACCGCCCAACTATATGTGATAAAGTAACAATCTGAGGCCCGCACCTAACCCTAACCCGCGAATATAGAAAATGTGCTGTAGCCTACAGTCAGAGATGGTGGAAAGATTTTGCCAGGATTTTTTTGGTCTAATTTAGATATACTTCTACTTATAATTTCTGACATTTTGGTAGGCTATTTGTTAGTCAACTTGTCTATAATTAGATACATGCAGCTTCTCTTCTGTCATTATATGTTGCCTTAGAAGACTAAGTAAACCCTTGCTCACCAGAATAATGTCATAAATGATCAAATGAATGCTTCAATCTATTTGACATCGGTTAAGTCTTCTCTGTCATCTCTGCTTCTTTCACGGAGCAAAGACGTTTAGTGGCCGGGGAGAAAATGCAATAAAAAAATCTGTGCCAAATTTCCAAATGACATCAGTTTGACCGGTTGTAATGAAATAGAAAGCTGTGAAAACGATCCAACATGTTTCTGATAAGAGTTTAGTTTGGCTTGGATGCATATTCTATGTGGTTGAAATACTATCAGCTTTTATGATGCTGATAAAGATAGCACCTCTACAGATAGTCCCTAACTGTGCATTCGCATTCCCTCAAGATGCTGAAATAAATCAATAAAATTTCTCCACTCCTGTTCCCGAGTCAAAATGTACATTTGGTGTATCATTTTACTGCAAGAAATGCTTAATTATGCAGAAATTCATATTAAGACTATGTGAGATGTTATAGACCTACAGTCGGTGTCCAGATTTCAGTTTCCATTTAACCCATCTGAACAGTAGGCTACAGTTCCCTTGACGTGCCATAGGCCTATTTGAAGTCCCCGTCTTGTGACTGTCGAATTTGTATAGCGCCTCACAATCATCATAACATAACATAGGCACTGCTAATGTTTGGGAAATATTTGGTAAAGGGCTAAAAGAGAAATCATCACTTTACCAAATCTTTCCCAAACATTATTTTTCTGGCCCTCCCTTCTCTTTATTTTCAACTATCCATTTGACATCTTTTCTCTTATTGAATATGGCAAAATGTAGATTTCCGCCTAAGTAGACATACCCAAAAGTAACTGCTATTCATGTGTAATTACATGATTCTGACATGCAAAAACTTGGTATATTTGGAAAGAAGAAATCTGGGAGATTATGAGGAAATGATCGGAAGATAGATAGGAGTTACATAGTTCAGAATACACCAGATCAAGCACACACAAAATAACCATTTTTAAAACATTTATATTTTGAAAGTAATCCTTCATTGACAAGCTATAAGTGAATTATTGATGACTAGAGCTGGAAACACATCAGATGGCAACCACAACATGTGAACAATATCAGAAAAAAAGGGATTGATAGGCCTAACAACTAGAAATGGAGAGACGTTTTAGTAAGTGGTGTCAGGTGTGTCCCTAAACCTCTCCAAAGTGGCATATGTCTGTAAATTAGATAATTCCAGCGCTATTACATATTTGCAATCCCTAAATGCTATTTGTTCAGTTGAAAAACACAATTTCTACCATATCAACCACACTCAAACATTGTGATGGTGTTATGGTGTATCCAGGGTACATTCAAGTGTCCTTTCAGCCTCTCCAAAGTGTCTGAATGTGGTAATTGCACTGTTTTTGCACACAGGATGTGCCTAAAAGTTATTTTTCACTATAAAAACTATATTTCTACAACACCAACCTCTCTCAAATATTGTGGTGGTGTCGGGGGACATACAGGGGATATGGATGCCTACAGCGCGTAGGCAGGCAACATCATAATTTTGATGTGCAAAGATATAGTCACTCGGTGGATATTCGATGTTGCCATTAAGTCATACGTCTTCAGATAACATTGGCAATAGGCTAGACCTAAGGATTAATTTGATACCCCCCATGTAGCTATAGCTCAAACACAGACCAAATCGAAGCTTACCTTGTAAGATGTTTGCTGTTTGGTGAATAAACATTTAGACTCTCGAGGCTGGTGATCAATAACGGTAGGTCACAGGCAGACAAATAAGATATCCTCATGATCTGTGGAGTCCCGGCTTTCGGTGTGTATCAACGCATTCCATGTTTATTTCGTTTATGCTTCACAACGCTCACCGGAATGTAGGTAGCAGCCATCTTGAAATGAGGTCATCGACTCGGCCTGCCCTTATAAATTTGAATGCCCATATATGGTACTAAGTCATACCAAAGATTTGAAGGCACTGATCAATAGCCAAGATACGGAGCTTTCTGCAGACACCATGCTTTTGCAGATAGGGGCTACCATTCTAATATCAGACTGAATTGAATAAAAAAATCTAATAGGGTCCCCAAATATGGGAACTTTACATTTAAGAGGTTTTAAACCCTGACATTGTCTTTTTGCCTCAGATGATCGAAGTAACTTTTTCTGCCCATTCCCAAAAGCGTTTGGCGTGTAGGCTATTTGGCGCGAGTAATGTTAGGTCCTAAGCTTAGGCCTATGCACTAATACCAGATAGCCTATAAAAAAACTCAATATATTCTATAGATATAAATTGCACAAGAATTATACATTTATTACTTTTTTTATGTATTGTTTTCTCTTTATTGAACCCGAACATCACACACCCGCCTTTCATCTACACAATATTTCATGACCCTAAACCTGCCCACCCCATGGATATAACCACGGGGACTGCGGGTTATGAGTGAACCCGCTCATCACTAGCGCAGTGGACTAATTCCATGGCTAGAGAACAGAAGATTGTAGGTTTGAATCTCACTGACTCTGTGCCACAATAAAACAAATATGTGTTTGCATGATTAATGCCTAAGCAAATGAATTTCTATCTGCGCTTGGATTTAACCCACATTAAGCTATCAGTGTTATTAAACGTCTCATTGAAACATTCAGTGAAGGTTTTAAGGAAGTTATAAAAAAAACACAAAATAACCATCATTTCCATTCTTAGAGCATTCATTTAACCTCTCAGGAAAACTTACAAGGAACCAGAATAAAACATTCTTCCCTGCAACCTCAAAATAAACTTTTCCAGAACAGGCTAAATGTTCACGTTTGTTGTCAGACCTTTTAAAAACGTTTTGTTTTACCAGTCAGGAAATGTATGGCTTCGTTCGTACAACCAATGTGAAACAAAGCACATATGTTGCCAAAACTTCCAAGGAACCAAATGTGCTAGCTGGGTGCCTTGTCCACTATTAAATCAAAACTATATGGCTCAGCTTCACAGCCGGTTTTGCATTGAACAGCAGCAGCAGACAGCACTCACTATCCTCTGCCCCAACATAAGGAATGTTATAAATGGCCTTTCAAAGTTCAACATTAACATTTACATTTTAGTCATTTAGCAGACGCTCTTATCCAGAGTGACTTACAGTTAGTTATTTTTTTAAATATCTTTTTTAATTTTCTTCATACTGGCCCCCCGTGGGAAACAAACCCACATCCCTGCCGGCCAAACCCTCCCCTACCTTGGACGACGCTTGACCAATTGTGCGCCGCCCATGGGTCTCCTGGTCGCGGCCGGCTGCGACAGAGCCTGGACTCGAACCAGGATCTCTAGTGGCACAGCTAGCACTGCAATGCAGTGCCTTAGACCACTGCGCCACTCGGCATGCCAACCACTAGACAGCATGATCTAAAATTCTAATATTCATATAGATCACTTAGGTATGAAAATGAGCAGAGGGTGCAGATAATGCAATCTATTCATACCACTCCCAGGATCAGAGAATGCATTGTGGTTCCTGCAGTGGCTCAGTTTGGGGCGAAATACCCTTAATGTAACTATGGGGGAAAGCGAAAAACAAAAAAAAGCATTGGCTGTTTAATGTATCAGTATCAGCAAATGAACTGTATCAATAACATCGTAAATCATTTTGATTTGATTTTAATGGATGTCCTTTGCTGTGTCTGACAGTAGAATCACACGGCATGTGGACATCACCACAGACCTCGTCTTTTGCACTCGTTGAGTGAATAACTGAGGTGCTCTGCAAAACATTGTTGTTGAGTCTTAGAGTGAAGTCAAGCATTATACTCATCCTGACAACTGCTTAAGGTGTCGGCCAAAAGTAAGTTGAAAAATTGTGGAATCTAAGTTGACAACAAAATGTTGTCCAGAATGTTGTCTTTGTCAGCTATGTTCTTCTCTGAGAGTAATAAATTATGTGTTTGATAACTGGAAAAAGGTGTTATACTGATTTACTATAAGACTGTTTGTGTTGATAAAGAATTTGTAAAGACGCTGATGTGCAAGATTTTCAGAAGTCAAGACACGTGTAGTCATTGGACGACCTTTGATAACAATCTGAAATCCAACTTTTTTCATGGGCAAAGTAATGTAGCCACAGCAGATTCAGGTTTCAATGTTTCTTATGTAGGGGTTAGTTTTTATTTCAAGTTGCATGAAATTGAATCTATGGCAATATGAGCACATCTGTCTTTGAATTATTGAACAAATATTTTGAAATAAAACAGTGTTTTTCCCTGTCAAATATTATATTTCAGAAGGCTTGGGAGACTGCTGTATGAGCCTCACATGGAGCTAGACTAAGCAGAAAATACAATACAATTTGCTGAATCCAGACCAATCCGTCAAACATTGGGTAGTTTGCAAAATATCTACTAATTACATTGTTGCAAGTTCTAAGCCCTCACTTCTCAATATGCTTTGCTACTTTAGGCTTTACAGTATGTGGATTACTTTATTTAATCTACTTTTAATCATATTGTAAATCAAACAGTACAAAGATGTTAATGACCAGCTTGTTGTACTTGTGATTTATTGGATTTCGTTCTTAAAATATTAAGAAATATAAGACCATGCGCTAATGAAAATAGATAGCGGCCCTATAAAAATGTAATTGTACAGTGATCCAGCACTCGCCCTCTCATGCCCTCAGGAGCAGGAGTAGTGTAGCATGACAGATGTAAATCTATAGACCCAGAATGCTCAGCCAGCTAAGGCATGTAGTGCCAGGGTCGCGCGAGGGCCACCGAGCTACTGCTGCAAACCAGTGAAACAGAAAGAGAGAGAGAGAGAGAGAGAGAGAGAGAGGGGGGAGCGGCGCCAATTCTAATATGAGATTGCAGGCCTTAAGAAAACCGCTAATAGTTCCTAAAGTTTCCTGTCCCATGAGCCTTAGCAGCAGGAGCGAGGAGCCCAGCGCCGAAAGCTGGTAATCAGTGTCAGGCTGCCGGGAGGGACCGAGCCAAATGGGGGGGGGGGGAGTATTGGCTTCTGAATATGAATGTCTATTTCTGTCTTGAAATACAGTAGCCTTATTGAGGTTGATCTGGCCACTCACTCTGAGAATACTCCTATATGACCCTTATTTTTAAAGGTTGATCTTGACCCCGGTGAGCAGAGGGACGTGGGGTTGCAGCTGTGTGTTTTATACACTGAGGAGAGAAAGGAGAGAGGTTATTTGGCTATGGAACAAGTTCTAGTGTTGCTGTATTGTTGTGATCGTTTTTTCTAATGTGTGGGTGTCTTAAAAAAACTGTGACCTTCAAACCATTCCTTTGCTAAACAAGAGACACTTTCAGAGACATTTACGTCATTTAGCAGACGCTCTTATCCAGAGCAACTTACATGAGCAATTAGGGTTAAGTGCCTTGCTCAAGGGCACATCGGCAGATTTTTCACCTAGTCGGCTCGGGGATTAGAACCAGCGACCTTTCGATTACTGGCACAACGCTCTTAGCCACTAAGCTACCTGCCGCCCCATAGAGACCAACTCCCATGTTGGAACTTCCTAGCAACATTCTTGCACGGTGTTTAGAGTAGATATGTTACAAACACACGCTTACCACACGTTCTCATGAAAGCCAAATTGACCATGCAACCAACACATTGAAGTCATACCATGAATAGTCAATCACATGTCTAGTTGAGCTACATGTAAACATTCCCACCACAGCTGTTTATTTTGCACTGGGATTTGCAAAGGGTACCTATGCAGGAGAGCTGTTTTTTTGTTGTTGTAATTTAGCAGACGCTCTTATCCAGAGCGACTTACAGTTTGTGAGTGCATACATTTTCATACTGGCCCCCCGTGGTAATCGAAGCCACAACCCTGGCGTTGCAAGCGCCATGCTCTACCAACTGAGCTACACGGTTCTTTGAAATGATTAAACTCAGGAAAAAATTTTGGTTGGACACATGAAATATTTATCCATCAGGCTTTAGCTACCACTACTTTCGTAAAATGGGCAGCAATTGATATTAAACTATGTTTTTTTTATTATTATTTTTTATTGATATTTATGGTTTATTGGTTTATATTGTATTGGATATGCCTACTGTTTCAATAAAATAATATGTATGGTTGTACATTAACTACAGATTCCTAAATAAAGGGTGTTTTCTGAAGCAAGGAGTGATGCGTTTACATGGAAGCAAACATGTTTACTTCCCCATCAAATTCCCCACCGTCATCGTCGCAACACTGGCAAGGATCTTTCCCAATCCCAAATTAGCTTTGACATTCCCGGAAATGCCATGTTCCGAACTTCCAAATTCCAAATTTCGAGATGACCAGGCACAGGATGTCCGTCATAGCCAACCAGTAGATGTCCAGTCATGACAAGGGTACAAAATATATTTTTCCACTCCATTTGCGATCAAGAGGACAGTTCGGGAGCACAGTGGCTAGAGGTTCTGAAAGGCTCATCCATCTTACAGCCTCTTGAGTGACGGAAAAGCAAACAGGCTGAACAAGCCCCCCATACAACCAGGAGCTCCTACACTCTCTTACCCAAACAGCTCTGGTGATAAGACAGCTAAGCGCTGGAAAGGGAGTGTTGGGGGGTGCTCTAAGAAAGTTAAAATGTGAACAAACCATGTTGTTGAGAAAAAATGGGCCAGACCCCAGTTTATATGCTATTGTATTAGGTGACTTTCCATTTACAAAGAAGACTATTGATAGACAGTAGAAAGGTACCCTCCGAGGGTGTCTCAGGGGGAGTTGGGATATGCAAAAAACACATTTTCAATTCACACATGCGTATAATACACATTTATACATCTGTGAAATAGGACAAATATAAGCACCCACCATTAAGTGCAGGCTATGACTGTTTAATGAATATACAGAAGTGTGTGTAAAATTGCCCACATGTTTAATAGCATTGATATGGACATTTAACACATAGCCTAAACTAGACTGATTCCATGCCTCTTGTTAGCACTAGACTATGCACTATGTGGCACATACTGTACACTATGTTCTGAATGTGATTTATTTATTCGGTAGTTCAGCTTTCATCCAGAGGCAGAATCAATCAATCCTTCAGAGGGTCATGCAATAGCTCAACTTAATGGCCACCCCAGTTAAACAACAGCCAGGGTGAGACAGATCCACTCAACGAGCAGCGTGCAGTTAGCTTAACGTCTGCTCTTTCAAAACAGGACCCCCCGCGGAGAGGGTGATCAACGTTAATAATTTAATATTAATCTCTCAGGCCCTGTGCCCACTCTGTTTGGGGAGTTTTGTTTGAGCAACAAGCCAGGAACCTTTAACCGTGATATATGTCACTTATGATATGTTTATGGTCCTCCCAGGGAAGGGTCTAACTCAAAGGTTCAATGCTCTATTGTTGTGTCATTCTGAACCGTAACTGTAAAACCATTTTGACTCAGCCCCTCTGTCTCAGTATGTGTAGTCCATGTATCTGATACTGTCTGGCCAAAAAGAGTATGACATTGTTGCCGCCCGTAGCATTGAATTCAATGGCAAGGGAAGCCAGCGAGCATTTGGCCTCCCTTGATAAAGAAAAGTATAAAAGAATAGCCAATCAGCGTTGAGCTAAAATGAGGGAGCCAGTTTGGATTTGGCTTCACACCAATCACATCACATCAAAAGCAAAACGTCAATGACAGAAAAAAACGTGAATTGTTGGACCTTGTTGTGTCGTTGTCCTCCGGTGGCTAGCTAACTAGCTAAAATTGTCCTTTTCCTAAATTAGCCATGGCTGGAGACAGGGATTTGGACTTTACTTATTTCTCCGTACTGGCCAATGATTATAGCGGCAATTCTGATCCAACTATGAATTCATACATTGTGAACCTGGCCTGAGAGGATGGAAGTTTAATATGTAGCTAGATGTAGTAGGCTAATGTTAACTAGCTGGCTCATCGTTGCCCATGAAAGGAAGTTAGTCTAGCAAGCATTTTAGCCAGGTAGCCTAGTCTAGGTCAACAAAAACTAAAGGTGTTTACTGTATGACAGTCATGGGCTGTTTTGGCAACATGAAAGAGAGGAGGATGGCATTGGCATTTCTCTACAAGTGGTTGAATGTATTCTGCCACTGTGTCTGTCTTCTTGTTGTCTTGTCCTTATATATCACAGTGGCGTATGAACTAACGGGTTATAGACCAAACAACGCAATTATCACAATACATAGGTTGTAATATGGCTTTTATCCTGGTTTGGCTTGGCTTCCTCAGTGATTTTTACACATGCACCAGTACTGAATAGTGTTAATGTGAACAGTGCCCTCTGTGCAGCAGTAATACACTGCTCTGTTGTGACGGTGGCGACAGAGTAGAAAGGGACCCTGTTATGCCGTATGAGTGGCACACGTTTCTTTTCCCTGTAGCTAAATATAGAAACAACAACAATAGCAGAAGGAAATACGCTTTAGAAACTTGAGCTCTGATGCTATCAATTTACACAGTTTATTTAAGGAGGTTATGAATAATGTTGAGAGTAATTTCATTTCCATTGACTATTCAGATGATTTATAGACAGAGAAGTGAGAGAGAAATAGTGTTGCGTCTACAGGTTCTTACCAAGTGCAGACGGAGCTTGCCGTCACATAATGTAAGGTCCTATTGTCCAATGTCAACCATGTGTTATGGACATGACAATGTTATGGGAATGACATTCTTTTTCAAAAATATTTGTTTGTTCAAGGAAAACTGTGATGAAATCCCAGATATATTTTATTGACACTATTACCCGGCTATAGGCAGAGATGTTAATAGCAATATGATTAGCATCATATATTTTCTAAGTCTACAAGGAGGTGTTTCCGTGAAAAGCCATAGGCTTTAAAAAGTTACAACTGCCTTTTAGTGGCTTACTCCAATTTTCCACCTATGTCTGCAGTCTAAAAATGGTTATACAACTTACTTCTACACACCTCTAAAATAGTGGTATTGCCGTAAAAATGTCCCATTATGTTTCCTTAGCATATAAATCCTGACTTTCCTAATACAAGACATACAGCCTATAGTTACAGTCTATATTGTCGGACGACGGGAGAGTGAAAAAAAAGAGAACAACCATGGCGAGGTAGAGAAAAAGTAATAGAAAGGGTGGATAGAGGGGGAAATAGCCAAGTTCAATCGTTGCAGAGTTTTTAAGTAGAGTGAAAGGTAGAAGCATCAATGGGTAAAACCCATAGAGCTGCATTGCAGGAGTGATGAAAATAAGTGGTTTGAGTCTCACTTGCTTTCCTCTGTATCGGATAACAAAGCCTGGGCAACTCGTACCAGGGTTATAAACTGTCAGTACCCAACACTTGACCTGTTACTGAGCTCACAACTTCTGCTAATGTAATCTGTGACTGGACAGCCGTTTACACAAAACCTGCACCAGGCTCATTTACGTAACACACACTCCTCCAGTCCAAAAATAAACCTGGTAGAGAAAGAGATGAGGAAGAAGACCCAGTCTGGAGCTGGATACTTGGGTGTCAGGAAACCACATGTGTATTATTTTGGCTCTTGAATAGGGCCATCCCAAAAAATCTATAAATACAGGGCGAGAGTGAACTTGCAGTCATCTGGGGGTTAGTATAATGTATGAAAATTAGGTGATAGCTTCTGTCATTTAAACACCATTTGTAAAGTCTGGACAGATGTTGTGGTGGTGAATGGTGATGGTGTTGATGATGTTTTGTTCTCTTGTGGGTTCCCCTTTTCCTGGTGGAAAAGGTGTGTTCACTTTTAACTGGCGAACGCACTTCTGACTATTACCTCAGAGGTGAGAACATTAGGTTCTGCTCATCACTGGGGTGCAGTTCCCTCCTTCTCTTGCTTCCTCAACCCCTCCTCTGTTACTGTGGTCTGCCAGTGCCATATCATCACAGCGTAGCTAAACTATCACATCTGGAAATATTCATGTTCGGAGATGCATTTAGCTGCTGAAAGAAATTCTCCCCTCTAAAAGCTTATGGATCATAACCTCTGTTCCTTGTTAGGGGCTCAAAGCGAAGCTGTGAAACCTATTGTTATTCTTAGATACTTTTTTTCCCTTGACATGGTCAAATAACTCAAGCATGGATTAGATAACTTTTTTCTAATTTGACACACAGAAACTAGAGGCCATGAGTAACTTGGTCAAAAAGAACGGCACCGATTGGACTATAGGTGGCGCTGTCACTTAAACCCTCATATCTGCTGCCCCGTTTGACCTAGAGACTTTAAACTTTGTCTGTAGGTGTCTTTCCTAATGCTGAACAAATTTGCTACAAGGAACCATAAGGTCTGTCAGGATAGATTTTCGTTCATCTTGGAAATGTTGGAAAACCTTATAACAAATAACAAAACATTCGGTATGTAGGCCCATGGTACATCTCTTAATATAGTTTGGGAAAAGCTAAGGTATTGGTTAAGAGATGGCTGAGCTATTGATAAATCAGGCAATCAAATTGTACGTGTCCATTTGAATCCTTTGTAAATCCACTTCACAATGGCCTATCAACTTTTTTAGCTATTTCTTAGATTATTCTTCCCCTTTGAAATCCAACATTTCCTTTCTTGAGGCAAAGTCATTAATATCCGTTGGGTGATTGGTTGAGGCTTCTTGGGTGTGTGACGTCACTCCGACCCCTTACCAAAACACTAAACATGGCGGACAGTTTCTCTCGACATCTGAAACCAGTGGTAATCACCAACTTCAATTACAGTTAAATTAAATTAAAAGATTAATCTAACATTCCCGCAGCCCCGATAGCATTGTCGCCCAGGAGGGCTTGCTAGCTAGCTACAGTGTTTGCGTCATCTCAGCCTCTTTCTTGTAAAACAGAATTAGCATTCCGCTAGCTAGCTAACGCATTAGCTAGACTGCTTCTAGACTTCGGGAGCTTAAGTTCAAGTTCAAGTTTTATTGTCACATACACAAGTACAGTGAAATGCCTACCTTGCAAGCTCTACCAAACAGTGCAGTAATCAATATCAAAATAGTATAACTAATAACAAGTCGGAAGTTTACATACACTTAGGTTGGAGTCATTAAAACTCGTTTTTCAACCACTCCTCAAATGTCTTGTTAACAAACTATAGTTTTGGCAAGTCGGTTAGGACATCTACTTTGTGCATGACACAAGTAATTTTTCCAACAATTGATTACAGACATATTATTTCACTTATAATTCACTGTATCACAATTCCAGTGGGTCAGACGTTTATATACACTAAGTTGACTGTGCCTTTAAACAGCTTGGAAAATTCCAGAAAATGATGTCATGGCTTTAGAAGCTTCAGATAGGCTAATTGACATCATTTGAGTCAATTGGAGGTGTACCTGTGGATGTATTTCAAGGCCTACCTTCAAACTCAGTGCCTCTTTGCTTGACATCATGAGAAAATCTAAATAAATCAGCCAAGACCTCAGAGAAATAATTGTAGAACTCCACAAGTCTGGTTCATCCTTGGGAGCAATTTCCAAATGCCTGAAGGTACCACGTTCAAGTATAAACACCATGGGACCACGCAGCCGTCATACCGCTCAGGAAGGAGGCGCATTCTGTGTCCTAGAGATGAATGTACTTTGGTGCGAAAAGTGCAAATAAATCCCAGAACAACAGCAAAGGACCTTGTGAAGATGCTGGAGGAAAAAGGTACAAAAGTATCTAAAATCCACAGTAAAACGAGTCCTATATCAACATAACCTGAAAGGCCGCTCAGCAAGGAAGAAGCCAATGCACCAAAACCGCCATAAAAAAGCCAGACTACGGTTTGCAGCTGCACATGGGGACAAAGATTGTACTTTTTGGAGAAATGTCCTCTGGTCTGATGAAATGAAAATAGAACTGTTTGGCCATAATGACCATCGTTATGTTTGGAGGAAAAAGGGGAACGCTTGCAAGCCGAAGAACACCATCCCTACCGTGAAGCACGGGGGTGGCAGCATCATGCTCTGGGGGTGCTTTGCTGCAGGAGGGCCTGGTGCACTTCACATAATAGATGGCATCATGAGGAAGGAACATTATGTGGATATATTGAAGCAACATCTCAAGACATCAGTCAGGAAGTTAAAGCTTGGTCTCAAATGGGTCTTCCAAATGGACAATGACCCCAAGCATACTTCCAAAGTTGTGGCAAAATGGTTTAAGGACAACAAAGTCAAGGTATTGGAGTGGCCATCACAAAGCCCTTACCTCAATCCTATAGAACATTTGTGGGCAGAACTGAAAAAGTGTGTGCGAGCAAGGAGGTCTACAAACCTGACTCAGTTACAACAGCTCTGTCAGGAGGAATGGGCCATAATTCACCCAACTTATTGTGGGAAGCTTGTGGAAGGCTACCCGAAACGTTTGACCATGTCAGGGCGTGTGTAGGTGTAGTGTAGGAAATCAAATGCAGGACGCAGACGGTATGTTCCAAACGCTGTATTTCTGGCCCAACACAGGCACCAGGACAACTAAGCCCGACAGCTAAACTACGCACAAAGGCGAAAAGGCAAAATGCGCACAAACAGGTGCGACAAAACGATGTGGTGCACAAACAAGTGCAACTGAGCTCCAGCGCAGTGGAGAAAATATGCTCAACCGAGCAAAACACAACACTGACGAAAAACAATCATACACAACACCTGACAAACACAACGAGAAACTTATAGGACACTAATTACGTAAAACAGAAACAGGTGTGAAACAAACAGACAAAAGCAAACGAACATGAAACATCTATCGGTGGCAGCTAGAATTCCGGAGACGACGAGCGCCGAAGCCTGCCCGAACAAGGGGGAGAGGCAGCCTCGGCCGAAACCGTGACAGTACCCCCCCCTTGACGCGCGGCTCCAGACGTGCGCCGACTCCGGCCTCGGGGACGGCCAGGGGGACGCGGCGCAGGGCGCGTCGGATGCCTCCGATGGAACTCCGTCAGGAGCGACGGGTCCAACACGTCTCTCCTCGGCACCCAGCACCGCTCCTCCGGACCGTACCCCTCCCACTCCACTAGATACTGGAGACCCCCCATCCGACGTCTCGAATCCAAGATGGATCTCACGGAGTACGCCGGTGCCCCCTCGATGTCCAACGGGGGCGGAGGAGTCTCCAAGATCTCATCTTCTTGGAGTGGGCCCGCTACCACCGGCCTGAGAAGGGACACATGGAACGAGGGGTTAATACACTTATACTCCACAGGTAGCTGTAATCTATAACAAACCTCGTTCAACCTTCTCAGGACTTTAAATGGCCCTACAAACCGCCGACCCAGTTTCCGACAGGGCAGGCGGAGGGGCAGGTTTCTGGTAGAGAGCCAGACTCGATCACCAGGTGCGTACACCGGTGCCTCACTGCGGTGGAGATCAGCGCTCGCCTTCTGACGTCGGAGGGCCCGCTGCAGGTGGACGTGTGCAGCGTTCCAAGTCTCCTCCGAGCGCCGCGCCCACTCATCCACCGCAGGAGCCTCGATCTGGCTCTGCTGCCAGGGTGCCAGAACCGGCTGGTAACCTAACACACATTGAAATGGGGTTAGGTTCGTGGAGGAATGGCGTAGGGAATTCTGGGCCATCTCGGCCCAGGGAACGTACCTTGACCACTCCTCCGGCCGGTCCTGGCAGTATGTTCTGAGAAACCTACCCACATCCTGGTTTAGGCGTTCCACCTGCCCATTGCTCTCCGGGTGGTAGCCCGAGGTGAGGCTCACCGAGACCCCCAACCGCTCCATAAACGCTCTCCAGACCCTGGAGGTGAATTGGGGACCCCGATCAGCCACAATGTCCTCGGGTACCCCGTAGTGCCGGAACACATGGGTAAACAGTGCCTCGGCAGTTTGCAGGGCCGTAGGAAGACCCGGCATGGGGAGCAAACGACAGGCCTTAGAGAACCGGTCCACAACGACCAGGATGGTGGTATTCCCTTGGGAGAGGGGAAGGTCTGTTATAAAGTCCACTGAGAGGTGGGACCATGGCCGTTGTGGAACGGGCAGGGGTAGCAACTTACCCCTAGGTAAATGTCTAGGCGCCTTACACTGGGCGCACACCGAGCAGGAGGAAACATAAACCCTCACATCCCTAGCCAACGTGGGCCACCAGTACTTGGCACTAAGACAGTGCACTGTCCGGCCGATACCCGGATGTCCAGAGGAGGGTGACGTGTGAGCCCAATAAATCAATCGATCCCGAACCTCGAGCGGAACGTACTTCCGACCCTCCGGGCACTGTGATGGACTAGGGTCGGTGCGTAACGCCCGCTCGAGTTCAGCATCGACCTCCCACACTACCGGTGCCACCAGACACGACTCAGGCAGTATGGGAGTGGGCTCCACGGACCTCTCCTCCGCGTCATACCGCCGAGACAGCGCATCTGCCTTGCCATTCTGTGACCCAGGGATGTACGTGATCTTAAACGTAAACCTGGTCAAGAACATACTCCATCTTGCCTGGCGAGGGTTCAGCCTCCTCGCCGCCCGGATGTACTCCAGGTTACGGTGGTCCGTCAAAATGAGGAAAGGGTGTTGAGCCCCCTCAAGCCAGTGCCTCCACACCTTTAGAGCCTGTACCACGGCTAACAGCTCCCTGTCCCCTACGTCATAGTTCCGCTCCGCCGGACTGAGCTTCTTAGAATAAAAAGCACAGGGGCGGAGTTTAGGTGGCGCGCCAGATCGTTGTGAAAGCACGGCTCCTAAACCGGCCTCCGACGCGTCCACCTCTACTTGGAACGGCAAAGAGGGATCCGGGTGCGCCAGCACCGGGGCCGAGGTAAACAGGTCCTTCAACCTCCCAAACGCCCTGTCCGCCTCGGCCGACCACTGCAGACGCACCGGACCCCCCTTCAACAGAGACGTGATGGGAGCTGCCACCTGTCCAAAACCCCGGATAAACCTCCTGTAGTAATTTGCAAACCCCAAAAACTGCTGCACCTCCTTCACAGTGGTTGGTGTTTGCCAATTACGCACGGCCGACACCCGATCTACCTCCATCCTCACCCCTGACGCAGACAACTGATAACCCAAAAAGGAGACCGACTCCTGGAAAAACAGACACTTCTCTGCCTTCACATACAGGTCGTGCTCCACCAGCCTCCGCAACACCTTGCGCACCAGGGCTACATGCTCGACACGGGTAGGTGAGTACACGAGAATGTCATCAATGTACACCACCACCCCCTGCCCCTGCATGTCCCTGAAGATCTCATCCACAAATGATTGGAAGACTGATGGAGCGTTCATCAACCCGTATAGCATGACCAGATACTCGTAATGGCCCGAGGTGGTACTAAAGGCTGTTTTCCATTCATCGTTCTCCCTGATGCGCACCAAGTTGTACGCGCTCCTGAGATCTAGTTTCGTGAAGAAACGCGCCCCATGCAACGACTCAGTCATGGTCGCAATCAGCGGGAGTGGATAACTATACTTCACCGTAATCTGATTGAGACCACGGTAATCGATGCATGGGCGCAAACCACCATCCTTTTTCTTCACGAAAAAGAAACTCGAGGACGCGGGGGAAGTGGACGGCCGTATGTATCCTTGTCTCAGTGATTCGTCTATGTAAATCTCCATAGCTTTCTTCTCCTCCTGAGACAGAGGATACACATGGCTCCGTGGGAGCGCAGCTCCTGCCTGGAGGTTTATCGCACAATCCCCCTGCCTATGGGGTGGCAACCGCGTCGCCCTCGCCTTACTAAACGCAATAGCCAAATCCCCATACTCAGGTGGAATGTGCAATGCGGGCACCTGGTTTGGACTCTCCACCGAGGTAGCCCCTACGGAAACGCCCAAACATCTACCCACACACTGAGCAGACCACTCCATCAGAGCCCTCTCCTGCCACGAAATCACTGGGTTATGGGTACTCAACCAGGGCATGCCCAGCACCACCGGATACGCAGGAGAGTCAATCAGGAACAGCTGAATCATCTCCTGATGATCCCCCTGCGCACACATCCTAAGTGGCGCCGTGACCTCCCTGATTAAGCCCGTACCCAACGGACGACTATCTAGGGCGTGAACGGGAAAAGGAACATCAACAGGAATGAGGGGAATCCCTAACGGTAAACAAAACTTTTTATCAATAAAATTCCCAGCTGCGCCTGAATCTACCAGCGCCTTATGCTGGGAATGAGGTGCTACCTGTGGAAAACGTACAGGCATACAAAAATGGGCAACAGAGAGCTCTGGGTGAGTGGGGCGCCTACTCACCTGGAGGGAATCCCCAGTGCGGGACCTGTCGTCATCTCCCCTAAGAGGCCATCCCCAGCACCTAGCCGCGGTGTGTCCTCCCCGACCACAGTTGGTGCAGTGGATGGACCCCCTAGCCTGCCGACTCCTCCTCTCTCTAGCGCCAGCGCCCCCGAGCTCCATGGGACAAGGCTCGGAGGCGCTGGAGGGTGGAATGGACGGACCCTCCGCAAGACGTCCGCGGGTAGCCAGCAGGGTATCCAGCCTGATGGACATATCCACCAGCTGGTCGAAAGTGAGGCTGGTGTCCCTACAAGCCAGCTCCCGACGGACGTCCTCTCGTAGGCTGCATCGGTAGAGATCGATGAGGGCCCGATCATTCCACCCTGCATCTGCCGCTAGAGTACGGAATTCGAGCGCGAATTCCTGGGCACTTCTCCTCCCCTGCCGGAGGAAGACCAGACGCTCCCCCGCCGCTTTCCCCTCCGGGGGATGGTCAAACACCGCCCTGAAGCGGCGGGAGAACTCGGTGTACGTAATAGTCGTGGCGTCGATCTTCCTCCACTCCGCGTTGGCCCACTCCAACGCTTTTCCGGCCAGGCAGGAGATCAGGGCGGACACGCTCTCGTGCCCTGAAGGTGCCGGGTGCACGGTGGCCAGGTATAGCTCTACCTGGAGCAGGAATCCCTGACACCCAGCCGCTGTCCCGTCGTAGGCCCTCGGGAGAGATAGTCGGACTCCTCGAGGTTCCGGCGCTGGAATGGGCGGGCTGGCCGATGGTGCTGGCAGGGCGGGCGGTGGTGGAGGCGAACCCCAGCCTCGGAGTGTGGTAATCACCTCCTGCAGGGCGTTCCCCATCTGCAGGAGTTGCTCCTGCTGGTCCCGAACCTGGGCTTCCAGTCTCGTCTGGGCTGCCTCGGCTCCTGCTGATTCCATAGTCTAGGTGTATGATTCTGTCAGGGCGTGTGTAGGTGTAGTGTAGGAAATCAAATGCAGGACGCAGACGGTATGTTCCAAACGCTGTATTTCTGGCCCAACACAGGCACCAGGACAACTAAGCCCGACAGCTAAACTACGCACAAAGGCGAAAAGGCAAAATGCGCACAAACAGGTGCGACAAAACGATGTGGTGCACAAACAAGTGCAACTGAGCTCCAGCGCAGTGGAGAAAATATGCTCAACCGAGCAAAACACAACACTGACGAAAAACAATCATACACAACACCTGACAAACACAACGAGAAACTTATAGGACACTAATTACGTAAAACAGAAACAGGTGTGAAACAAACAGACAAAAGCAAACGAACATGAAACATCTATCGGTGGCAGCTAGAATTCCGGAGACGACGAGCGCCGAAGCCTGCCCGAACAAGGGGGAGAGGCAGCCTCGGCCGAAACCGTGACAGACCAAGCTAAACAATTTAAAGGCAATGCTACCAAATACTAATTGAGTGTATGTAAACTTCTGACCCACTGGGAATGTGATGAAATAAATAAAAGCTGAAATAAATCATTCTCTCTACTATTATTCTGACATTTCACATTCTTAAAATAATGTGGTGATCCTAACTGACCTAAGACAGGGAATTCTTACTAGGATTAAATGTCAAGAATTGTGAAAACTGAGTTTAATTGTATTTGGCTAAGGTGTGTGTAAACTTCAGACTTCAACTGTATATAATAAAGAAAACATGAGAAATAAGAAATAAGGGCGGAATACCAAATATACAATGTGCAGGGATACTGGAGTAGTTTGAGGTAGCTCATGGGGGCTTCTGGAGCCAGCAGGTTAGAATCTAAATCTAGAGCAAAACACAACTACTGTTACTGTTGTTAAAGAGAGGGGAGTCTCAGCTTTCTAAATATTGAGGAAATATGACCACTTTACAAACTGAGAATGTAATTGAAATGATGCGCTGGCGGAAAGGAGCGGAGCTTGCCATTTGCGGTGAATTCCTGAAGTAGCCTAAATAGGCCTACGAATGGACAGTTTTTGTTGGACATAAAGTGTACTGTTAGATTACATGGCTATTACATGGCAGTTACATGGCTATCTAGCAACAGTATCATATTTAGGGTTAGCAATCTAGCTAATGTGTTTTGAGATCCCACTTCCTCTGGTGAATTATGGAGCATACGGCCTAAGCCAATATGTCGCAAAATGAAATTCACTATTATCAGTATTTTTACCACAGAGAGAATTGAACAAAAAAGATGCACAAAACAGATGCAGCAAAAAATAAATCGGATAATTCTGGATCCTATGTTGACATGTTGCATATCAAAATACTGTATCCACCATGCATTCCCTGAACATGTTAGATGAAATAGCAAACTTCTTTAATGTCTTACTTGGCACTGGAAAAGTCAGTCTAGAGCCCTAATGAAAAGTAACTGTCCAAATACAGTTGAAGTCGGAAGTTTACACACACCTTAGCCAAATACATTTAAAGTCAGTTTTTCACAATTCATGACATTTAATCCTAGTACATATTCCCTGTAATAGGTCAGTTAGGATCACCATTTTATTTTAAGAATGTGAAATGTCAGAATAATAGTAGAGAGAATGATTTATTTCAACTTTTATTTCTTTCATCACATTCAAAGTCGGCCAGAAGTTTACATACACTCAATTAGTATTTGGTAGCATTGCCTTTAAATTGTTTAACTTGGGTCAAACTTTTCAGGTAGCCTTCCACAAACTTCCCACAATAAGTTGGGTGAATTTTGGCCCATTCCTCCTGACAGAGCTGGTGTAACTGAATCAGGTTTGTAGGCCTCCTTGCTCGCACACACTTTTTCAGTTCTGCCCACAAATGTTCTATAGGATTGAGATAAGGGCTTTGTGATGTCCACTCCAATACCTTGACTTTGTTGTCCTTAAGCCATTTTGCCACAACTTTGGAGGTATGCTTGGAGTCATTGTCCATTTGGAAGACCCATTTGCGACCAAGCTTTAACTTCCTGACTGATGTCTTGAGATGTTGCTTCAATATATCCACATCATTTTCCTTCCTCATGATGCCATCTATTTTGTGAAGTGCACCAGTCCCTCCTGCAGCAAAGCACCCACACAGCATGATGCTGCCACCCCCGTGATTCACGGTTGGGATGGTGTTCTTCGGCTTGCGTACTATTGTTTGTACAGATGAATGTGGTACCTTCAGACATTTGTAAATTGCTCCCAAGGATGAACCAGACTTGTGGAGGTCTACAATTATTTTTCTGAGGTCTTTGCTGATTTCTTTTGATTTTCCCATGATGTCAAGCAAAGAGACACTGAGTTTGAAGGTAGGCCTTGAAATACATCCACAGGTACACCTCCAATTGACTCAAATGATGTCAATTAGCCAAAAGAAGGATAACTGTTATACTCTTCCAAGAATTCCTTAAAGAGGTAGGGTTTCAAGTGTCTCCGGAAGGTGGTCAGTCATGGGGGAGCTTGTTCCACCATTGGGGTGCCAGAGCAACAAATAGCTTTGACTGGGCTGAACGGGAAATGTGCTTCCGTAGAGGTAGGGGGGCTAGCAGGCCAGAGGTGGATGAACGTAGTGCCCTCGTTTGGGTGTAGGATCAGAGCCTGAAGGTAAGGAGGTGCCGTTCCCCTCACAGCTGCGTAGGCAAGCACCATGGTTTTGTAGTAGATGCAAGCTTCAACTGGAAGCCAGTGGAGTGTGCGGAGGAGCGGGGTGACATGAGAGAACTTGGGAAGGTTGAACACCAGACGGGCTGCGTTCTGGATACAGTGAGGGAAAAAAGTATTTGATCCCCTGCTGATTTTGTAAGTTTGCCCACTGACAAAGAAATGATCAGTCTATAATTTTAATGGTAGGTTTATTTGAACAGTGAGAGACAGAATAACAACAAAAAAATCCAGAAAAACGCATGTCAAAAATGTAAAAAATTAATTTGCCTTTTAATGAGGGAAATAAGTATTTGACCCCCTCTCAATCAGAAAAATGTCTGGCTCCCAGGTGTCTTTTATACAGGTAAAAAACTGAGATTAGGAGTGCTCCTAATCTCCGTTTTTTACCTGTATAAAAGACACCTGTCCGCAGAAGCAATCAATCAATCAGATTCCAAACTCTCCACCATGGCCAAGACCAAAAAGCTCTCCAAGGATGTCAGGGACAAGATTGTAGACCTACACAAGGCTGGAATGGGCTACAAGACTATCGCCAAGGAGCTTGGTGAGAAGGTGACAACAGTTGGTGCGATTATTCGCAAATGGAAGAAATACAAAAGACTGTCAATCTCCCTCGGCCTGGGGCTCCATGCAAGATCTCACCTTGTGGAGTTGCAATGATCATGAGAACGGTGAGGAATCAGCCCAGAACTACACGCGAGGATCTTGTCAATGATCTCAAGGCAGCTGGGACAATAGTCACCAAGAAAACAATTGGTAACACACTACGCCGTGAAGGACTGAAATCCTGCAGCGCCCGCAAGGTCCCCCTGCTCAAGAAAGCACATATACAGGGCCGTCTGAAGATTGCCAATGAACGTCTGAATGATTCAGATGAGAACTGGATGAAAGTGTTGTGGTCAGATGAGACCAAAATGGAGCTCTTTGGCATCAACTCAACTCGCTGTGTTTGGAGGAGGAGGAATGCTGCCTATTACCCCAAGAACACCATCCCCACCATCAAACATGGAGGTGGAAACATTATGCTTTGGGGGTGTTTTTCTGCTAAGGGGACAGGCAACTTCACCGCATCAAAGGGACGATGGACGGGGCCATGTACCGTCAAATCTTGGGTGAGAACCTCCTTCCCTCAGCCAGGGCATTGAAAATGGGTTGTGGATGGGTATTCCAGCATGACAATGACCCAAAACACACGGCCAAGGCAACAAAGGAGTGGCTCAAGAAGAAGCACATTAAGGTCCTGGAGTGGCCCATAGAAAATCTGTGGAGGGAGCTGAAGGTTCGAGTTGCCAAACGTCAGCCTCGAAACCTTAATGACTCGGAGAAGATCTGCAAAGAGGAGTGGGACAAAATCCCTCCTGAGATGTGTGCAAACCTGGTGGCTAACTACAAGAAACGTTTGACCTCTGTGATTGCCAACAAGGGTTTTGCCACCAAGTACTAAGTAATGTTTTGCAGAGGGGTCAAATACTTATTTCCCTCATTAAAATGAAAATCAATTCATAACATTTTTGACATGCGTTTTTCTGGATTTTTTTGTTGCTATTCTGTCTCTCACTGTTCAAATAAACCTACCATTAAAATTATAGACTGATCATGTCTTTGTCAGTGGGCAAACGTACAAAATCAGCAGGGGATCAAATACTTTTTTCCCTCACTGTAAGTTGTAGGGGTTTAATGGCACAGGCAGGGAGCCCAGCCAACAGCGAGTTGCAGTAATCCAGACGGGAGATGATAAGTGCCTGGAATAGGACCTGTGCCACTTTCTGTGTAAGGTAGGGTCGTACTTGGCGAATGTTGTAGAGCATGAACCTGCAGGATCGGGTCATCGCTTTGATGTTAGCGGAGAACGAGAGGGTGTTGTCAAGGGTCACGCCAAGGTTCTTTGCACTCTGGGAGGAGGACACAATGGAGTTGTCAACCGTGATGGCGAGATCATGAAGCGGGCAGTCCTTCCCCGGGAGGAAGAGCAGCCCCGTCTTGCCAAGGTTCAGCTTGAGGTGGTGATCTGACATCCACACTGATATGTCTGCCAGACATGCAGAGATGTGATTCGCCACCTGGTTATCAGAAGGGGGAAAGGAGAAGATTAATTGTGTGTCGTCTGCGTAGCAATGATAGGAGAGACCATGTGAGGATATGACAGAGCCAAGTGACTTGGTGTATAGAGAGAATAAGAGAGGGCCTAGAACTGAGCCCTGGGGGACACCAGTGGTGAGAGCACGTGGTGCGTAGACAGATTCTCGCCACACCACCTGGTAGGAGCGACCTGTCAGGTAGGACGCAATCCAACAGTGAGCAGCGCCGGAGATGCCCAATTCGGAGAGGGTGCAGAGGAGGATCTAATGGTTCACAGTATCAAAGGCAGCAGATAGGTCTAGAAGGATAAGAGCAGAGGAGAGAGAGTTAGCTTTAGCAGTGCGGAGAGCCTCTGTGACACAGAGAAGAGCAGTCTCAGTTGAATGACCAGTCTTGAAACCTGACTGGTTTGGATCAAGAAGGTCATTCTGAGAGAGATAGCAGGAGAGTTGGCTAGAGACGGCACGCTCAAGAGTTTTGGAGAGAAAATAAAGAAGGGATACTGGTCTGTAGTTGTTGACATCGGAGGGATCGAGTGTAGGTTTTTTGAGGAGGTGTGCAACTCTCGCTCTCTTGAAGATGGAAGGGACATAGCCAGCGGTCAAGGATGAGTTGATGAGCGAGGTGAGATAAGGGAGAAGGTCTCCGGAAATGGTCTGGAGAAGAGAGGAGGGGATAGGGTCAAGCGGGCAGGTTGTTGGGTGGCCGGCCGTCACCAGTCGCAAGATTTCATCTGGAGAGAGAGGGGAGAAAGAAGTCAAAGCATAGGGTAGGGCAGTGTGAGCAGGACCAGCAGTGTCATTTGACTTAATAAATGAGGATCGGATGTTGTCAACCTTCTTTTCAAAATGGTTGATGAAGTCATCCACAGAGAGGGAGGAGGGAGGGGGAGGAGGAGGAGGAGGAATCAGCAGGGAGGAGAAGGTGGAAAAGAGCTTCCTAGGGTTAGAGGCAGAGGCTTGAAATTTAGAGTGGTAGAAAGTGGCTATAGCAGAAACAGAGGAAGAAAATGTAGAGAGGAGGGAGTGAAAAGATGACAGGTCCGCAGGGAGTCTAGTTTTCCTCCAATTCTGCTCGGCTGCCCGGAGCCCTGTTCTGTGAGCTCGCAATGAGTCGTCAAGCCACGGAGCAAGAGGGGAGGACCGAGCCGGCCGGGAGGATATGAGACATAGAGAGTCAAAAGATGCAGAAAGGGAGGAGAGGAGGGTTGAGGAGGCATAATCAGGAGATCGGAGGGAGAAGGATTTAGCATAGGGAAGAGATGATAGGATGGAAGAGGAGAGAGAGCGAAGGTTGCGACGGCACATTACCATCTGAGTAGGGGCAGAGTGAGTAGAGTTGGAGGAGAGCGAGAGAGAAAAGGATACAAAGTAGTGGTCGGAGACTTGGAGGGGAGTTGCAGTGAGATTAGTAGAATAACAGCATCTAGTAAAGATGAGGTCAAGCGTATTGCCTGCCTTGTGAGTAGGGAGGGACGGTGAGATGGTGAGGTCAAAAGAGGAAAGGAGTGGAAAGAAGGAGGCAGAGAGAAATGAGTCAAAGGCAGACGTAGGGAGGTTAAAGTCACCCAGAACTGTGAGGGGTGAGCCATCCTCAGGAAAGGAACTTATCAAGGCGTCAAGCTCATTGATGAACTCTCCAAGGGAACCTGGAGGGCGATAAATGATAAGGATATTAAGCTTGAATGGGCAAGTGACTGTGACAGCATGGAAATGAGGAGATAGACAGATGGGTCAGGGGGAAAAGAGAGAATGTCCACTTGGGAGAGATAAGGATTCCTGTGCCACCGCTGCGCTGACCAGATGCAAGAACACATGTTAAGATGAGGAAAGAGCAGTAGGAGTAGCAGTGTTTTCTGTGGTAATCCATGTTTCCGTCAGCGCCAAGAAGTCGAGGGACTGGAGGGTAGCATAGGCTGAGATGAACTCTGCCTTGTTGGCCGTAGAACGGCAGTTCCAGAGGCTGCCGGAGACCTGAATCTGGACCACCAGATTAGAGTGCCAGCAGCCACGCAGTGTGAAGCGTTTGTATGGCCTGTGCAGAGAGGAGAGAACAGGGATAGACAGACGCATAGTTGACAGGCTACAGAAAAGGCTACAATAATGCAAAACAGGTCAGAATAAAATTAACTAAACATCTGGGAAAGCGAGAGTGTGGGGCCTCCCTCACATACCTTTCACTGAAACACTCAAATATAACTCTCCCAACTTCCACTTTAGAAATTATAATTGTTGTAAACTACAGCGGTTCAATGTTTTCTAGGAATAGACTCTAACTTAGTTTATTCAGCTAGCTAACTTGGTACAGTATTCTTCTGTGAAAACCGCCCAGGGCACCGTATCCTATGACGCCATAGCTAACTAGCATGCTAGCTTCCAATAACACACGGTTTAGCACCAATACTCGGTTACAACAAACTACCAATAGTGTGTTAACACGCTAAACAGATAATTTGTGTCCATGTTTAACGTTGTGTAAAGTTTTGGGGTTAGTTTTGACAGTTTGAGTGAGTACGTTGTCAACTTATTCAGCCAGTTAGTTAGCTAGCTAGAATAGTTAGCATATTAGCTAGCCATCGCTCTCTGTCAACGAACCAACCCCTCCTCCCACGGTATGAAACACACAGAGAAAGCCAAGCTAACGTTAACTAGTCACCCATGTCTTGAATTCCTTTTAAATGACTCTGGTTACCAGTATGTACAAATAAAATAAAAAAGAAACGTAGGTTATAAACTTACCCTTAGCTAGTTAAGTGTAAAGCTAGCTACTGAATCAATTTAGCTAGTTCGCGTCTGTCCCAACCTGATGATGAGTTACCATACTACAGACTATAGAAACCTCCTAACAACCTGATGATGATTTACCATTCTACAGGCTATAGAAACCTCCTAAAAACCTGATGATGAGTTACAATACTACAGGCTATAGAAACCTCCTAAGAACCAGATGATGAGTTACCATACTACAGACTATAGAAACCTCCTAACAACCTGATAATGAGTTACCATAATACAGACTATAGAAACCTCCTAACAACCTGATGATGAGTTACCGTACTACAGACTATAGAAACCTCCTAACAACCTGATGATGAGTTACCATACTAGACTATAGAAACCTCCTAACAACCTGATGATGAGTTACCATACTAGACTATAGAAACCTCCTAACAACCTGATGATGAGTTACCATACTACAGACTATAGAAACCTCCCAAGGTTATGGGACTGAACCAAAACATGACTGTAAGAAGATATCACACAGACATATCTGTCTAGACATGAGTTCAATGTCCCCTTTACCCCCAATATATGTACAGTATATTGAACCAAAGGACATGGGGCAATGAAATTTGGTATGTAAACCTTATGTACAGTATATGTCCTTAGAAGCTGTGTGAATATAAAGTCACTGCAACCTTAGATTGGCTGCGCCAGACCAGTTGGTGGCACTATTTTACATTTACATTTTTGTAAATGTACACCTGGCAACCGTGTCAGCGTGCACTGCGCCTGGCCTGCCACAGGAGTTGCTAGTGTGCGATGGGACAAGAATACCCCTGCCGGCCAAACCCTCCCCTAACCTGGACAACACTGGGCCAATTGTGCGACGCCTCATGGGTCTCCCGGTCGCGGCCGGTTGCGACAGAGCCTGGACTCTAACCAGGATCTCTAGTGGCACAGCTAGTACTGCGATGCAGTGCCTTAGACCACTGCGCCACTCGGGAGGCCCGTATTGAAGTATTTTTAATGCTAATGTACCAACTGAGATTTAAATCAACATGGTAATGCAACTGATCTTGTGTCCTTTCTGTCATCCTGTGAACCCCGTTGATTGCTGCTCCCAGCTACAGTGAGGGAAAAACGTATTTGATCCCCTGCTGATTTTTGTACGTTTGCCCACTGACAACGACATGATCAGTCTATAATTTTAATGGTAGGTTTATTTGAACAGTGAGAGAGAGAATAACATAAAAAAAATCCAGAATAACGCATGTCAAAAATGTTATAAATTGATTTGCATTTTAATGAGGAAAATAAGTATTTGACCCCCTCTCAATCAGAAAGATTTCTGGCTCCCAGGTGTCTTTTATACAGGTAACGAGCTGAGATTCAACTCATCCTGTGGTATAAGCACATTCATAACTATTTTATAACACCTCAAATGAATGTCACTTTACTTTAGGTGTCTGTGCACACTCTATAAGGGCATATGCCATGGTTATGACGCCCATCATTCCATTCAATGTAATAATGTGACACAGAGGTTGGTAAATTAAATAATACCCTGTTATAACATCTTGTATGTAAACTCTTATGTAGCATTTAATAACCTGACATAAGTTGTCATGAAGACTGTGTAATAGCAGTTGTTATTAACAGTTGACATTAGAGCATATGACAAGAGGACGAACAGTCATCTATAACACCAATTATAACTTGTGCGGTTACTCATAACTAGTTATGACAACTTATGACAGCTTATGACAATTGCTATAATGTGTTATATAGCTGTTATAAAGGCGTTATGAATGCATGCATAAGGACACCTACAGTAAAGTGTTACTGAAATTCTTAAAATCTAAGGGAGTGACTGATTACAGTGAAGGAAAAAATTATTTGATACCCTGCTGATTTTGTACGTTTGCCCACTGACAAAGAAATGATCAGTCTATCATTTTAATGGTAGGTTTATTTGAACAGTGAGAGACAGAATAACATCAAAAAAATGCAGAAAAACGCATGTCAAAAATGTTATAAATTGATTTGCATTTTAATGAGGGAAATAAGTATTTGACCCCCTCTCAATCAGAAAGATTTCTGGCTCCCAGGTGTCTTTTATACAGGTAACGAGCTGAGATTAGGAGCACACTCTTAAAGGGAGTGCTCCTAATCTCAGTTTGTTACCTGTATAAAAGACACCTGTCCACAGAAGCAATCAATCAATCAGATTCCAAACTCTCCACCATGGCCAAGACCAAAGAGCTCTCCAAGGATGTCAGGGACAAGATTGTAGACCTACACAAGGTTGGAATGGGCTACAAGACCATCGCCAAGCAGCTTGGTGAGAAGGTGACAACAGTTGGTGCGATTATTCGCAAATGGAAGAAACACAAACTAACTGTCAATCTCCCTCGGCCTGGGGCTCCATGCAAGATCTCACCTCGTGGAGTTGCAATGATCATGAGAACGGTGAGGAATCAGCCCAGAACTACACGGGAGGATCTTGTCAAAGATCTCAAGGCAGCTGGGACCATAGTCACCAAGAAAACAATTGGTAACACACTACGCCGTGAAGGACTGAAATCCTGCAACGCCCGCAAGGTCCCCCTGCTCAAGAAAGCACATATACAGGGCCGTCTGAAGTTTGCCAATGAACATCTGAATGATTCAGAGGAGAACTGGGTGAAAGTGTTGTGGTCAGATGAGACCAAAATTGAGCTCTTTGGCATCAACTCAACTCGCCGTGTTTGGAGGAGGAGGAATGTGATTGCCAACAAGGGTTTTGCCACCAAGTACTAAGTCATGTTTTGCAGAGGGGTCAAATACTTATTTCCCTCATTAAAATGCAAATCAATTTATAAAATTTTTGACATACGTTTTTCTGGATTTTTCTGTTGTTATTCTGTCTCTCACTGTTCAAATAAACCTACCATTAAAATTATAGACTGATCATTTCTTTGTCAGTGGGCAAACGTACAAAATCAGCAGGGGATCAAATACTTTTTTCCCTCACTGTATATTTGTCATTGTGTCTCTGTGCTCATGTTATTACAGTGATTCTGTCATTCTTTTATATTGCTCAATATTTGGACATTTTGAGAAGCCCATTAGCCAACAAATATATCCTAGTTGTCATGGTGTACTGTATGTACAGTACGTACAGTATGATCCAAACTACCCAGCATTGTCACAATGAAAGGTATTGGTTATTACTATTATTTTTTGTGTGTATTTGAGTATTTTTAAATAATGTGGCAAAATCAGTTACTTCTTTCTGAAATATTTGAAAGCATTTTCAAATAACTTCCTATAAATAGCCCAAACTATTTTCAAATACTTATTTCCAAATTCATTATTTAAAATACCCCTACGGCCAAACAGACCTGGGTTCAAATGCATGGGAGTATTTAAATATTTGTATTTGTATTGAAATGTGGGTATTGGAGTATTTTCAAATACATGGCAAGATTCAACTATAAGAAATATGTAAATCAGTACTTGGAAATGTCTTTTAAAGTAATTGAAATAAACTAAATAGTATTTGAACCCATGTCTGATAGGGTATGAGTGAGATGGCCTCAACACTCCTCTCCTCTGTGTTCCACTGCCTAACAGCCAGCACCCCTCCTGGCTCTCACTCTCAATACAAAACATTACACCAGACAAGAAGCAGAGCACTGTGTCTGTGACTGTTAGTACCGCAGTGACGACATGACTCGGCTGGTGACATGAGAGAGGCAAGAGGACGTCACCGGGCCAGCGGGGTGAAAAGGTAAGAGGGACCCACTGAGTTTCCCCTGACCTCAATTATCAGAATAATACTATGGCCTAGACAAATCTGTGTTTATAACCATGCTAAATCCCTACCAGACCACAGCACACAGAGAGAGAGAGGTACCTGTTAGTCCAGCACATGCATGGAAACACAAGGTTTGTCAAAATTAAGTTGATGGCCAATTAAAAGGGAATGAAGGTGCCTTGTTATTTCTTCAGGCAGCGAGTGGAGTGGGGCAGCCCTTCCGCCTCACAACGGCACTTATATATATATATATATATATATATATATATATACCGGCCAATTGATTAGGTACCCATATATAGTACCAGGTCAGACCCCCCTTTTCCTCCAGAACAGCCTTAATTCTTTGGGGCATTCTACAAGGTGTCGGAAACGTTCTACAGGGATGTTTGTCCATACTGACGCGATGGCATCACGCAGTTGCTACAGATTGGATGGCGGTACATTCATGCTGCGAACAGCCCATTCCATCTCATCCCAAAGATGCCCTATTGGATTGAGGTCTGGGCACTACACAGGCCGCTCAAGTAAACTGAACTCGCTGTCATGTTCCAAGCTATGTTTTTCCACTCCTCAATTGTCCAGTGTTGGTGATCGCATGGCCATTGGAGCCGCTTCTTCTTGTTTTTAGCTGATAGGAGTGGAACCTGGTGTGGTCGTCTGCTGCAATAGCCCATCCATCACAAGGGTCGACAAGTTGTGCATTCCAAGTTGCCGTTCTGCACAGCACTGTTGTACTGTGCCATTATTTGTCTGTTTCTGGCCTGCCTGTTTGCTTGCATAATTCTTGCCATTTTCCTTCGACCTCTCTCATCAACGAGCTGTTTTCGCCCACAGACACTGTTGTGCGTGAAAAGCCCAGAAGGACGGCCGTTTCTGAGATACTGGAACCGGCTCGCCTGGCACCGACAATTAGGTCACTCGTTTTGCCAATTCTAACGTTCAATAGAACAGTAACTGAATGCCTCGATGCCTGTCTGCCTGCTTTATTAAACGAGCTATGGCCACGTGACTCACTGTCTGTAGGAGCAATCCATTTTTGTGAATGGGGTGGTGAGTATACAAAACATTAAGAATGGCTTTTTCTATGACATAGACTGACCAGGTGAATTCAGGTGAAAGCTATGATCTCTTATTAATGTTACTTGTTAAATGCACTTCAATCAGTGTAGATAAAGGGGAGGAGAGAGGTTAAAGAAGGATTTTTAAGCCTTGATACAATTTAGACATGGATTGTGTATGTGTGCCATTCAGAGGGTGAATGGGTAAGACAAAATATTTAAGTGCCTTTGAACGGGGTATGATAGTAGGTGCCAGGCGCATCGGTTTGTGTCAAGAACTGCAGCGCTGCTGGGACCTGTGGAACGCTTTTGAGGAGACAACATGGGCCAGCATCCCTGTGGGACGCTTTCGACGCCTTGTAGAGTCCATGCCCTGAACAATTGAGGCTGTTCTGAGGACAAAGGGGGGTGCAACTCAATATTAGGAAGGTGTTCCTAATGTTTAGTATAGTCAGTGTATATACCAGTGGAGGCTGGTGGGAGGAGCTACAGGAGGATGGGCTCATTGTAATGGCTGGAATGGAATTAATGGAACGGAGTCAAACATGTAGTTTCTATATGTTTGATGTGTTTGATACCATTCCATTTATTCCACTCCAGTCATTACGATGAGCCCATC
The DNA here is from genome assembly GCF_964263955.1 of Coregonus lavaretus. Lineage (NCBI taxonomy): Eukaryota > Metazoa > Chordata > Actinopteri > Salmoniformes > Salmonidae > Coregonus > Coregonus lavaretus. The sequence continues at coordinate 13,483,658 of NC_140012.1, read as the reverse complement.
CTCCTATAGCTCCTCCCACCAGCCTCCACTGGTATATACTGTATATATGCCATGCTTTATGTGGTGTGACCAGACCAGACAGACATGCTTAGTCAGCTGGGCCACCATTAAAACATTCCCTCAGTATAACATGTGACAACAGGACAATAAAAGTATGACGACCACAGGTTCACTGGTTGACTACGCCAATCACGAGCCCAACCCCTTCCTCCTACAGCCCCGTTCCCTCCCCCATATCCCCCACACCAACACCCCTCTCTCCCCTGCACCCCCTTCTACTGAGGCCTGTTTTCCATTCCAGAGGGGTCTTTTTTCCATAGCCTTGTGGAGGGCAGGGAAGCTCGGGGTGAAGCTGCTCTTTGATGGTCCATAGGACGAGATTCCCTGATGCGAGTGAGATGCTTAACGCTTAGTTTACTATGGGGCTGGCTGAACTCATTTATGCTATAGGCTATACCTTCAGCATAGACCAACATGGGATGGCGTCCATCACCTCCAATGTACTGTAGACCTGACATGGCGCAATCACCTGCCAGTCACATATCCTGTTTTGGTGATTTGTTGCTGATAATCATCATACTATGAATACCAAAAAAAGGTTGGGTCTTGGAAAGTGGCCAGAAATGTCAACATCAGCACACATACCTCACATGCAGTACACTATCATCTATTTTCATCCAGGGGGAATTTGGGTAATGTGAGATGCTGATGATTAATGGAAGATCGTCACACATAATGACTGTGACATTGTTTTCTTGTTTGACAGGAAATTACAGCCATTTTTGTGATCTGACAACTCACTATTTCACACTTTCCGTAGATATTTTAACTGTAAACATCTATTTTTAGATATTGAAACTTCACGTTAACAGTAATGCGTTTAAGATCAACCTTGCTAGTATGTTAGAAACTCGCAGATCAAAGTCACTTCTTGTGCTACCTGTTTACCTACAGTGAGGGAAAAAAGTATTTGATCCCCTGCTGATTTTGTACGTTTGCCCACTGACAAAGAAATGATCAGTCTATAATTTTAATGGTAGGTTTATTTGAACAGTGAGAGACAGAATAACAACAAAAAAAACAGAAAAACACATGTCAAAAATGTTATAAATTGATTTGCATTTTAACAAGGGAAATAAGTATTTGACCCCTCTGCAAAACATGACTTAGTACTTGGTGGCAAAACCCTTGTTGGCAATCACAAAGGTCAGATGTTTCTTGTAGTTGGCCACCAGGTTTGCACACATCTCAAGAGGGATTTTGTCCCACTCCTCTTTGCAGATCTTCTCCAAGTCATTAAGGTTTCGAGGCTGATGTTTGTCAACTCGAACCTTCAGCTCCCTCCACAGATTTTCTATGGGATTAAGGTCTGGAGACTGGCTAGGCCACTCCAGGACCTTAATGTGCTTCTTCTTGAGCCACTCCTTTGTTGCCTTGGCCGTGTGTTTTGGGTCATTGTCATGCTGGAATACCCATCCACGACCCATTTTCAATGCCCTGGCTGAGGGAAGGAGGTTCTCACCCAAGATTTGACGGTACATGGCCCCGTCCATCGTCCCTTTGATGCGGTGAAGTTGTCCTGTCTCCTTAGCAGAAAAACACCCCCAAAGCATAATGTTTCCACCTCCATGTTTGACGGTGGGGATGGTGTTCTCGGGGTCATAGGCAGCATTCCTCCTCCTCCAAACACGTTGAGTTGAGTTGATGCCAAAGAGCTCCATTTTGGTCTCATCTGACCACAACACTTTCACCCAGTTCTCATCTGAATCATTCAGATGTTCATTGCCAAACTTCAGGCGGCCCTGTATATGTGCTTTCTTGAGCAGGGGGACCTTGCGGGCGTTGCAGGATTTCAGTCCTTCACGGCGTAGTGTGTTACCAATTGTTTTCTTGGTGACTATGGTCCCAGCTGCCTTGAGATCATTGACAAGATCCTCCCGTGTAGTTCTGGGCTGATTCCTCACCGTTCTCATGATCATTGCAACTCCACGAGGTGAGATCTTGCATGGAGCCCCAGGCCGAGGGAGATTGACAGTTATTTTGTGTTTCTTCCATTTGCGAATAATCGCACCAACTGTTGTCACCTTCTCACCAAGCTGCTTGGCGATGGTCTTGTAGCCCATTCCCGGCTTGTGTAGGTCTACAATCTTGTCCCTGACATCCTTGGAGAGCTCTTTGGTCTTGGCCATGGTGGAGAGTTTGGAATCTGATTGATTGATTGCTTCTGTGGACAGGTGTCTTTTATACAGGTAACAAGCTGAGATTAGGAGCACTCCCTTTAAGAGTGTGCTCCTAATCTCAGCTCGTACCTGTATAAAAGACACCTGGGAGCCAGAAATCTTTCTTATTGAGAGGGGGTCAAATACTTATTTCCCTCATTAAAATGCAATTCAATTTATAACATTTTTGACATGCGTTTTTCTGCATTTTTTTGATGTTATTCTGTCTCTCACTGTTCAAATAAACCTACCATTAAAATTATAGACTGATCATTTCTTTGTCAGTGGGCAAACGTACAAAATCAGCAGGGGATCAAATTCTTTTTTCCTTCATTGTAATCAGTCACTCCCTTAGATTATAAGAATTTCAGTAACACTTTACTGTAGGTGTCCTTATGCATGCATTCATAACGCCTTTATAACAGCTATATAACACATTATAACAACTGTCATAAGCTGTCATAAGTTGTCATAACTAGTTATGAGTAACCGCACAAGTTATAATTGGTGTTATAGATGACTGTTCGTCCTCTTGTCATATGCTCTAATGTCAACTGTTAATAACAACTGCTATTACACAGTCTGCATGACAACTTATGTCATGTTATTAAATGCTACATAAGAGTTTACATACAATATGTTATAACAGGGTATTATTTAATTTACCAACCTCTGTGTCACATTATTACATTGAATGGAATGATGGGCGTCATAACCATGGCATATGCCCTTATAGAGTGTGCACAGACACCTAAAGTAAAGTGACATTCATTTGAGGTGTTATAAAATAGTTATGAATGTGCTTATACCACAGGATGAGTTGAAAGTATCACAAAACTAAACCATTCAAAGGATCTCCAAAAAACATGGGCAAAGGGGAGCACAGATGTACAATAAACTGAGTTGTAGGCTACAAATTGGACCACGTCCAGATATAAAAAATATACATTATAATAACAATTAGCCAGAAAACACAAACATTTTCTTACTAAATGGAAGCAAATAGAATTTTACAACAGAATCAAAGTTTCTGGGACACAACAGGATTAGTGACAGCTGTGAAAAAAGGAAGATGCGCAGGTTACAGTAACAAGGACTTACTGTACATAAAAAAAGGCCAGTTATTCAGGTAACTACGTAGTTGATGTTGCAATTGCAACATTGTGTTGATTCCCAGTATTGAGCTCTTTGGTGAGGAGAATACTGGAATGTGGCACCACTAGAAACAAGAAGAGGATTCAGGTAAGTGTAAAATGGGTACCGGGTTTTGTGCCACACTCACAAACATGGAGGTGTGGTCATCATTCCTTATCCTTAGAGTTTTCTGCACACACACACACACACACACACACACACACACACACACACACACACACACACACACACACACACACACACACACACACACACACACACACACACACACACACACACACACACACACACACACACACACACACACACACACACACACACACACACACACACACACACACACACATTATGCCAGATAGTCATTAGGTTCCAATTCCCTTCCCCTTGACCTTAACCATTTCATGATAGCAGACCTGAAAGATGTGAACAAAATGGTGGATACTCAACATAATGGTATACAGTCAAGGGAAAAAGAGTGAACTGAGACCAGCTAATCGTCAGCTCCATGCTGCGTCACTGTTCTCCACCCTTTCAAAGAGTGTGCATATCCATGGCATGGATACATCATTGGGCATGCATTCTAAGTTGAATACAAGAACGGATATTAAAATGAAGTTGAATGTCTCTGATCACTGCATTAGTGAACAAGGGATTACTCAAAATCACACAATGACACAGCACATTGACATTATACTTGCCACTATACCGGTCTTTGATCCACAGAGAAGAGGTGCTCCTTTGTATGATGGACAGAGGATAATCAGCTTCTGTGGCTAGCTACAGGTGGAATTATAGAGCTTACTCTGCAGCACATTGCACATTAGCATCCTCTTTCACTTAAACTTTAAATACAATTACCTTTTCAAGATAACTTACATTATCGTAATCCATGCCATTTGCTGCAGAAAGGTTTGTTACATGTGTCAACATCTCTCTTCTCCCATTATGTTAGTTCCACCTTTCTTCTTCCAGTTTCAGCAATATGGTTCGCTGATAGGTGTGCTCTCAAAAACGTTTCATTGGATCTCCAAACTAACCATACAATTTCAGCTTTATGATTCGCTGACAGAAATTGACAAGTTGCAGATCCAATGAAAAGTTATTGAGAGATCTTGTTTCAGCTAATCGTATCGCTGAAATTGGAAGAAGGGTGTGACTTACTAACATTTTTTATGTTAAGCGAAATGAACAGGTTTGTGGTATCCGGGAACCTTGGGACATCACTACCCTAAACCCTAACCTTACACACAGTGGTGACATAGGGTTGGAAAATGAAATAATACCATTATAACATCTTGTATGTAGACTCTTATGTATACTGTAATAACATATTACATAAATTGTCATCCAAACTGTGTAATAGTCGTTGTTATTAACAGTTGAAATTAGAGCATATGACAACAGGATGAACAGTCATCTATAACACCAATTATAACTCGTTTTATAACATCAAATGGGGTCACTCATAACTACTTACGACAACTTATTACAGCTTATGACAAATGTTACAATGTGTGATATAGTTGTTATAAAGGCATTATGAATGCATGCATAAGGACACATATAGTAAAGTGTTACCAACATTTCAAATTAATGTCATATTTGTCATGAAATTGTGAAAAGTTTTGATTGCCACATCTGTAGTTTGAGCTCTCTTCCTCTCCATCAACCATTCTCTTGATCAATCGCTGACTCAAGTCTATTAACACGTTGCCTGAAACATCCATTCACCAAGTCCAACAACAGAAGTATGAAAAGCATCAATCTGTAAAAGCTGCTTTGCAGATTTTGAGTTATTCTGATAAGACAGGCAGGCCTTTATGTTCATCAACTTCACTGTTTTCTCTTTGAGTCATTGGGGTTTGACATCATCTTTGGAGAGCTACTATGATGCACGTATATCACTGTCCAGATAAAACAAGCAACTTGGTGTCGATTCCCTCTTCTTTTGAACTGGCTGGTGGCCACCAAACAATTTTTTTAACCAGCTAGAACCTCTGCAGACAATTCACCACATTAAATCCTGGTTGGACTCACGTTGTAGTAATAACATTGCTTTAGCAAAAACATTCTGGTAGGCAATATCAGGTTTCCAACCATGGTCCATTTGATTAGTGACTCATCAGGGGTTGTCTGATTATGGTGTTTTTCATCAGTTCGGACGGGCAACATGTGTTCAAGGACAAAAGGACAAGAGCTTTATGTAACACCACATGGTGAAATACTGACCTGAACTAACACAACGTTGCTATGGTATCATTCTGTCTAAAAGTAATAAATATCATCATTGTACATTAATATATTAACTTCCTCTTGCGTTACAGCAGCGATTTATCTAGATGTGCACGAGAATAAATATTTGATCTGCTTCCATTTCTTGTATTATAACAATGTCAAAACACATACTAAATCCCAGTGATAAACTTTGATCAAAACATATATTTCAACATAAAATACACAGATACTAGTCTAGGATCACACACGTGGAAATTCTGTGTAATATATAATCCAAACATGAATTTTCAAACATCTCCTGCCAGCATCTGTCATGGTAGTTTTAGGAGCTGGTCTGATGGGCCAAGGAGCCCAAAGCCAAAGGGATCCTGATGAGTACAAAGAGGAGCCTCTAGTCATTCAGTTCAGAGGAAAATAGGCCGTATATCTCCTGGTGAACAGAGATGTGGACAGAGACGTCAGGGGGAGGCAGTTGACCCCTGGCACTGAAGACATGCCGCATCAAAGACACACTCACTCACCTAAATGATAAACATGCCTCGCTGATACACTTGAAAGACCTGAGGAATGCCCCCCCCCCCCCCCCCCCCCCCCCCCTCTCTCTCTCGCTCTCTCTCAATTCAAATGGCTTTATTGGCATGGGAAACATATGTTTACATTGAAAAAGCAAGTGAAATAAACAATAAACAAAAGGGAACTAAACAAGTGAAATAAATAATCAGAAATTAACAGTAAACATTACACTCACAAAAGTTTTAAATGAATATATACATTTCAAATGTTATATTATTGGCTATGTACAGTGTTGTAATAATGTGCAATTTTAGTTGAAGTACGAAAGGGAAAATAAATAAACAGAAAAATATAGGTTCTATTTACAATGGTGTTTGTGCTCCACTGGTTGCCCTTTTCTTGTGGCAACAGGACTCTCTCTCTCTCTCTCTATCTCTCTCTCTCTCTCTCTCTCTCTCTCTCTCTCTCTCTCTCTCTCTCTCTCTCTCTCTCTCTCTATCTATCTCTCTCTCTCTCTCTCTCTCTCTCATCTTCCTGGATGGGGAATGGGATGAATCCGTTACCGGTTACTCAGGCGGAGGCCCATTATGCTAACGTTACCCTAACATGCTACTGGGGCTACTGCTTGTACGCAATATAATCACCGTTCTCATTTATCATCGCATGGGGCTTGCCAGGACTGTGGAAAGCCTTCCCAGAGGCACACATGATGATATGCTGGAAGACATTAAGAGATGAGTTATTGACACACCACTAACAAATGTGTCAACACATGGAGAAGGAATAGGCTCATCAGACAGGGCCGGAGATCTAGCCCACTCCCCTATGTTGGTCTAAGGCCAGTTTGGCAGACCGAGGTAGAGTAGCGCAGAATCATCCCATCATTCCATCCCTGTGTACACAACCTTTAAGGAAGTATCAATCAGGTAAGGAGATGGGATCGCTTTACCACGCCGCATCACTTTTTCAATACAGGAGGTATGAGGTTAGATGTGCCAATCAGTGACTTGCTCTTGGACTCCAGAATTGTAGGTAGACGTCAATACCATGAGAGCGACAAGTCATAAAAATCCCTACCACCTCATTTTGGGTTTTCCATTCCCTCTTATTGGGTAGATAATTTCCCAAAATGCATTGCGTTAGCATAACTCCTTGACATTTGCGGTCGGTGGTGGCACGCATGAGAGAGAACACCCATCTCTCGGTGGTATTGTGCTTGGTTACCATAAACCTGAGATATAACAACATGCTAGTCAGAGAACACACATCTAGGCCACACCATGTACATATTAGCCTACCCACTTGGCAGTACCAAGTGTGGTTACACAGAAAAACAGCTTAGAACAACCTGCTAAAGAACATTATAACCTCAACGCAGAGCACATATTAAAACTCTCTAGGAGAGCTGCTGTGGTCGCTGCACGTGCTGTAACTCCAGACACACCAGACACCCAAAACTGGTGTTATGGGCAGAATTATGCCTCAGCAAATGTGGCTTCCCTCAGCAGGGTCAACTCAGAGCATCTGGTGAAGGAGAGAAGAAGTGACGTGATTGTCAGGGTCTTGTTTATCTTCTTGATATGTGTGTCGAGGTGTGAGATATTACTGAGTGACTAAGCATGTTTTTTTCTCTGTGGTAATGTTGCCTGCACTCGTAGACCATAACTCTGTCTCTACCTGTAATGACTAGGACTCCTGCTACTTGAGCACAAAACATGCAGGCAGATGAGAAGATAATTATACTTGGCAAGAACTATACATTTTTTAGATTAACATATTTAACAATGTGTGCTTTCCAAGCAACTGATTAGCTGTATAATAGTTGCTCTATTAAATAATCTTTCATGACATTGGCATTTACCTAAATCAAACAACCGTGTGTTTAGCTTGATTTAACAATATGTTGTATTGCTTTCCATCTCAGGGAACTAATCCCCCCCCCCACACACACACAGAGAGGATCAAGTGTTTTATTTACACACAGACACAGAGTCTGGGAGGTATGACTGTGCTGCCAACACTCTGACACACTCTTGTCATCGAGCTGTCCCTGTAAACTGTGGGTGTGTCACCACGTGACGTCGCAAAGCTATTTTTAGACCAGGTTTATTTTCACAGTGACGTCATCAGCCCCCGACACGGTAAAGTCCCATCATCAGGGTGTCTCACACTAGGGTGTGAGGGAGACAGGGTGCGGAGCAGGATCAGAGAGAGAGAGACAGCGGGGGGAACACAGGTTCCACAGGGAGGAAGCGAGGGGTATTTTACACCCTGACGACAGGTCTAGAGCCCAGGGTAGTCTTCTTTTCCTCCTGTCCTCTCACTCTCTCTGTGGGTTAGGAGGACAACCAAGGGCGCGGTGATGTAACTATGTGAAGTTTCAACCACATGAAAAGGCATATTAAATCTATGGATGACTCCTTTCCTGCTTTCCTCACTGTTTCGCACTCTGTCTAGTTTACACAAGTTGATCAATACAGAAATTAAACCTTCTTGTTTCAGAACTGAGTATATGCATTATTTTTGTCCTGCCTGTGATTTTTTGTTGTTGCCTTTATTGCAAATTAAAACATTACTATTTTGACCTCCTTTTTTTTTTATGACACATCTCTGCATACAACATAGTGCAACATTAACCAACTGGTTTAAAACATAGGAGAGTGACCAGCAGTGGAACTAACCAATTTCATACGGTGCAACCACTATAATTTGCTATAGTTATATTACTTTTTGTACATTTCTCACAAAATATATTTTTTCATGATAATTTAGAGACTATTTCAGATGCATACACATTGAGAAATGAAAACTGATATATTGCAAGCAGCCATATTGCGGTGCTCACTTGGTAACACACATTTTTGGGAACTGTCTATCAGTGGCGTATATTCATGGATGCCAAGAGAAGCCAGGCCTCCATGAATATTTGACCAACACATTTTTTTAAATGATTGAAAATAATTTATCTTTCATCTCTCTCTGTGTTTTCATAATTTTCAGTCAATTCGCAAGTGGCTGAATCTCACCGGAGAAATCATACAAGCAAGGGAAACAGCGCCCCTCTGTCTCAGTATGTGTAGACCCAGAATCTGATGCTGTCTGGACAAAAATTGTATAATATGTTGCCGCCATAGCATTTGATTGATGCCAGCAAGCATTTTACCTCCCTTAATAGAAAAATTATAAAATAATTAGCCAATCAGCGTTGAGCTGAGCTCAGCTGTGGGTTGTCCTGGTGAAGCAAAACACCCCCCAAGGGAGGCCAGTTTGGATTTGGCTTCACACCAACCATAAATGAATATGTTGTTCCACTGGCCTGAGACGATTGAAGTTCAATATGTCGCCTAGATGTAGCCTAGTAGGCTCACGTTAACTAGCTAGCCAGCTAACTTAGCTGCTTTGTTGTTGCCCATGCGAGGAAGTTAGGCTAGCAAGCATTTAAGCTAGGTAGCCAATGACAACTAAAGCTAAAAGTCTACTGTATGACAGCGCCATAGACCGTTTAGCCAACATGAAAGAGAGGAGGATGGCATTGGCGTTCAACTAGTCTACAAGTAGTGTGAGTCCCCAAAAATGTTTTACTTGTGCACGCACAAACAGCCACACACACAGACAGAAATCAGTACCATGGACAGCCACATGATATTTAGCAACACTGATTGGACTAAATTGTTTTTGGTATCTTTAAGTTTGTTTTCAGTGTATTAAACTAAGCATATACAGTGGGGAAAAAAAGTATTTAGTCAGCCACCAATTGTGCAAGTTCTCCCACTTAAAAAGATGAGAGAGGCCTGTAATTTTCATCATAGGTACACGTCAACTATGACAGACAAATTGAGAAAAAAAAATCCAGAAAATCACATTGAAGGATTTTTAATGAATTTATTTGCAAATTATGGTGGAAAATAAGTATTTGGTCATCTACAAACAAGCAAGATTTCTGGCTCTCACAGACCTGTAACTTCTTCTTTAAGAGGCTCCTCTGTCCTCCACTCGTTACCTGTATTAATAGCACCTGTTTGAACTTGTTAACAGTATAAAAGACACCTGTCCACAACCTCAAACAGTCACACTCCAAACTCCACTATGGCCAAGACCAAAGAGCTGTCAAAGGACACCAGAAACAAAATTGTAGACCTACACCAGGCTGGGAAGACTGAATATGCAATAGGTAAGCAGCTTGGTTTGAAGAAATCAACTGTGGGAGCAATTATTAGGAAATGGAAGACATACAAGACCACTGATAATCTCCCTCGATCTGGGGCTCCACGCAAGATCTCACCCCGTGGGGTCAAAATGATCACAAGAACGGTGAGCAAAAATCCCAGAACCACACAGGGGGACCTAGTGAATGACCTGCAGAGAGCTGGGACCAAAGTAACAAAGCCTACCATCAGTAACACACTACGCCGCCAGGGACTCAAATCCTACAGTGCAAGACGTGTCCCCCTGCTTAAGCCAGTACATGTCCAGGCCCGTCTGAAGTTTGCTAGAGTGCATTTGGATGATCCAGAAGAGGATTGGGAGAATGTCAGATGAAACCAAAATATAACCTTTTGGTAAAAACTCAACTCGTCGTGTTTGGAGGACAAAGAATGATGAGTTGCATCCAAAGAACACCATACCTACTGTGAAGCATGGGGGTGGAAACATCATGCTTTGGGGCTGTTTTTCTGCAAAGGGACCAGTACGACTGATCCGTGTAAAGGAAAGAATGAATGGAGCCATGTATCGTGAGATTTTGAGTGAAAACCTCCTTCCATCAGCAAGGGCATTGAAGATGAAACGTGGCTGGGTCTTTCAGCATGACAATGATCCCAAACACACCGCCCGGGCAACGAAGGAGTGGCTTCGTAAGAAGCATTTCAAGGTCCTGGAGTGGCCTAGCCAGTCTTCAGATCTCAACCCCATAGAAAATCTTTGGAGGGAGTTGAAAGTCCGTGTTGCCCAGCAACAGCCCCAAAACAAAACTGCTCTAGAGGAGATCTGCATGGAGGAATGGGCCACAATACCAGCAACAGTGTGTGAAAACCTTGTGAAGACTTACAGAAAATGTTTGACATGTATCATTGCCAACAAAGGGTATATAACAAAGTATTGAGAAACTTTTGTTATTGACCAAATACTTATTTTCCACCATAATTTGCAAATAAATTCATTAAAAATCCTACAATGTGATTTTCTGGATTTTTTTTCCTCATTTTGTCTGTCATAGTTGATGTGTACCTATGATGAAAATTACAGGCCTCTCTCATCTTTTTAAGTGGGAGAACTTGCACAATTGGTGGCTGACTAAATACTTTTTTCCCCCACTGTATAGCCTTGTTGATTTGATGATGTTTGAATGTTTAAGTTGAAATTGTGCCGACTTGCGGTAACTCTGTGTTTCTAAATCAGTAGTTGTTTAGTAAACTTGCTTGACCATGCTGCAGTTGTTGTAACTGTTTGTTACATGCAATATTTGCTTTGTGGACTTCACCGGACAGATGTTGCACTCTGGTTTTGTGATGAAACAAAATTATGTGTAGTTGAATTTATTCTGCCACTGTGTGACTCCTGTATTTTTGTTGTCACAGCCTTATTGTATATCGCAGTGGCGTACGAAATGGGTTATAGAGCAAACAATGCAATTATCATATGGCTTTTTTACTGGCTTGGCTTAGCTTCCTCAGTGATTTTACCCACGCACCGCTACTGCTGTCTATATAGAAGTTTCTGTTTTAAAAATCATGTTGTCCTGTATAAATGAGATCGCTGTAGTATGTTTGAGGAAAAAATTACAATATTTCTGTAACTGTAAACATTTGGGAATGGCTAATAGAAGTTACACCATGTGTAAACAAATTAATAGACAGGAATATGGACGCAATGATTGATCATCCATGAAATTAAAATTACATCATGTTTTGTACCAATCCTAGATTGCCCCTTTAATTCCAGAGGGCAGGCTCTGAAAGCTATTGAAATCATTAAGCAGATCTTAAAACATATACTGTATACCCACATGCTAAATATTTATTTAGCAGGTACATGGTGTGCTAGGAAGAAAGTATTACAGGCATTTCTACAGATTTTACCACACACAGATTTTACCTTGCAAATGGGGTTTAGTTCCCCTCATATGACTACAAATCTGAAATCATTGACACTTGAGCTATAGTTTATTTAGAAACCTTATTTTAATGCAGTTACTGTAAATGCATCATCTTGTTTTTGAAATTTTTTATTGCAGATTACCCTACACTATTGGCTAACACATGTCATCTAACAGCTTCGAATGTCCACAAACCAGCCCAGCCAGCCTAGCCCTACAAACAGGGTCTGATCCTACATGAACTGGCTAGGGATATAGCCTATTTTATTCATGAGGGTTTCAGCCCATTTCCACCCCTGAACATCTAGAAAGCTATTTAGCAAGCCAGCTAGAAAACATTAGCTAATAAGAAAGCAGTTAAGCCTGTAATCTATAGCTAATAAGCAAGCTAGCTAGCGAATATGCTTTATCATAATAATCTAGCTAGCTAAAGAGTAGTTATTTTATCCACAGTAACCTGTATAATGGTGTAGTTAATAAGCCCAGCTATCGATATGGATAATGTGTACTCTAAATTATCCTAAACTGTCTCTCAGTGGGCCTGTCACTGCAAGTTATCTTGTCCCCTCTTCTGCTTACCTGGCTATGCAACTGAGTTGACATCATCAGGGTAGGAAGGTGAGTGACTGAAAACAGGCATAATTGACATAAAGTGGCTTTTAACCCTACCTTTCATTCGCACCTTAATCTTTAATAACAAATAAACTATTTTTAAATGATACACCATTTTAATAGTTTTTTAGTGGTTGTACCAAATGACATTGAAAATGACATAGGATAGAGATGTGACATTTGTGAACATCTGTGGGAGATTTGATTATCTTGATTGGGGGGTCCACTACAGTGTAGGCTTAGATGCCATATAATGACACATGGATAAAAACTATATTATGTGGTAAAAAAAAAAAAAAAAAGCCTTTTAATATTGGTTGCACCATATGACATTAGTGTTTTTCAAATGGGCAGACAAAAGTATTTAAAAAAATATTCCTTACTATCTCAATCTTTGGACAACATTATATAATCACATACCCTTGTAAATTAATGCCAAAGTTAAATATTTGCGATTTTCTTACGAGTTACACCAATTTCATAAAACTTTTGAAAAATGTATCATGCTTTGTGATAAATGTATGCAGTGCCAAACGAAGGAGAACGTGTTGTAATGTGCTGTAAGAAGATTTGTTATATTTATATATATAAATATATATATTTTGATATAAAATATTATCCTTGGACACAGAAATAACACGTCACATCAATTGCCCATAAACAAGGTGGAATGCACCTTCATTCCTGCTAATGTTTTCTTTGTCACAGTAGAGACATTCAATGCTGCAGGGTGTTTTGAAAAAGGTTGTTTTGAGCAATATTTAATCCTCTGTGTTGGCCCAGGTCCAAAAACAGCAGACTCTGAGTTGTTTGGAAGTGGGAGTGAAACAGACAGACAGTACTCATCCATGAACCTCGGAAGCTGGCATCTCAGTAGGCCTGCCAAGGCTCTTTGGAAGTTTGGAAGAGAAAGATACATTGTTTTTAGTCAAGCATCAGATGTTTACACTGTAAAGGATGTAATATAGAGAGATAGTGATAGAGCAGTGAAAGCACACACATGTACAAACAAATGTGCAGCATCTGTCTGATAAACACCCACAAACATACTGTAGTGTATTGAATCAACTCACCTTCTCCACTCGTACCCATGCTTCAGTTGCTCATATTCTACCACTTTTAGAACGACGAAAGAAAACAAAAACTCAAGCAAAATTAAAGTTGAACTTTTATCCTTGCTATCATCTTACATTAGTAACACGTACACTATTACAGTGGATTGGGTACTTTGAATAAGTTCTTCATATTCAGGACATGGAGCCAGTTTACCCTTCCCCTAGACTCATAAATCACAGTGTGTCAGTCAATGGCAGGATAATATTGTTGCTGTTAGTGATTGGGAAGTCTCCCCTGGTGATTCCTCTCTGGCTGCACTGTCTGTTTCCCAGCTGATCCCCTGCAGCCTAGCCGCCTTGTAGGTCATACACACATACATACAAACATACATGAACACACACACGCACCAAGACACACATGTGCACAGACAGACACACACACTGGGGGCATTTTAACTCCTTGGCGCCGGGGTCTTCCTGTAGGCCTAGCCCTGGACTGGACAGGCTCTTCCCGTAAGGGGCCTGTGGTTTCAGGAGGGACCAAGCACCCATTCAGCACTGTTTGTTTTCACTGTCGTTAAGGGAGCACAAGTTCTTCGCTGACTTACCGGATCGAAACAGTCCCTCTTCTTTGTCAGCCGCGCTCCCCCGTCATGGAACGAAATAAAAACAGGCATGTGGCCAGATTCACACACTTAAGTAAAAATATAGGTACGTGCACACTCACATGCAAGTGCACGGGCACACATAGACGTGCAGTGGCGCACACATACACACAAGTGAGCACACACACACACACAAACACACACCTTTTACCATTTCGTCTCCATCCCATAATGTTTCTTTACTTACTGTAACATTTAAGGTCTACCTGACTTTTTACAGTTTTCTCCAAAAGTATATACTTCTTGAAATGATTATATTTTTATGGTCATGCAAAGCATGCTGGGATATTATGTTTGGGCAGTCCACTCCGTCTCCTTTGCATAATAAGTCACCCAAAATGGAATATATTTTGATTAGATTAGGATGCGGTTGCAAACAGGACACAAAGACAGGAGATATTTGGTCAATTTTCTAACATTTGCATCTCACTGTGACATTTTTCCAGTCGTTAACCTAAATGGTATTTTTGAACGAAACTATTTCAAACACTCAAGCAAAGTTTCAGGCAGGATCATTTTTCGTGAACGGGAAATGAGGTGGAAATGAGGTGGTGGGTGTAGGAGATAGACACAAGTCAATATACCAATCCTGACAAATATGAGGTAGTAGGTGGAAGAACACTTAAGTTTTGATCAGCAGGTGGAAACTGTGCATATCCTCTGTAATCTACCCTGTGGTAAACACAAACTAACTGATGTTCTTACGCTTCCTGAAAGAGTGGAGGAATGGACAGAGACATGAACCTTTCGCTGTACAGACAGAGGAGGAATGGGTACATGTGGGTAGAGGTAGATTGAGGGTTGAGATTCAATTGACTCCTAGGCTGCTATATAATGAGTCAGGAACCACATCCTCTAGGCGGACAATTAGTGGAGTAGCTCCTGTTGAGAACAGAGAGTGTGTCCTTGTACAGAACACTGGCAGACAAGAGGCCAGGATATATACACAAACATTCAGTATACACAAAAGTTCATTTTTAACTCACTTCATTTAAATGTAAAAAAAAGAATATGTATGAGAAATCCAGAGAAATCAATTCAAACCATATCAAGACAACATGAAATAGACTCAAAAGTTTCCAACTCCTATACGTCAGCACTAGCCATAATCACACCACAGCCTTAAGGGCGATGGTCTTCTACATGTGGTTCATTCACAGCATATGACATGGCTTGTGTGTGTCATTGGTGTCATTCTTACTTGGAAAGCCTTCCTTCCATCATTTCGTAATGTTTTCCATAGTGGACGTTCACCAGCCTCTTTAAAAGCAGGCAAAAGCAGGACTAAAATGTGGTCCTGAGATAGTCCTGAGATATCAACGCCTTCAATAGCTCCATGATGTTTTAATAGGCAAAATCAAAAGCAAAAACAAGTTGGTGAAGGACCAACTAATTGTAGAGCAGATGTTCCCAACCAATAGTTCACCATCTCATCCCCTCACTCATCTGTCCAATAGTTTTTACAGAAGCTGTGTGTTACTCTCAAAATGTGTTGGACTGTAGCTAGCTCTGTGTGTGGCAGTCAGTGATGTAGAGGGAATATGACGAAACACTTGACCTCACAGGGTAACAATAGCAACCTGGATGCAATTATAAATGATAAAAAAAGGCAATAAAATCAAATATTGTTTTTAACGCTTGATTATGGCTAATTTTGGTACAAGAAAATATTTTCTCTAAATCCTATTGTAGGTCTTTTGTTTTCATTCTCTTGTTGTGATCGTTTAAAGGAGATTGCCTCTAATTGGATTGTAACAATATCATAATCGATGCATAATATAATTACTGTCATATTCACTTCCATATACCCTCATACAGCAGCAAAGGCTTCATGGTTCCTGCAGGTACGTTTGTATTAGGCAACAGAAAAGTATTCTTGATCCTGAGAGGTTTTTCCCAATCAGATAACACTGGCTCAAATGTGGGGTCTTTGGTTAGACCAGGCACTCAAAGCGCTCCAGTGGGGTAGAACAAATCGAAACCAAACACAAAGACCTATTCCCTGATCTGACTCACATTTTCCATGACACATGCACGCTCATACACAGTCACAGCTGATTCCCTTATACTGTGTGTCTCAGTTTTATTTAAGGGGAGGCCTGGAGATCTACTTTACGACCACAGCATCTCACACTAATCCTATTCACACCAGACTGCTGAGCACAGTTCTATATAGCTGGTAATCACTCACACATTTCCATCTTATTAAGTAAGACAATACGTTAATTGCAGTGGCACTCAAATGCAGTTTTTCCTCTGTTGCCTGAAGTGCTGAAACCCAGAAGTCTCACGCATGAACCTTGGAGAAAGAGTTGACAGCTACTCGGAGCGTGTCGTGTAACTTCTCAGAGGCTACGGGAGCAGATTAGAAATGTTTTGCATTCCACAGTGTAATAATGAAATATCACCCCGTTGATTGTGAGACTGCAGACGAGATGTGGCTTTTGGCATGCAGCTAAGGTTCTGAAACGTTGTAGTTCTGTAAAACGTTTCTTCTGCCTCCGATGACCCAAGGTAAACGTGACATGGATGTTCAGCATATCATAGGCCTTCATGAATGTGCTTTGCATGGGATATTTTACATGAGACTATTTAGAAAATGTGAGCTAACATCCACATTTTGTTGGGTTTAAGATAACTGTCTGAGAATGAAAAGATATGTCCATATATTGAGCATGATACACTGTACATTGTGTATTCCATTCAAGCAACTCTATTCTTACACAACAACTATCAAACTACCTCCAGTCTTTGATGAGTGGCATGGTCAACCTCTTCTTTCCCTAGTGTAACCTATGCTCCCTTTGTTATAAACCACTGCAGTCACATACTTTAAGCACACTGGCTCAAGACTGAGGCTCGCACTTGTAGTCAGACTTGACCAAAACCAGCCATTGCACTGTGACAAGCCAAAGTGGCCTGCCTCCCTCTTATTGTCCCAGGGATGTGGAAACATGACTGACACTGGCTACAGTATATCTGAACACAGATTCTCAAGAGATTTATTTCCCGAAAAATCATACAGCTTATTTCTATATCGGCGACAGTGCCAGACGCAGTTTGATTAAAAGGTCCCGCTAGGCCCGTAATTTACCGAGAGGTATTGGGTTTCGCCTAAAATTAGCCATCAGCCTCAATTTATTACCTCAATTGAGAGGCTAGAAAAATGCCTGTAACAGCTTCCCAACAAACGCAGTCTAACCTTGGCCCGGCCATATAATGTTGCATTTTAATTTGCCTGGAATCACCAGTGAGGCCCGCCCATTATAAGTTACACCTTTTTTTCTGCCCAGACTGGTGCGTTCTAGAATATTAAGGGAGTACAAGAGTGTTAGAAAAACACTAAAATCCAAACTAATTTTATTGAGGTAAGAAAACTACTTTTCCCTGTCGGCTAGTTGACTTTTTAAACCTATTCGCGGTTCGCTGTTACAAAACTGCAGACAGCACACACACTGGCACTCAGACGCCTTCCTCGTGTAGTCTCGCTCAGCAGAACATGGGTAAAAAAAACACAGACCCAGACTGCACAGGTACTTCTGGTCTCGCTGTCTGGCTAAGAAAATACCTTTTGGAGAAATTATATTATTGAGTCAAGTAGTCCAACTTTTGTGTTAATTTCACATGCTGATACTCCATAAAGGACTAGTAATCACAAAGATTCAGCAATAGTAACATAAACCCATCCTTGAGGTAACATATCCATGTATGTTCTCCACTAGTGTAAAATGGTCCAAAGCCCCCAAGGCAATAGATGAGTGGAAGTAATGCGAAAGTGACAAATGTCTTCTTTTTTTTTGACGAAATGAGGCAACTTATTTTGCTACAAGGTGTTGATTTTATAAGACTCTCACATGACTCCCCACCTTCTCTCCGAAATACTGTTAAATCAGCCCCAGCCACTATGCTCTCTCTGGCCTATTCTGTTAAATCAGCCCCAGCCACTATGCTCTCTCTGGCCTATTCTGTTAAATCAGCCCCAGCCACTATGCTCTCTCTGGCCTATTCTGTTAAATCAGCCCCAGCCACTATGCTCTCTCTGGCCTATTCTGTTAAATCAGCCCCAGCCACTATGCTCTCTCTGGCCTATTCTGTTAAATCAGCCCCAGCCACTATGCTCTCTCTGGCCTATTCTGTTAAATCAGCCCCAGCCACTATGCTCTCTCTGGCCTATTCTGTTAAATCAGCCCCAGCCACTATACTCTCTCTGGCCTATTCTGTTAAATCAGCCCCAGCCACTATGCTCTCTCTGGCCTATTCTGTTAAATCAGCCCCAGCCACTATGCTCTCTCTGGCCTATTCTGTTAAATCAGCCCCAGCCACTATGCTCTCTCTGGCCTATTCTTAGCTAGAGCTGCGGCCGCTCCAGTAATATTTTCTACGATTATTATGGTATTTTGTAACCCTTTTTCCCCTTTGGCGGCCTTTCAGAGTTTTTTATTACATTTTTTTCCCTCTCTCATTCCCTCTTCTACCTTTCTCTCGACAGCGATCTTCGGTTGTAAAATAATAGACCATCAGCCAGCAATAATTTGCAGTCCAAACAGAGCCGACGCTGCCTGACGTTTATTGAAACCTCATCCCCTGCGAGCCGGTTTCCCTTTCCCCCTCTCCGTCACTCTGTGTTTGTGCAGACAGACCCTGAGCCCTGGCCATCGCTTTTAATAATGAGGGCCGTGGCCAGCCTTGGCTAAGCCCCGCGTGCTTGTGTTGGCCTGTACAGAGCACCAGCTTGTAGGCAGGCAGCATGAAGACTAGCATGCAAGCAGGTAGAGAGATGCAGACAGACAGACAGACAGACAGACAAGCAAGCAGGCAGGCAGGCAGAGAATCAAAGGCAGACAGAAGGACATGATCACCTGCAGGCAAGCAGCATACAGGCTAGCCCAGGGTGCTTGTGTTGGACTCTACCAAACACCGACTAGCAGGCGGAAGGCAGACTAGCATGCAAGGAGGTAGAGACGCAGAGAGGCCAAGCAGGCAGGCAGACGCACAAGCATGCCTGCAATCAAGCAGCATACAAGCCCGCATGGAGATATAGAGGCAACAAGAGTGGGAAAGGATTCAAGTAGACAGACAAACAGAAAGGAAGGAAGGCTGGCTAGAAGGCAGGCAGGCAGGTAGACAAGTGGTCAGACAGCAATACAGGTGGTGCAGACAGACAGGCTGAAATCTAACACTAAGCCATATTTATACTCCATCTGTATCCTTAGATAGCCCGGTAGACTATTTTACGGTTAGTGGACAGACTGTGCAAACTAATTAGAGGATGGACTGTGGCCTGGAATTTACATGAGGTGTATCAGAAAGCAATAATATTGAGGCAGATTTTCCACCATCATCATCACCACCATGACCATAACCTTAACCATAGAACCACCATGACCATAACCATAACCATAGAACCACCATGACCATAACCATAACCATAGAACCACCATGACCATAACCATAACCATAGAACCACCATGACCATAACCATAACCATAGAACCACCATGACCATAACCATAACCACAGAACAACCATGACCATAACCATAGAACCACCATGACCATAACCATAACCATAACCATAGAACCACCATGACCATAACCATACCGTAACCATAGAACCACCATGACCATAACTATAACCATAGAAGCACCATGACCATAACGATAGAACCACCATAACCATAACCATAGAACCACCATGACCATAACCATACCCATAACCATAGAACCACCATGACCATAACTATAACCTATAAACTATAAAATAACTATAACTATAAACTATAAAATCTAGAATCGGTTTCCTATTTCGCAACAAAGCCTCCTTCACTCATGCTGCCAAACATACCCTCGTAAAACTGACTATCCTACCGATCCTTGACTTCGGTGATGTCATTTACAAAATAGCCTCCAACACTCTACTCAGCAAATTGGAAGTAGTCTATCACAGTGCCATCCGTTTCGTCTCCAAAGCCCCATATACTACCCACCACTGTGACCTGTACGCTCTTGTTGGCTGGTCCTCACTCGCCAAACCCACTGGCTCCAGGCCATCTATAAATCACTGCTAGGCAAAACCCTGCCTTACCATTGGTCACCATAGCAACACCCACCCGTAGTATGCGCTCCAGCAGGTATATCTCACTGGTCATCCCCAAAGCCAACACCTCCTTTGGCCGCCATTCCTTCCAGTTCTCTGCTGCCAATGACTGGAACAAATTGCAAAAATCTCTGAAGCTGGAGACTCTTATCTCCCTCACTAACTGGACTGTGGCCTGGAATTTACATAAGGTGTATCAGAAAGCAATAATATTGAGGCAGATTTTCCACCATCATCATCACCACCATGACCATAACCTTAACCATAGAACCACCATGACCATAACCATAACAATAGAACCACCATGACCATACCATAACCATAGAACCACCATGACCATAACCATAACCATAGAACCACCATGACCATAACCATAACAATAGAACCACCATGACCATACCATAACCATAGAACCACCATGACCATAACCATAACCATAACCATAGAACCACCATGACCATGACCATAACCATAACCATAACCATAGAACCACCATGACCATAACCATAACCATAACCATAACCATAAACATAGAACCACCATGACCATAACCATAACCATAGAACCACCATGACCATAACCATGGCCGCAATCACCCAAAAACATTGAAATATCGATAGTAAAACTAGCAATTAAATCTACTTACATTTCCATCACGATTAGGGAGCACATATTACAGCTATTCTGTATTTTTTGACTTTATGTTTTGTTTTACCCCATATGTAATTCTGTGTTGTTATTTTTATCGCACTGCTTTGCTTTATCTTGGCCAGGTCGCAGTTGTAAATTAGAACTTGTTCTCAACTGGCTTACCTGGTTAAATGAAGGTGAAATAAATAAAT
This sequence comes from Coregonus lavaretus, assembly GCF_964263955.1. Taxonomy (NCBI): domain Eukaryota; kingdom Metazoa; phylum Chordata; class Actinopteri; order Salmoniformes; family Salmonidae; genus Coregonus; species Coregonus lavaretus. The sequence continues at coordinate 13,462,173 of NC_140012.1, read as the reverse complement.
AAATAAATAACCATAGAACCACCATGACCATAACCATAACCATAGAACCACCATGACCATAACCATAACCATATAATCACCATGACCATAAGCATAACCATAACCATAGAACCACCATGACCATAACCATAACCATAGAACCACCATGACCATAACCATAACCATAAAACCACCATGACCATAACCATAGAACAACCATGACCATAACCATAACCATAGAACCACCATGACCATAACCAAACAACAGAACCACCATGACCATACCATAACCATAGAACCACCATGACCATAACCATAACATAACCATAGAACCACCATGACCATAACCATAACCATAACCATAGAACCACCATGACCATGACCATAACCATAACCATAACCATAGAACCACCATGACCGTAACCATAACCATAACCATAACCATAACCATAACCATAAACATAGAACCACCATGACCATAACCATAACCATATAATCACCATGACCATAAGCATAACCATAACCATAGAACCACCATGACCATAACCATAACCATAGAACCACCATGACCATAACCATAACAATAAAACCACCATGACCATAACCATAACCATAACCATAACCATAACCATAACCATAGAACCACCATGACCATAACCATAACCATAACCATAACCATAACCATAAACATAGAACCACCATGACCATAACCATAACCATAGAACCACTATGACCATAACCATGGCCGCAATCACCCAAAAACATTGAAATATCGATAGTAAAACTAGCAATTAAATCTACTTACATTTCCATCACGATTAGGGAGCACAAATTACAGCTATTCTGTATTTTTTGACTTTATGTTTTGTTTTACCCCATATGTAATTCTGTGTTGTTATTTTTATCGCACTGCTTTGCTTTATCTTGGCCAGGTCGCAGTTGTAAATTAGAACTTGTTCTCAACTGGCTTACCTGGTTAAATAAAGGTGAAATAAATAAATAAATAAATAAATAACCATAGAACCACCATGACCATAACCATAACCATAGAACCACCATGACCATAACCATAACACCACCATAACCATAACCATAGAACCACCATGACCGTAACCATATAACTACCATGACCATAACCATAACCATAGAACCACCACGATCATAACCATAACCATAAAACCACCATAACCATAACCATAACCATAGAACCACCATGACCATGACCATAACCATAACCATAGAACCACCATGACCATAACCATAACCATAAAACCACCATGACCATAACCATAGAACCACCATGACCATAACCATAACCATAGAACCACCATGACCATAACCATAACAATAGAACCACCATGACCATACCATAACCATAGAACCACCATGACCATAACCATAACCATAACCATAGAACCACCATGACCATGACCATAACCATAACCATAACCATAACCATAACCATAGAACCACCATGACCATAACCATAACCATAACCATAACCATAAACATAGAACCACCATGACCATAACCATAACCATAGAACCACCATGACCATAACCATGGCCGCAATCACCCAAAAACATTGAAATATCGATAGTAAAACTAGCAATTAAATCTACTTACATTTCCATCACGATTAGGGAGCACAATTTACAGCTATTCTGTATTTTTTGACTTTATGTTTTGTTTTACCCCATATGTAATTCTGTGTTGTTATTTTTATCGCACTGCTTTGCTTTATCTTGGCCAGGTCGCAGTTGTAAATTAGAACTTGTTCTCAACTGGCTTACCTGGTTAAATAAAGGTGAAATAAATAAATAAATAAATAAATAACCATAGAACCACCATGACCATAACCATAACCATAGAACCACCATGACCATAACCATAACACCACCATAACCATAACCATAGAACCACCATGACCGTAACCATATAACTACAATGACCATAACCATAACCATAGAACCACCATGATCATAACCATAACCATAAAACCACCATAACCATAACCATAACCATAGAACCACCATGACCATGACCATAACCATAACCATAGAACCACAATGACCATAACCATAACCATAAAACCACCATGACCATAACCATAGAACCACCATGACCATAACCATAACCATAGAACCACCATGACCATAACCATAACAATAGAACCACCATGACCATACCATAACCATAGAACCACCATGACCATAACCATAACCATAACCATAGAACCACCATGACCATGACCATAACCATAACCATAACCATAACCATAACCATAACCATAACCATAGAACCACCATGACCATAACCATAACCATAACCATAACCATAACCATAAACATAGAACCACCATGACCATAACCATAACCATAGAACCACCATGACCATAACCATGGCCGCAATCATCCAAAAACATTGAAATATCGATAGTAAAACTAGCAATTAAATCTACTTACATTTCCATCACGATTAGGGAGCACAAATTACAGCAATTCTGTGTGAAATACTGAAAGTATAGAATAATATTTTGCACGCCACTCCATTTCAAGACTGAGGAAGAAATCCATACATTTTAGTAGACACAAGTATAGAGGTGGGCTTGTGTTTCCTACAACAGGACTTTACTGGCCAAAAACAATTTTGAGGAGCACAGCTCAATGTTTTCATAGTGTTTTTTTTTTCTGCTGAGTTGGGCACAGGAGTGTTCTGCGTTCCTCAGCATGGTCAGGGAGACTGATTCTGTGGCTCATACTGTACACACACCTCAGTCTGAGCCACTAGTCTGTGCTGACTGGACCATCCACACACACGCGCACTCACGCACGCACGCACACACACACACACACACACACCTGTAGACGGGTTGTGCCCCCTCTCTCTAATGTCAAGCTAAAGTCATTAGGAACACACTCACAACCATCATGATTTTCTCTGACCCACCCTACCTTCCTCTACCTTTCCACTCATCTCAGATCATCAGTAAAGAAGGAAATTAAGCAAGACACTTCATTAATGGACTGAGATTAAAAGCTTGGGTGGATGCAGAAGCAGTGTGATTGCAAATCCCAATGAAATCATAATTATGAGAGCTTTACGTAAAACAATTTTATAGGAACGTGAGTAACCCCCAGGGGAAGGATGGGGGCAAGCGTCTCCCATCACATAATACAGGCCTTGTTATCCATGATCCCAGGATGAGAGAGAGAGCTTAGAAAAGAGTGGTGGAAGGAGAAAGATGGAGAGGGAGAGATTGAAGGAGAGGGAGAAAAGGAGAGAGAAAGAGAGATACAGAGAGAACGAGAGAGAAGGTGAGAAAGAAAGAATGATAGAGAAGGAGAGAGAGAGAGATAGAGAGAGAGAGAGAGAGAGAGAGAGAGAGAGAGAGAGAAGAGAGAGAGAGAGAGAGAGAGAGAGAGAGAGAGAGAGAGAGAGAGAGAGAGAAGAGCGAGAGAGAAAGAGCGAGAGAGAGAGAAAGTGAGAGAGAGAAAGATACAGAGAGAGAGAGAGAGAGAGAGACAGAGAGAGAGAGCGTGAGAGAGAGAGAGCGAGAGAGAGAGAGAGAGAGAGAGAGAGAGAGATGGAGAGAGTGAGATGGATGAGCTCAATTATCCTATTTTCCTCCATGGTGCTGACCCTTTGTCAAAGCAGCGGGAATAGAAAAATTGAAAAACATTATAGAAATGTGTCGACTGATGGAGGGAGATAATTAAAAACGCCTGTGGTCCCAGACCCAGTGATTGTATTGTAATTAACCCATTATGGGGACTTTTCCCCTGTAATTATTACAATAAGTGTAAGGGTGAGGGTTTGGCTGAGATGGGTGTACATGCACACTCCATTGAGCCCACTCAGACACGTCAAGGTATTCATTAATCATGGTATGTTTTCAACATCCAGCCGTTCCACAGTCCAAAGTTCCAAAGGTTGGCTCGTTACTTGAGAAGGAATTGAGCACCTTTTTGATTTGAATCATTACGTAAAAGTGAACAAATATGATGGAAACAGGGTGAATTATCGAAGGTGAAACATAATGTTGGACATGGTTGAGTTGTGTGCGTTTGTTTGTGAGCGAGCATGTGTTTGTGTCTTCGTGCATGCATGTCCGCGCGTGTCAAAAAGGTGGTCACACAAGGGACTATCTCAATGAAGGAGAACACCAAAGCAGACATAATGAATGGGTTTGGGGTTAAAGGATCCACCAACAAAATACCTCACTACAGCAGCTGTGTTACCTCAACCTGGGAAAGACACAAAAGCACATGTTCCTCTGCATCCTTTTCCTGTCTACTTTTCTCCGGAACCCTACAAGCACGCTGGGTTAAACGAAGCCGCACAGCCCGGCCAAGCCTGGCCTCTCTTCAGTTGTGGAATACAGTTCAGGCTGGTCTTTAGCATGTTCTGTACTGTATGTTTAATTCTACAGTAATCTATCTTCCTGGTCTCTATGGCCTGGTTATCAGCTGTGGTGATGCCTTCAGGAAACAGCCATCGATTGAATTAGCTCGCGCAGCAGCCATCTCATCAGTCAAATGTGCCTTTAAAAACAGTTGCACCCGTTTGCTTTTCAATGTTGAATATTGTACATTTCAATATTATATCCTGCAAACCCTTTGGTTCTTTATAGTTTATTTATGCTAATGTTCAATTCCCAGTGGAAATGAGGAATTCCCCTATTCCCTGAAAAACAATGGAGGGAATTCCTGGAAGTCATTCCCTAATCTATACTGTATGCAACAGGTGTTACCTTCTTGACCCTTGGATATTCTCATTTCAAACAGCCAAACTGTCTTCACTGTCTTATTGTCTAAAGAACTCAGAACAGGTAAAGAGTTGTGGTGTTTTCTCGCTTCAAATGAATCTAAACTGTGCCTGGTGAGAATGTCATAGGAATGGCCTGTATGGAATGTGGATGTGGATATGCCCCCCTCTCTCCTCCTGTCATTCCTCTTGTCTGAGTCTTTGATGCTGGGATGGTTTCATCATTAGGGTGTAGGAGGGTCATCTCTGTCTGACTAACGTTGAGACAGTATGGATATCCATATCAGATATTCTAACTAAATGCCACAGACCGCATTGTTTCCGTCCTCTTCCTTATTACTGTTTGGACAAGTTAGGGCATATATGTTAGGGTAGAATAAGAGGTTGGATAAATGAGAAGTATGGAGAGGTAGACATTCTTCAGACTTTATATAAATAGCTTACATTATAAACAGGCCCATGACATGAACAAGCACAGAATTATTTATTTCTGCCATTATATACCTTCTTTTTTTTCAACTCTACACCTGCAAATGTTATTTTTTCACTGTAAATGTTTTTTCTTTCCCTTCTTGTTTTTTTTCAGGGGCCAGCCGATTGTTCTTGGATTAAATAGTTAAAACTATGGGAGAGGAAAGGTAAGAAGGGATGAAGGGATATCCAAGGGACAAAAATGAAAATATTTAACCCTCTACAGTCTAAGCCCTGTCTAAGCCGGGGAATTTAAGACTCCTTGAAGTATCAAAAAGATATTTACAATTTTTTTTAATGAAAAAATCTATTTGGCCTTTAATTTGGCCTTACATTTTTTTGCTTTGCTTTTCCTTAGGGTGCTTTTAGCCATTCAGTTTTATTGTTATTCTTTTGTTTTTTATCCTTCTTATGTTTCTTGTGTAGTAAATATTTCCGTTTTTATTTTAATAGTTTTTTCCTGTGAAGCACATTGCGTTGAATTCCATGTCTGAAATGTGCTGTATAAATTAAGTTTGATTTGATTTGAGTTGATTAGCCCATACAAACACATTGAATAACAGATTCAGTACATGGAACAACAGAGAGTGCCAAAAACAAATCTAAAGGAAGTTTGTTCTGAAGTTTATGTGCTATATCTGAGAGATATAAGATCAGGAAACATTTGTTATTGTTTTCTACATGTATTCAACCGCTTAGTTTTGGCACTAAACAGTCTCCATATATACTTCCATTATTTTTTTTTACTGGTACCAGGGGACCTTCAGACGAGTCTTGTGAAGCCTGTGGGCGTCTTGGAGCAAAACAACCGACATGTACATGTTCATGAGAGTTTCACCTCATATTAGTGTGTAGCCCAACTGTTCGGACTCTACAGACAGAAGTTGGCAGATCGGCTGTACTGACTTCAGACGAGTCCCAAAACGGAGAACACCATCGTGTCCGTGAGAGTCTCATCTTTTCATAGAGGGGTCATAATAGTTTGTAGGCCAAACCATTCGGACGATTTTGTGAGAAGAACAATTTTCGGGATGTCTCATGGTCTGACAAACACCACTCTAGCTCTGTCACCTTTCACCGCGGGTGTGGAAGTGTGACATCGGAAGATGCAGTGGATTGAGACACATCCAATGCAATAAAACTGATATCTCCAGCTGAAACGGACAGATTTGTATGCCGATTGTTTTATTATGCTTATTAGACCGCGGAAATCGACTCTGGGTTAGGCAACTTATCAAACTGAAGATGCCATTGGCAAAACAATCCATCTTTGGTAAATAAAAGAGAAGCTAGGAAAATAATGACTTCTAGCGGGTGCGGAGAAAGGATTGGGGTAATATGTGAGACTTGTGGTGAGGTGCGGCTTGTAAAGAGAGCTCTCTTAGGTTTGGTCATTGACGCGACTCAGGCGATAGGTAGAACAAGGGGAGATGGAAGAGGAGAATGGGACTCTGGAGTGCATCCATGGGAAGGTCACTAACAGTGTGTAGGGCTGGTGTTGTTCCTGGCGAGCATCAGGAGAAATGTCACATTGGGGGAGGTTACATTTCTGAAGTGGACCCACTGTGAGTAGGGTAAAACAGACTAGATACACTTTATTGCTCCCAGAAGCGTAACGTCTTTTGCAGACTTGGGTGAATTTAAGGCAAAGTGATGTCGAAACAGAGCAACACCGTTGTGATCTAAGCCAAATGCAACGTTTTGAGGAGTACAAGTACTTTACAGTGTGGAACTCATTTGAGTTGAAGTAATTAATCCTCCTTGTGACTGTCCAAATGTTGTCATAACAGAGATTCTCAAATTGTCACTCTTGGCAAGTGAACAATGATAGGATCTTCATGCAGCGTAGGGTGTAGGCTAAGTTGTGAATAAAGTGTAGAAGTGTTTACTGCATCAAGTCTTACGAATGACTAAAATACAAACTTAATGCTCGTTCACCATTAATTTGAATACATTTTAATAACTTCCTATATGATGCCCTGGCAACTCAGCGGAACCAAACTGCCAATGCACTGCTAACAACACAGGGCCTTCCTTAATAAAGGAGACCATATTTCCAGGCCAGAGGTGCCTGTGTGTGACAGCTGGTCCTGCAGAGGCCATGGCCATTATTATTATTGAGGGAGACTACTTCCCCGGGACAACAGTCACAAGTGATTCAGCTGATCAAACCACCTCTGACGAACACCACCACTATTAGCTGGACAGCTTTGATTTATGCCTGCAAACCTACGACCCCTGAGGTGTTTGCTTTATGATCTCTGTACAGCTCCCCCTCTCGCTCTACCTCCACCTCTCTACGCTACCATCCCTCTCTCAGGGTACTGAGCGGATTCTGAGACTGAGGCGGATTCTTCCGATGCCGTGTGTACCCCAACCAAAGTGTTTATTTTTTTCTCAGAGCCAGCTCTGCTTGGGAAAATATTTTCCATGATCTCCAAATGGTATCTGTGTGGCCATAGATTGGACGACAGGGTCTGTAGAGTAAACATCAATACTAGGCAAGGTCCAGCTGTTTTGCTTGGGCCTTGGTGAGTTGAATGGAGACGGGGAAACTCACAGGCCCGTGTAGATTGGCAGGTAAATATTGCCTGCTCCTCTGAGTTACCCCTGGAGGTTTGGTAAAGTGTCCGTTAAGCTAACTGATGTTGATGCTCGTCTCATGCAGTTCCGTTCAAACACAACTTGTTTGGAGAGTTGCTAAGATTCCATGAAAGTTAATTAACTGGTTTGGACTTCATCGAGCTGCAGATCCTCCTATTACATTGAAAGGGGAGAATTTAAACAAGAATTTATAGATAATAATTTATTTTGACCTTTCGCAGCAGCACTTCTATGAAATCAATGAGACAGTAGTTTGGGAGAGCTGCTAGGCTTTATTTCAGAGTTTGCTGTTTGATTGATATTTAATTTCACGGTAAAATGGTAATTACATAATATTACATAACATTGGGGGGGGGGGGGGGGGTCAGAAAATACAGTCAGAAAATATAAGTTAAGGAATAAGGTTTTAAAATGTCTGTTTAAGAAAGCTCAGGAACTATTTTCGTTTTTTTGGACACATATTTAACCCATTATTTTTGTTGGCACAAAACTACCAGACGAATCCCGTAACACATCGTGTTCGTGAGAGTCTCCATTATGACTCTGTTTTCGGGATGTCTCATGGTCTGACAAACACCGCTGTAGCTTGGCCATTTTCCACCGCATATGCGGAAGGCCGACATAGGTGGATGCAGTGGATTGAGAAGCAGCCCATGCAAAAAACCTGATACACTATATGACCAAAAGTATATGGACACCTGCTTGTCGAACATCTCATTCCAAAATCATGGGCATTATTATGGAGTTGTTCTCCCCATTGCTTTTATAACAGTCTCCACTATTCTGGGAAGGATTTCCACTAGATGTTGGAACATTAGTGCGGGGACTTGCTTCCATTCAGCCACAAGAGCATTAGTGAGGTCAGGCACTGATGTTGGGCGATTAAGCCTGGCTAACAGTCGGCGTTCCAATTCATCCCAAATGTGTTTGATGGGGTTGAGGTCAGGGTTCTGTGCAGCCCAGTCCAAGTGCTTCCACACCGATCCAGACAAACCATTTCTGTACAGACCTCGCTTTGTGCATGGGGGCATTGTCATGCTGAAAAAGAAAAGGGCCTTCCCCAAACTGTTGCCACAAAGTTGGAAGCACAGAATCGTCTAGAATGTCATTGTATGCTGTAGCGTTAAGATTTCCCTTCACTGGAACTAAGGGTCCTAGCCCGAACCATGAAAAACAGCCCCAGACCATTATTTCTCCTCCACCAAACTCTACAGTTGGCACTATGCATTCGGGCAGGAAGCGTTCTCCTGGCATCCGCCAAACCCAGATTTGTCCGTCAAGATGCCAGATGGTGAAGCGTGATTCATCACTCCAGAGAATGCTTTTCCACTGCTCCAGATTACACGCGCTTCAGCACTCGCCGTCCCGTTCTGTGAGCTTGTGTGGCCTACCACTTTGTGGCTTAGCCGTTGTTGCTCCTAGACGTTTCCACTTCACAATAACAGCACTTACAGTTGATCGGGGCATCTCTAGCAGGGCATAAACATAATGAACTGACTTGTTGGAAAAGTGGCATCCTATTACGTTGGAAGTCACTGAGCTCTTCATTAAAGCCATTCTACTGCCAATGTTTGTCTATGAAGATTGCATGGCTGTGTGCTCGATTTTATACACCTGTCAGCAACGGGTGTGTGTGAAATAGCCGAATCCACTAATTTGAAGGGGTGTCCACATACTTTTGTATATATAGTGTATCTCTATCTTAAACTGACGGATTTTGATGGGGATTTTTTTATTATGTTACTTAGATTGATGCACGGGTGCATCAGTAGACTCTTAAGGATTAACAGGTAGTTACCAATTGGATTGAATCTTCCTTGTTACCACATGATGAATACAAGCTGAAATAAAATGGTAAAATAAATCATTACCCAGCAGGACAAGGAACAGGGAACTCCACCATATCCAGTATCAACAGAATATTTTAAGAACGTATGCTAGGCTAGTGTCAGAGGGAGAGAGACTAAATAACAACACTAAAGTGGCATTAATCTGTCTCCAGCCCGAGTCTCTCCCTCACGCTATGCCATCCCCAGGGCAGGGACATGCTGGCACACTGCCCACCGCCACCCTCAAAAGTCCCTTTATGACTCTGTTTGGCATCATCCACCAAGATCAACAGTCCTGCTTTTTACACTGCCCAGCACACATGCTGAGCATAACCTGGGTGTCAGGCTGAGCAAGATAAAAAAAGAGGCGCTTTGGAAAACGTAATATTAAAACGTTTGCGTGCAATAAAATATTTGCCAGTCTCTTATTTTCAAGGATAGTCTTATTTTCCCCTGCTCCTGACGCTCTCACAGGACACAGCAGGGGGTTGGAAAAACACTTGCTGTTCTGGACGTGTTGCTGAGTTCCTGAGCAAGCATCCTGACTGAAAAAATGACCATCAGCTATGAAATAGAAGTCCAGATGTTTTTATCCTTTAGTGGTACAAATTATCCTGATCAGATCAGTGATTATTTCATGAATGGAGTGAAGGGAGTTTATCTATACATAAACATAGCAACAAAAAAAAGGTGTTAATGTAAAGTCACAGATAAAACATTTATTTGGACAAGAAATGTAATTTTAAATTGTTTTCAATAACCGCATCTGCTATAATTTATATTTGTCTTAACAGACAATTTCATGACGGTGAGTTTTTGTATGAATGGAAGTACTTATTTTGCATTCTCCTCCATCCATTTAGTTTCGAAAGGAAAGCAGGTTAGCTTGAGGTTGTCGAAGACAAATGGCTAGGCAGGGTTACCATAACAAAACACATGAAAGGCTACATTGAGAGTGTGTCTGTGTATTTCACACAAGGGATGTGAATGAACGCATGATGTGATCACATCACGTAAGATGTTAAAGTCATCACAAGAGACCAGGCCCGTACCCCCCCACTGCACGCGCACAGCCACGCACGCACACACCCCTCCACACGCACGCACGCACGCACGCACAAACACACACACAACCTCAGCTCTGCCTAATAGATAAGGGGAAGCCTATTTTCAGAGCTTGAAAGGAGGAGGAGAGCAGTGGGCAGGGGGTAACACAGACAATCTATTTTGCCCAAAGCAACAAGTCAGAGCTTCTAGATTCATGACGGTTGACATCAGCTTCCAGATTCATGATGGTTGACATCAGCTCTGTGTTGGCAAGCCAACATCAGCATCCGCACATCTCCCCAGCAAGTGGCTAGACGTTCAGGAGGAAGGTTAGTGCTGTCAGGCATAAGGAGTGTAGTTGTATCGGTAGTGGTCTTTAGAGAGAGTGACCTTTTTTTTTTCATTCACTAATCTGCAATGACGAAGGACTATGTCCACCGCTACTTGACTTTACTACTTGACTTTACCTTACAACAACATCCTTTATTACATCAGTAGTTCATAGTGTATGAGTGTCTGGGGTGGGTCTGTGTCTTTTGTGGTCGGTTGGCATGGTGACTTAGAGACAGGAGGGTAGGAGGGAGAGGAGTCTGAGTGCTGAGGTAAAGCCGTGATCATCTCTGATGGATGACAGCTACTGCACTGTAGTGTAGGCAGGTATTCACATCATCATACAGAATATTCCACTCAGTTCCTTAGAGAGAGAGAGAGAGAGAGAGAGAGAGAGAGAGAGAGAGAGAGAGAGAGAGAGAGAGAGAGAGAGAGAGAGAGAGAGAGATGCAACCACTGACCTTTGCTGCATTGACCACTCAACATTATCATCTATTGTCATCAATGCCAGAATGCATCTGGTTTGTCTCAAACTCCTTCAGCAATGATCAGTGAAATTACAGTACTGGAATGTACAGTCTGTGTACATGGAGGGTGAAACTATTGGCCAGTACATCTTCTCTAACTATGTTTATACAGTGTCCAGATCCAGACATTGAGGCATATAGGTTTTTCTTTGGTTATATCTGCTGCACAACCCGAAATCCACAAAATCAAACGTTAATCGAGCGCCAGATGCCGGCTGGGGAGTATCTACACCAAGGTCAAAGACCTTCCACTCAGTTTCTCAATGTAGCATGAAGCTGCACTAACAGACTCCGACGTGAAAGCTCACTAAGAAAGAGATCCCCCATCCACTCCCATTAAACCAAAGACCAGTGAAACTTAGCCTTCTTTGTCATCTCCAGCAGAAGTTTCATAAAAAAAACTCGAAGTAAATCCAATAACTGGGCTTAAATAAGCTACCTTGTGGTGTACCAGAGTACAGCCCTGGTTCTGGGGCAGCTGGCTCCAGTTTCACCAACACAGCCTTATTATCCTAGTGCTGCTCTGTATGATTCCTCTGTTCTAACCCTGCTCCTTTTGACCATTTCTCAAGGTGTTTATGGAAAACCTCAACCATTTAAAGAGCTCTTCCTAATCAGATGCAAAATAGTCAGAGCGCTTAACCAAGCTGTTATTTTTAGGGGGTTTGAGGGCAGCAGGCGTGTCATGTCTTGCTCTGTTTATATTTCAGATTTTAAGGAATACATATATAACAAATTATGTATATCACCTTCTCGTATTAGACAAGAATTTGGATGTAGCAAGGAGACTGGTCTGCCAAGGCCATAAACCACTGGAAAAAGTGTGTTGGCAGTGCCATGGATTCAGTCAGGCCTTTGTAACATCAGGGGAGGTTTTTCTAGAACATGCTTCAAAGTATGTGTATACATTAAATGGACCTACCGAGTGGTGTACCTGCATTGGTGATGCATGATGCCTGGTATGAGTGAGACAGAATGAAATCATTGACTTAATTGAAAACAAAACAAAGGTTTTAACACCACCGTTGGCTGACAGGGAAGAATATTTCATAATTTTTTAAGTAGTGGTGAATAAAGACTGACTTAGATAGACTTTGTGACTACTTACAGTGAGGGAAAAAAGTATTTGATCCCTGCTGATTTTGTACGTTTGCCCACTGACAAAGAAATGATCAGTCTATAATTTTAATGGTAGGTTTATTTGAACAGTGAGAGACAGTATAACAACAAAAAAATCCAGAAAAATGCATGTCAAAAATGTTATATATTGATTTGCATTTTAATGAGGGAAATAAGTATTTGACCCCCTCTCAATCAGAAAGATTTCTGGCTCCCAGATGTCTTTTATACAGGTAACGAGCTGAGATTAGGAGCACACTCTGAAAGGGAGTGCTCCTAATCTCAGTTTGTTAACTGTATAAAAGACACCTGTCCACAGAAGCAATCAATCAATCAGATTCCAAACTCTCCACCATGGCCAAGACCAAAGAGCTCTCCAAGGATGTCAGGGACAAGATTGTAGACCTACACAAGGCTGGAATGGGCTACAAGACCATCGCCAAGCAGCTTGGTGAGAAGGTGACAACAGTTGGTGCGATTATTCGCAAATGGAAGAAACACAAAAGAACTGTGAATCTCCCTCGGCCTGGGGCTCCATGCAAGATCTCACCTCGTGGAGTTGCAATGATCATGAGAACGGTGAGGAATCAGCCCAGAAATACACGGGAGGATCTTGTCAATGATTTCAAGGCAGCTGGGACCATAGTCACCAAGAAAACAATTGGCAACACACTACGCCGTGAAGGACTGAAATCATGCAGCGCCCGCAAGGTCCCCCTGCTCAAGAAAGCACATATACAGGGCCGTCTGAAGTTTGCCAATGAACATCTGAATGATTCAGAGGAGAACTGGGTGAAAGTGTTGTGGTCAGATGAGACCAAAATGGAGCTCTTTGGCATCAACTCAACTCGCCGTGTTTGGAGGAGGAGGAATGCTGCCTATGACCCCAAGAACAACATCCCCACCGTCAAACATGGAGGTGGAAACATTATGCTTTGGGGGTGTTTTTCTGCTAAGGGGACAGGACAACTTCACTGCATCAAAGGGACAATGGCCGGGGCCATGTACCGTCAAATCTTGGGTGAGAACCTCCTTCCCTCAGCCAGGGCATTGAAAATGGGTTGTGGATGGGTATTCCAGCATGACAATGACCCAAAACACACGGTCAAGGCAACAAAGGAGTGGCTCAAGAAGAAGCACATTAAGGTCGTGGAGTGGCCTAGCCAGTCTCCAGACCTTAATCCCATAGAAAATCTGTGGAGGGAGCTGAAGGTTCGAGTTGCCAAACGTCAGGCTCGAAACCTTAATGACTTGGAGAAGATCTGCAAAGAGGAGTGGGACAACATCCGTCCTGAGATGTGTGCAAACCTGGTGGCCAACTACAAGAAACGTGTGACCTCTGTGATTGCCAACAAGGGTTTTGCAACCAAGTACTAAGTCATGTTTTGCAGAGGGGTCAAATACTTATTTCCCTCATTAAAATGCAAATCAATTTAAACATTTTTGAAATGCGTTTTTCTGGATTTTTTTGTTGTTATTCTGTCTCTCACTGTTCAAATAAATCTACCATTAAAATTATAGACTGATGATGTCTTTGTCAGTAGGCAAACGTACAAAATCAGCAGGGGATCAAATACTTTTTTCCCTCACCGTAGATAGTATTGTGTTTCAGATTTGTTTCTGATGAAATAACTGTGTACTATATCAAATCATTATCTAACATACCCACCTAGAAAACTCCTAAAAGCACATTATGTAAGTGTATTGCAAGATTGGATTCTCTTCTAGGAGGTGAGTTCGTGATTGAAAAAATAAAAGAGCCAATGATTCCTCACCACAGTGCTTATTGAGAAATTACTAAGGTTTAGCTCTTTGCATGTTTCACATTTCCCTTTCTGATTGAAGTGAAATTGAGCGTTTCTCCACAGCTCCCGCAAAGTTGACCAAACTGTGGTTGGAATCTCCGACTATTATCTAAACAAGACGTAATGTCAACGATTAGAATGTAAAGACACTTGCCGTCCTCGCTAGCCGTCCTCCCCCACTGAGAGATGTAGCCTATTCAAGGCATGTCCTAAGTGCCAATGTCTTTCAAATCCCTGTCCAAATTGTTTTGTAAACAAAGGAGAGACAAAATGGGAGTTGCTTCCATTTTATCCCAGTTCGGCCTGCAAGGCAAGTCTAAACAGACGCAGACCAGGCATCTCCATGACAATCATTCACAAATAAAGGGCTGAGGCGTTCTCACTCTGACATAACCATTCATTTCACCACTAAGGCAAACTTTATGTTCGTAAACTTAGACAATGGCTATCAGGACATCAAATACTTAGATGGCATTTTAAACGGGCGATGTTGGCATGTCAATCAACACATATGTCCTCATAAAAGCCACTGAAAACAGTTAGGCACTGCTATTTTGAATTCACTGGAACTCCTGACTGAAGTAACAGAAGTGTGACAGAAGAATTGACAGATGGAAACAGACTACTTTCCATGATCCCAAACCCATTGCTAACATTTGTTTATTTTTGTGTGCAAGTTAAGAATGATAATTACAAGCTGGAGGTGTAATAAAGAAAGAAAAAAAAGAAACCTGTTTATTTGTCAGTGTAAGTTTGTGTATGATTAGGTGATATGGTCCTGAATTATTGTGCATTACCTTCTGGTGTAAAAACAGTATTCCTTTCTACTAACGTCTCGTAATTCAAGTAATTAAAGACTGCGCCCATACCAAACATAAAATGTGTAATTTAGGTCTGTTTTTAGTTTGCTAACCTGCATCTTATTCGCCTCAACGCAAATGCAGGTCACCCACCCAAAAATATGAAAAAGACCAGGTGAAAGGGGTGGAAAAGGAAAGTCCCAGTGAATGAGAGACAGGTGGAGGTTTCCCTAGATTGTTTTCCTTACACATTTGTGTTCACGTGCAAAAGGTCTGATAAAAGGGCCCTATTTTGGTGTAATTTATGGGAATCGCCATAATTGTCTGTAATAGGCCAGTCTGCCGTGTAGCTGTCATTTCTAGGTCCTGTGTCCCTCTGCCCCTATGGAAAAAGGGGAGAGTCAGAGGGCTCTAGGACTGAAGGTATAGCCTTATATGGGACCTGAGTGTATGAATCGCTTTCAGTATAGATCCATCTTTGAGTAAGTCATGTTATTGGCCTACTTTAGCTGTCATTGAATTTCCCATTACTGTACCCTTAACTTGGAGGACACCTTCCAGTTGGGTGCATTTACACTTTTCTTTTTTGCAGCACAAGATTATTTTTTTTCGACACCTACCATCTCAGATTGTTATGAAATCGTTGTTGTCGTTGGAAACAGATAAGATTAGCATTCCTGAAACATTATTTTGTTTAAATATAATTTGATCTCTGAGAAATTAAGCTAATTGTTCATCCAAACTTGCCATTTTAATTTATAGGATTCATATAATCTTCAATAAATACAGTGGCTTGCAATATTCACCCCCCTTGGCATTTTTCCTATTTTGTTGCCTTACAACCTGGAATTAAATTTGATTTTTTGGGGGGGTTTGTATCATTTCATTTACACAACATGCCTACCACTTTGAAGATGCAAAATATTTTTGATTGTGAAACAAACAAGAAATAAGACAAAAAAACAGAAAACTTGAGTGTGCATAACCCCCCCAAAGTCAATACTTTGTAGAGCCACCTTTTGCAGCAGTTACAGCTGCAAGTCTCTTGGGGTATGTCTCTATAAGCTTGGCACATCTAGCCACTGGGATTTTTGCCCATTCTTCAAGGAAAAACTGCTCCAGCTCCTTCAAGTTGGATGGGTTCCGCTGGTGTAAAGCAATCTTTAAGTCATACCACAGATTCTCAATTGAATTGAGGTCTGGGCTTTGACTAGGCCATTCCAAGACATTTAAATGTTTCCCCTTAAACCACTCGAGTGTTGCTTTGGCAGTATGCTTAGGGTCATTGTCCTGCTGGAAGGTGAACCTCCATCCCAGTCTCAAATCTCTGGAAGACTGAAACAGGTTTCCCTCAAGAATTTCCCTGTATTTAGCGCCATCCATAATTCCTTCAATTCTGACCAGTTTCCCAGTCCCTGCCGATGAAAAACATCCCAACAGTATGATGCTGCCACCACCATGCTTCACTGTGGGGATGGTGTTCTCGGGGTGATGAGAGGTGTTGGGTTTGCGCAAGACATTGCGTTTTCCTTGATGGCCAAAAAGCTCAATTTTTGTCTCATCTGACCAGAGTACCTTCTTCCATATGTTTGGTGAGTCTCCCACATGCCTTTTGGTGAACACCAAACGTGTTTGCTTATTGTTTTCTTTGAGCAATGGTTTTTTTCAGGCCACTCTTCCATAAAGCCCAGCTCTGTGGAATGTACGGCTCAAAGTGGTCCTATGGACAGATACTCCAATCTCCGCTGTGGAGCTTTGCAGCTCATTCAGGGTTATCTGTGGTCTCTTTGTTGCCTCTCTGATTAATGCCCTCCTTGCCTGGTCCGTGAGTTTTGGTTGGCGGCCCTCTCTTGTCAGGTTTGTTGTGGTGCCATATTCTTTCCATTTTTTAATAATGGATTTAATAGTGCTCCGTGGGATGTTCAAAGTTTAAGATATTTTTTTATAACCCAACCCTGATCTGTACTTCTCCACAACTTTGACCCTGACCTGTTTGGAGAGCTCCTTGGTCTTCATGGTGCCGCTTGCTTGGTGGTGCCCCTTGCTTAGTGGTGTTGCAGACTCTAGGGCCTTTCAGAGCAGGTGTATATTACTGAGATCATGTGACACTTAGATGCACACAGGTGGACTTTATTTAACTAATTATGTGACTTCTGAGGGTAATTGGTTGCACCAGATCTTATTTAGGGGCTTCATAGCAAAGGCGGTGAATACATATGCACACACCACTTTTCCGTAATTTATTTTTTAGCATTTTTTGAAAAAAGTTATTTTTTTCATTTCATTTCACCAATTTGGACTATTTTGTGTATGTCCATTACATGAAATCCAAATAAAAATCCATTTAAATTACAGGTTGTAATGCAACAAAATAGGAAAAACGCCAAGGGGGATGAATACTTTTGCAAGCACTGTATAGTACCTAACATCCGATCTGGACCATAATTCTTCGTAACAATGAGTAAGACATGAGGAATCCAATAAAATGGTCAAAAGCTACACACGGACCCCCCACACCCCACGCCAACCAATGTTCCCTCAAAAACAATTTGGCACTGTGGAGGGTCCGTGGGTGACTTTTGATCATTTTATTGGATTCCTACTCAATGGTAGGAAGAAGTTTGTTTGAAATCGGATGTTTGGTACTATATTTGTTGAATATTATGTGAATCCTACTCATTAAAAGGGTCAATATGAGTACAATCAATTAGCTTAATTTCTCAGAGATCAAATGAAATTTCAACAAAATAATGTTTCGGGAATGCTAATCTCATCTGTTTCTAACCACAGAAACAATTTCAGAACAATCTGAGATGGTGGGTGTCACGGCTTGCTGAAATGACATGGAATGACCCAGGAAGATAAATGAGCATGACCCTATAGAATCAGAATCTAGGGGCCTCTACATGTTGTAAAGAGGCCACAAGTCCATTGTCCCAGTAGCAGATGCAGCAGACAGAGAGAGAAAGGCTGAGAGCTGTGGTGCCTGCATCAATAAAATGTTCCGCTTTTTCCCCAGTGTGCGACACAAAAACAGACAGCGCATCGTGAACCAACCTTTTCCACACTTACCTCGGCTCTTTAACTTTCCACATGAAGTGTGACATCCTGTACTCAGTGACAGTTTGTTTTTACTGATATGTGTTGTTTTAATGTTGTATTGAGGTTTGCGTTGCTACTCAGTTCAATACTCCATTAGTATGCACCCACAGGTTGTCAATATTACTCAAATTCATCACCATTGATTAACTTAGGTCTCAGGCCGCTTGTGCAACACACTAGCCATTGTAACCTTGTAGTTTCCTACGCTGTACAGTAATACCACACGGTCACAAAACGTGTCAGAAACATTTTTAGAAGGGCAATTTAAACATGGCGATTGATGGCAAATGTACTTTCATTTACACATTTTGATTCTTATTATAGCACAGTGGGGTGGGAAAGCTGGAAAATGTTGGTCAATCACACGCGGACATCCAGTAGAAACAGTACAGACATTTGTGATCAACAACCAATGCAGAGAAAACCACAAGTATCCTTTAGTTTGTATGGGGGTGTGAGGTGGTTAATTTCAGAAAAACTGCAGTCTGTAACTGCAGTCTGTAATTCCATTATTTGTCATGATGGAAATGTTAAACTACATGTTAATGTCAATGGAGAAAAAGGATGGAATAAATATTATGATAAATCTGATAGAACAATCTGGTCTCAGAGAAAAATGTATTATATGTTACTAGAAATCTGTGCCACTCCATTTAGTTACATATGTTACGTTACGTTACGTTAGGTTACATTACATTGGCCTACCAATGTACTAGTGATCGTACAACATAATACGAATTGTAGGACCTATAGTATGTTACGAATTACAATTAATATGACATATTATGAAATGCAATTCATACAATATGTTACGAATTTGCAATACACATGATATGTTACGAATTCCATTTTATTGTGGCTAATGTTAGCTAGGTGGCTAGGTCGCTAATGCTAATGTTAGCTAGGTCGCTAATTTTAGCTAGGGTTAGGGTTAGGGTTTAAGGTTAGGGTTAAGGTTAGGAGTTAGGTTAAAGGGTTAAGGTTAGGGTTAGGGTTAGGGTTAGGTTTAGGGTTAGAGTTAGGGAAAGGGTTAGCTAACAAGCAAATACAGTGCATTCGGAAAATATTCAGACCCCTTGAATTTTTCCACATTTTGTTACGTTACAGCCATATTATAAAATTGATTAAATAAATAAAAATCCTCATCAATCTACACACAATACCCCATAATCACACAGTAAAAACAGGTTTTTAGAAATTTTTGCAAATGTATTACAAATAAAAAATATTCTGACCCTTTGCTATGAGACTCTAAACTCTAAATTGAGCTTAGGTGCATCCTCTTTCCATTGATCATCCTTGAGATGGTTCTACAACTTGATTGGAGTCCACCTGTGGTCAATTCAATTGATTGGACATGATTTGGAAAGGCACACACCTGTCTATATAAGGTCCCACAGTTGACAGTGCATGTCAGAGCAAAAACCTAGCCATGAGGTCGAAGGAATTGTCCCTAGAGCTCCGAGACAGGATTGTGTCGAGGCACAGATCTGGGGAAGGGTACCAAAAAATGTCTGCAGCGTTGAAGGTCCCCAAGAACATAGTGGCCTCCATAATTCTTAAATGGAGGAAGTTTGGAACCACCAAGACTCTTCCTAGAGCTGGCCGCCTGGCCAAACTGAGCAATCAGGGGAGAAGGGCCTTGGTCAGGGAGGTGACTTGAACCCGATCGAACATCTCTGGAGAGACCTGAAAATAGTTGTGCAGAGACGTTCCCCATCCAATCTGACAGAGCTTGAGAGGATCTGCAGAGGAGAATGGGAGAAACTCCCCAAATACAGGTGTGCCACACTTGTAGAGTCATAGCCAAGAATACTCTAGGCTGTAATCGCTGCCAAAGGTGATTCAACAAAGTACTGAGTAAAGGGTCTGAACACTTATGTAAATATGATATTTAAGTTTTTTATAAAAAATGTCTAAAAACCAGTTTTTTCTTTGTCATTATGGAGTATCATGTGTAGATTGATGAAGGGGAAAAAACAATTTCATCCATTTTAGAATAAGGCTGTAATGTAACAAAATGTTGAAAATGTCAAGGGGTCTGAATACTTTCGGAATGCACTGTAGTTGCAAAATATCTATAAAGTAGTAAGTAGTTAGCTAACTCCTGAGTGGCGCAGTGGTCTAAGGTCCTGGTTCGAATCCAGGCTCTGTCGCAGCCGGCCGCGACCGGGAGACTCATGGGCGGCGCACAATTGGCCCAGCGTCGTCCAGGGTAGGGGAGGGAATGGCCGGCAGGGATGTAGCTCAGTTGATAGAGCATGGCGTTTGCAACGCCAGGGTTGTGGGTTTGATTCCCACGGGGGGCCAGTATAAATCAAAATAAAAAAAATAAAAAAAAAATGTATTCACTAACTGTAAGTCGCTCTGGATAAGAGCGTCTGCTAAATGACTAAAATGTAAATGTAAATGTAAAATGCTAAACGCCTAAGTTTTCCGTGATGAGAATCCAACATGCAACCATTGGTTTGCTAGACGTTTGCGCTATACACTACCCATCCACCCGACCAACCACCCTACTTTCGTTTTGCCTTAAGTAATCTACTGTCTTATCGAACATAACATATCATACTAAATGGAGTGGCACGGCTTTTAGTAACATATAATACGTTTTGGTGTGAGATCAGGCTGGATAGAAATATATGGGCCAGCGCAAGTTACTCAAATTACTAGATTGTTTTCGGAGCCCATATTTGTACGGCACAGAGTAGACACTGAACGTGACGTGGAGGCCTACATGGAAATGGATCCTTTTCAAAGACTGGTTCTACGTCAATGGCAGAATTCCCGACCATAATCCTATGAAAACTCAGAAATTCCAGTTCATGATATTGATCCACATTTCAAAAACGTTCAGAGGGCATTAACAGCCTGGCAACTCTGTTTAGTTCATGACATGGTCATAAACAAACAAAACCACATCTTTCTCTATATTCTATAATGAAGGGTGTATTACCAAATCAGACTTAGGATTTAATACAGTCTGCCAAGCACCATCCCAATCATAATCAACAACAGAGGCCCATCTATAAACATCGGTGGCACAAACTTTTACTGCTTGCTTTTAATATGTTATAATCTACACCACAAATACTTTATGAAGTAATGAGAAGAACTGATGAGAAAAACCGATTCAGAAAGAGCGACAGAAGGTAGAGACACAGGAAAAGGAAGAGAAAAGTAGGTATATAGAGAGAACAAGGTCAAATTAGAGATCAAGAAAGACAGAGTAAGGAAAAGGACGAAAGGTAGAAAACAAGAGAGAAATGTGTCCTGTTTTTGTTACTGAGCTAAAAAGAACACATCATATCATATGAAGCCATAAACGCAAGGTATAGGAGGACTTCACTACCCAATGTCAGTGGGATAACCCTTGGGCTTACTTGGGAGGGGTCTGGACTGGCCCTTGGCTTGGATCCCTCCTCCCCAACCCCACCCTAGCAAAGCAGGGCCCAGCACCCCACACCACTCAGTGATAAATGAGAGCTTTCACACACTGAGTTTGTACTGGCACCTCTGCCAGGGCGGCTGCAACACTGCTGCTGCTGCCCTGTTAGCTAGCTAGCACAGCAGAATTACTGATGAGCCCTTTCAGCCCAGCCACCGGAGTGTAGAGAGAGAAAGAGGGGGGGAGAGAGAGAGAGAGAGAGAGAGAGAGAGAGAGAGAGAGAGAGAGAGAGAGAGAGAGAGAGAGAGAGAGAGAGAGAGAGAGAGAGAGAGAGAGAGAGAGAGAGAGAGAGAGGAAAAACAGAAGGAAGAGGGGACTAGGTAGACGACCAGGAGGGAGGATGGAGAGCAGGAATCAGCCAATTGAGTTTTATGTCGTCTGGCGGCTGGTCTGGTCCATTTGTGGTAAGGTCCTGGATTCCTGATCAGCCCACTGCAGCACACGGCCCTCTGTCTAATTCAGAGCAGATTACGGAGGAGCAGGTGTGTGTGTGTGTGTCTGTGCATGCTTGAGTGCTTGAGCATGTGTGTGTGTGTCTTTGCAAGTGTGTATTTTTGAATTATTGTATTCTTATTGTCACATTAGTTGCTTTCTTTGCTAATTCTCATGAACACCCATCCTTTTCAATCTCCACAAAATCAAAGCAATTTCCTTCAGCGAAGGCCACATTGGTCACAAGAAGTAGTCGAGGAATAAGAAGAAAGGAAAAACAGAAAATTGTCTGTCGAGAATGCACAGCAATAGGAAATAATGAGTAATAACTATGTTATTGTTAGCTGATCTGTCTGCTGTGGGACTTTCGAAGGCAGTAGGATTCTGGCCTGTTATTCTTGCCTTCATGTTTAATTCAAGTCTTCCACCACCCAAACCCTGGTGCCACTACTGGTGGTGGCTGCGGTGGCGACTGTTTTCAGCCGTTGCCACCAACCTCTGGCTAAAATAGGGGGTGTAATGCAAACATGGAAGCCCTAATCAGAGCTGGAGGCTCTTGGAAGGCATAGAACTTTGATGCCATCTGTGCCATGGAAACATAATGTAGTCCGTAGCGACATATGGCTTGAGTTTGGTTACAAGGAGCAACCACTGGTTTCCACCGTTACTGCGACGTGTATAGTGTGTCGCTAAAATGGAAAACGGGTTTCAATAGCACCCTTGGCTCATGTAAGTGTGTCTCAAAATCGGCTGAATACAGAATAACATTGTCTAGGTGGACTAAAGCGGACTTTGTAGTTGTGGTGTTGCAAACAAACGAAGGCCATCCGTTTAACTCTTTGATTCCTCTATAAAGATAGTAATATGGGTGGACAAGGATACAGCAGGTCATGGGAGGGTTCAAGTTCAGACTTTATTTTTGGACTCAACTATTCATTCATCTATCTCACTCTTTCACCCTGACCCAAACACTTCCTGTTCCTTTATTCCTCTTTCACACCATCCTATACATTTAACCTTTGACCTCTTGGGCTCAATTGTGAGGTCAGTATCCCCCCATTGCTAAGCCCCAATAAAATGCTACCAGAGACTAATTATCAAAGAAGCCTTGTCGTCTCGCAACATGAATAGCACTGGACAATGACAGGCACCTCCCTTCACTTACCTCTATTCATGGGAACTGTCATAGGTCTCCTTCAGCTCTGTTAGGGTCTGGGTTTTATAGCTATTATACGTTTCAGAAGAGTTAGATCTGTGAATGGTGAATCCTGTTCCATTTTGGGTCAAAAGGACCAGAAGCCTAGTATCTTTCCCATGCAGAAACTATCCCTTGCTTTCTTTATCTTTTACTCACTTCCTTCCTCCCTCTCTCTTTCCCTCTCCCTCACCTTTTTATTTACCTCTCTCTCCCTCCCTTACAGGCATCCACAACCTCATAAACAACTTGCTGTTTACACCTCATTCCACCCATAGCTTTGGTGAGGTGTCCATCATTCTGCCAGCCTATCCCTGCTGTGGATTACCTGTAGTACTGCCCCAGACTGTCACTCAGCCACAAATATACCATGAAACCATTACAACAGAACACAACAAAATATAATTACTACCAGCGATAGAGAGAGCTGGGGAAACCACCAGGCCTGGTACTCAGACATTGTGCATGGACCTTTAACAGAAACAAATGAGAGGTTTGATTCAATGTCTGCTTTCGATGCGAGCCCATTTGCAGATAATTAGAAAACATGTCATTGATTTGGGCCGGTGTAAACACCGCCCCATCTGACTTTCATTACAGTAAAGAAATCAAATAAACAGTGGTGCAGGAGGAACAGCAGTAGGCCCATGCTTCATTACAATGTGACATGGACGCATGGCTACATCATGAAGTACTTACAGCAACTAATTACCACCCCCGACCCGTTTGGTTTCTCGCACCGAAAATATAGAAATTAAAAAAACATTTTGACTTGTGCCGAAACAAGTCTCGTCTGATGAGAACAATCTCACAAATCACTTTTAGGACTTACCTCTGAAGTGAACTGCCCCATTTTACATCCAAACCATGCACAGATTAGCCCGTGCCAAAAAGAACCCCCATCCGCCACACCCCCGGAGTCGAAACACTAATATTTAAGTAAACGATCAATGGGAAGGCATTTGGCTGTGTATGAGGGACGTGTAACAAGGTGACATGTGGTCAAACAGTGAGCCTTGCCAAAACTGAGCTGACTCAAGCACCAAAAAATCACATCAAAACAGAACTGCCCTCAATACACTGCCCTGGCTCACTCCCTTTTTCTAACATTGTTGATACAATATCCAACACAAACGTTTTTTTCTCCATAGTTTGACTAATTGCACCCAGGCAACATTGTTATGAGTTAATACACACAATTACAGTGTATAACATTACATTAAGCTCCTGGCTGGGTAGACCTCTGCTGATTTCCTTTATGAACAGATGACTAATTAGAAACACACACTAATGCTGTGAAATTAATGAGTCCATTAAGCCAAGCTAATCCCAGAGTGGGAGCAAAGGAGCCAGCATTAACAAAGGGTAAAGAGCAGGATGTCAGTGATTAACAGTACAGGCACATTGGCTTAATTCACTACAAGACAACCGTCACAGCCCACTCAGAGGCACATACGTCAATGTTAAAGAGTTTAGGAATGAGTGAAGACCATCCAGTCTGAATGCTCATCTGCCATCCTCAGTTTTATATAAAACAGATACATTGTTGGAACTATACTGCACTGTGTGTTTATTCTCTAAGACTCCTTTCGCTCAGCTCCATGATCTTGCTTTAATTCCCAGTGTAAAACAACGAGTTGTCTTATCACTTGCAGCTGTGAAGGAGGATGGTGGCCTGCTCCTGTTTTGCCCAAGCAGAGATTGGAGAAGAGATTGTGTTGGCAACCAACATCAGGCTGTTTTAATCTCTGTCTATTATTTCTAGTCTCTGGCTCAGTACCCAGGTATGATGTGTCTCTATACTGTGGGTTGGGAGACTAAACCTTTTGTCAGCGATCCAGTCCAAGCACACAGTGTGTGTGCGCGTGCGCATGCGCGTGAGTATGTGTTTGTCTACCATTCATCCCCTGTGAGAGACAGAGGGTGTCAGTCTGTGGGGTTGTCAGAGCCCACTCTCTCACAGCCACTAAATTCAACAACCCCCATTTGGAATAACACATGTCCCCATACTAACCCCCTATTCACCTAACCCCCAGCACACCCCCTGCCTCGACAGCCTCAATTTCAGCCCAACTCACCCAACTATTGATTAATACCCATTCACTACCCCAGCCGCTACAAATTACTGTATTAAAGGTCTTATAGGTATTATTCTTGCGGGGCCCTGACCAGAATCAAACAAGGGGTATCTGAATTGATTTTGTCTGTCTGTCTGGCCTGGTATGATGTAAAGCCTGCCTGCGATGGAGGAGAATGGGATGGAGGGGTGGAGGGAGGGAGAGGTGGCGTCATATAGTCACAACTAATCAATCACAGTGCGCCCATGACTGGTGTAAGGGCTAAAACCACATGTTCTGACTTTAGCTACACCACCACCACCAGTCAGGAGGGGGTGGACGCCTGAGGTTAGGGTGATGAGTTATGCTACACTGGGGCCCTGAAGAACCCTCACTTCTCAACAATCAGCACCAGGGTCTCCCACAAAGGTAGCGGGAAGGTGAGATAGAGAGGTACACTGACAGACAATGAATTAGAAAGAGAGAAAGAGAGAGGCAGATGGACAAACACACCTGGGAAGAAGAGACAAGTGAGAGATGGAGTAAAGCAAATCCAGTAATGCTCTTCTCATGGGGCAAGAGCATGAGAAGAACAAATGTATCAAGCGTGAACACATAGATCAAGTACAGATGATGAGCGTTTTTTTTAAAAGTACTGTATATTCCTAACTAATAAATCAAATTCCACCATTATTGAGGCATTCCACTTTAAATTATTGAACATATTACATTTCACATATATTTAAAAAACATTCTTAGCAGTGACCTTGAAACGGTACTGCTTGTTGAGCAGCGTATAATACTCAGCTTTATGATAAATAGGCACTTTGACCTAACTGTATAAAGTGGAGGTATGAAAAATGTAGCACTGTCATGTATAGTTTGTCTGATCCAGTCAGTAGTGGTTGGAAATGAGGCTCTGAATGCCTGGTCTAGTCCGTACCACATAATCCGTTCCCATCTTCCCTGACATCCTCAACATGCTCCCTGGATGCAGACACAAAGCCCATTTCCCCCATTCCCCATGTGACACTTTTGTGTCAAAACAGCCAATCACCATCAATGTGGATGATTAGGAGCTTGAACACAGGCTGACAGCTCTGGCAGTGGAAGGCTGGGAGATGAGAGAGACAAGGAAGATGGAAGGGAGGAAGGGAAGGAGATGGAGAGGTGAAGATGAGAAAAGGGGGGAAAGGAGAGAAGGGGAAGGAGGAAAGCAAGTAGGGGGAAGGGAGACAGACTGGGGATTTAAACTCCACAGGAGAAGTACGGAGGAAGTGCTGATCACCTCCTCACCACACTCAACCCTACCCCAGATTTATATTGACAGGGTTGATACGTTACAGCTTGTCTGTTCTCACCAGCCCTCATGAATGGAGAGCGGTGAATGATAGCCCAGAAACAGCCTCATACACACACACACACACACACACACACACACACACACACACACACACAAACACACACACACACACACACACAGACACAGACACACACACACACAGCATGCCTGCTGTAGAAGTCAAAGGTCAACAGGTAGGAATGCAGCAGCGTTACATGTAACAAATGAAATAGCCACCCTTGGTGAGTAATGTGGTCCATGAGGCACAGCACAGCAGTTGATGGATAATCTAATGGGGCCACTGATGTCACCTTGCCTTCTTGTTTTTGTTTTTGTCAGTTTATCCAATTCAAGGACAGAGTGTGGGTTTGACAACCCTGGAGGACCAGGTAAGATTCATTTCAACATCCTTTCTTCTCAGGGTAAACATTGAGCACTTATGTATCATATTCATCATATTCTCACTGTATGGGAGACCCGAGCAATATGATGAAGTCAAAGCACTGCTAATGTGGTTCTTCTGGGCATGGCAGATATCCTTTGTCACCCTTAGAGGCCAGTGGTGTGCTGACAGAACCAACCAGGGCCTCCCATAATACAGCAGCACACAGGACCAAAGGCCAATCAGATCAGCCGTTACTGTGTGAGATGTGATACTAACAGGAGAGCGGGTCACAGAGTGGACAAGGACATGGACAGACTTACTGCTATTTTCCTAAATGACCATTAATACAAAAAATGTGGGGACCTATTTCCTCTGAAGTGACATTTGACTGACTCACAGTGGTTGGTGACTCAGAATTTCGTTGTAAAGTTTTCATTAATTAAGGCCACTTAGACTATGTTCCAATATTGTACTGTTTTCTAATGAGGGAGGGTAGCTAATTACATGATTGCGGTTATGGCAGGTCAATGCTTTTCCAGGCATCCAGAGGTGGACAAACTAGCTGAGGCTCAGAAAACAGCCCAGTCTAAACTGTGAAAGAGTCCTTAGGTAAATAGATGACAGCAAATCACATTATTATAAAGAGTCAGTGGCTTGATTTGCTCTTATATCAGCGGCATGGGTAGATTTAATCAAACTTGTGACCCTGTATATTACAATAGAAATCATTACAGTCAATTTAGACAGCCGTTTTACAGTATGAGAGAGACCCCTGACTACTGCCACAATGTTGTCACAATGATTGTAATGGCGTCCTCATTCTTCAAACCCATGACCCCCACCTCACCACCACCCTCTCAAAAAAATAATTTTGGGGTGAGAGAAAACCAGAACCAGTTTTTCCCTCTGTCATAAGATAAATGTGTTGTGTCTTAGCAACCGGTGCTGTTATTTTCTCCTTTATTATTTTTATTTACTTTGTGTAAACTCTGGCCCTCTGGCCTGCAACCCTTAGGACCTATCACCTTTCACACTGCTCCAGGTTTTCAGCACCTTGCACACAAGCTTCAGCGCAAAGTGTTTAAAATGAACTGTGTCTGTGCGTCACAAGTGATTCATTTCGCCATTTGGAAACACGTCACTGAGAGACAATGTGCTCCGTAGCACAGATTAATTGTATTCTATCTATTATACACACCTGGATTGTTGCACTAAATGTTTCATTTTTTAAAATTCAAAATTGTATTATGCAAAAAAGGGAAGGATGTTGTCCCAATTTTTGGGGGATATATATATATATATAAGCAAAAGCAAAACAGGCACTTCGCTGTCATGTCAAGGTTCTGACTTTCTTAGCTTTAGTGGGTACCTCTTGTCTCGCCTCCTTGCTCACAGAAAATACAGGTAAGGAATATACAAAACAAAAATAGTCCCTGAAAAAAGGAGTAAGGGACAGAAAAAGAGAAAGAAAGAAACATTACTGGAGGTCTCCCTGTGTTTACCTTTGCAATTTCATCCAATTTGTCTAAATTGCTCAGCCGACAATATGCTTACTGTCAAAAAGCTGAGATATATGACTGATCACCTTCATTTTGTCCATTTGGGTCTTTGGCACAGGTCTCTAAATTGTGAATTCTTTCCATGGCAGTAAACCACCCACCCTGTATTTAATTAATTTCAGTTTATTTATGCTGCTGCACCTTTAAAACACAAAGTTTCCTTGCTTTGGGGAAGACTGGTAGATTCTAGTTCAATTATTATTTAATGCCACTTAAATTGTCTCATTTCGCCCATTTAGTTTTGTCACAGGGTCTCTGACGAAGGGGTGCGCACATGAGTTTGAGTACGATTTTTGGGGGGAATTAATTAGTCAAGATCTGATTTGAAAGACGAAATTACAGCCATCAGGAGCAAATGGAGAGTAATGGTGTGAGAGAATAATGAGGCCAATGGCTTTTATTTTCAGGGGCAAAGATCTTGTCCAATTTCCCTGTTGATTTGGCCTCACATGCATCATCGGTTCCTCAACCCTGCTAGTGGAAAATAAAGCATAGATCAAGACCTAAAAAAAAAAGGTATTTTCTAAAAGGCAGCCATTCACAGAGCAATGTAATTCATAGTGCAGAGACTTTGTTAGACAATTGCCACAATCTCAAGCGTAATGACTCCATTATAATCATGTAATAACACATATTTAAAGGCTACAAGCAACCAAGTCACATTCACTTTATCTGGAGATCAGATAAATGTTGCATTCATTTCTATATTTCCATTTCACTGCATACGAAACCAACCTAGGGTCTAACAAATGTGTACTTCTGCCTTAGGGGCTCAGATATAGCTCCTAAGCCGTCATCCTTCTCCAGTTTTAGGTAACTACTAGAAAATGTTCTCTTTCTCCTCCATTTTTATTATAGCTTTACACTTGTTTACCTCAAAGTAAGGTTGTTCCAGTAAGTGAACCATCAATCCATCATCTCCACGGTGGGTAACCAAATGAGCCCTTTTTCCACTGTGGTAAAGCCCCACCAGAGGACAGAGCCGGGTGGAGGAAGAGGCCTCAGAGCAGTGCTCTGTGCTGGGGCTGGGGAGTGTTTGAGCTAGGGCTGAGGGGTTGGGGGGCTGGGGCTAGGGAGACTGGAGGGCTGGGGGGATTGAAGGTTGTGGCTAGGGAGACTGCTAGGGCCCGTGCCGTGTCTGTCTGTGATGGTAGGCAGACACCACCTTGACACCACACGCAAGGGAACATCTGATCGCGCCCCAGCTGCGCTTACAGCCGTGTATTATTCCAGCGCGGAGGCCTGAAATAGCACTGTGGCAGTTCATTTATTACAGCCAAGCCTCCCGTTTCAGCGTGTGTGTACTATTCCCACCCCCTACTCTCTTACACATTCTGCCAGGAATCCCCCTCTTTTTTTCTCACTCCTTTTCTTTCTTTCTCACTTATTCTCACTCAATTTCATTAATGGTCTGCATTTGTGGGACAACCCCAATGTGCAGCCTTATCCATGCAGCAAAGTCTGCCAAAATCCACAGATCCCATCTGAATTAGGTCTCTGCTTCACTAAAGGGACATGAGAAATCCTAAGCTTTTATTGAGCTTCTATAAATAAGTGTATTTTGGAGTCAGAAAAGGCTAGAAACACCACAGTACCTCATTACTTGAGAATCAGCTTGTGTAGACTGCGGTATCAACACGTTCTTCATTCACAGTTCCTA
This sequence comes from Coregonus lavaretus, assembly GCF_964263955.1. NCBI lineage: Eukaryota > Metazoa > Chordata > Actinopteri > Salmoniformes > Salmonidae > Coregonus > Coregonus lavaretus. The sequence continues at coordinate 13,431,715 of NC_140012.1, read as the reverse complement.
TCAACTCTGCAAACACAAAGATGAATAAAAGTTCACCCCTCCTCTCACATCATTTCCCAGGATTGAAGACTGAGATTGCTTTGTGTTTTCCTGATGATTTGTTTAATGAAGTGCCAAGTCCCCACTGAGTAGTGACCTGAATGCTTTCCCTCAGCATAGATAAGCTATGACAACCAGGATATGCATGGGTGCATCTTGAGGTGGTCTGTTCTGTGCAGAACCACTGTGGAGAACAGTGTATTTGACATGGTAGATTCGCTGGAGTGAGATTCAGGATCGTGGAATTGCTGAATTCGTAGAAATGGCAATTAGCTTTATTGATGAAGGGGTGCCAGTGCGATGCATCACTGAGGTGACACAGGTTTGTGTAACGTTCAGGGGGAAAAGAAAATATTCAAACGTACATACATTTTTTTCTTCTTCGAAAGACAAGTACACAGGGTATTCCTTGTAAGACTCTTCAGTCGTTGTTTTTCTTCTTCTCTTTTTTATGGATCTCACATTATGTGATAAATCATAGCATCTGAGTGGGAACAGTTTGATGACATCATTCACGCTCAATTTCCAGCAGTGGGCCGGTTTTTGATTAGGGCAGTAAATCTCTTCTACCTCCGTCAGTTCCCTCGTTCAGAAGGGAGAAGGGGTGGACAGTGTGCTCGGTCTGCTTTCGAGTTTTTAAACTTTACCATGCATGGCTTTGTGACGAGGCAGTCGGATTTGACTAGCCCCAGATGGAACAGTGATTTCCTGGAGGGTTTCTATTTAATGGGTAACATATACCATCAGGTACAGGAAGGGGAGGGGAGTCACTGATCTCCTACCACCCTCTAACCTGGTTGTGAAATGGTGGACTATATGTCAGCTAACAAACAACTTAGACATCCATATTCATCAGTATCACTCGGTTTCATATACCAGAACTAACATCTTTAGTACTGGTACCAAAGGTCACTTTGGGCATTCAGTATAAATGAAATGTAAGACTCTCATCACTGGTTCATAACCGCAATCCGTATTTTTCAGAGTGAGGTTTTTTATAATAATGAGTCTATATATTAACCAACATATTGAACTGTATAACAAAGTATTTTCTTTGCAGACTGCCAATATTCAGAATTGACCACTCCAGCCCACTACATCATCCACACCAGCTCCATCTGCAGTAGCATTGGACACTAGGTCATGCCAGCTATTTGAAAACCATACCCTACCAAACAGAATAACAGACAACCAACATTTCATTTACTCTAACAAACCTATTTTTTTCTTTTCAATCCAGAGTCATGAACTCTTGCAAAATCATTGTTTTGTTTTCTTTATTTTCATTGGTTATTTTCCCCCCAGTGGCCACTATGAGGCCAGTGCAATATGTAAGTGATTTGCAGGTAGCTTTATTGGTTGAAAAGAGAGCAACCCAGGCATGACTTATTGAGTGGTAATTCTGTGGTCCTACAGTACTAAGTAGTATGACATCACTTAATTATTATGCTGACAAGGAGGTGCAGTCCCTAGTAGAATTCGCCCATGTCTGCTATGGCAGGGGACAAGAGGTCTGCTATGTCAGGGGAGGAGAGGTCTGTTATGTCAGGGGAGGAGAGGTCTGCTATGTCAGGGGAGGAGAGGTCTGCTATGTCAGGGGAGGAAAGGTCTGCTATGTCAGGGGAGGAGAGGTCTGCTATGTCAGGGGAGGAGAGGTCTGCTATGTCAGGGGAGGAGAGGTCTGTTATGTCAGGGGAGGAGAGGTCTGCTATGTCAGGGGAGGAGAGGTCTGCTATGTCAGGGGAGGAGAGGTCTGCTATGTCAGGGGAGGAGAGGTCTGCTATGTCAGGGGAGGGGAGGAGGGCAATGGGGAACAATACACAATGGGGAACATGAACGTCCTCCTTTTGTATTTTCAAACCACATTTGGCAAGTGTTTTAACGCAGATAATTTATTGTGGAGAAAATTATTATTTATTTTGTTTAATTAAGATGATATTGAAATCAGTAGTCTTTCGGTTTAAATACTTTGTTCGATTAATTCACTCAAAAATATGGATTTGCATTATTTTATGACACAATTACTGTTCTAAGAAAACATAAATGAGTTGTGCAAAATGAACTGTGTTTCCTCCATCTCTCATTACCAACTCTTTCTAATAACACATAAATCAAGTCTGCGTAAGACAATGCACTTGGGAAATCCAAACACCGCCTTTATACAAATTTAATCTGACATTCTTTAGCCAAAATCCTCGTCTCGGGTGACAGAAAATAGCAGGTTGAAATCGTTGTGGTCCAGCGCCATTACTGGTTAAACATAAACACAGTGCGAGGAGCAGGTGGCTGTGGGGGATTTTCAGGCTTCTATTTAATGCCTGGTGCCAATTAAGTGTAATACGGGATGTCAAAGCTACAGCGCTGCCCCTCAGATATCTGGGGCCTAATGTTTATTTTAGCGATTCATTGTGGCATATGTTTTTTACTGTGCAGCCACGAGCTAAATTAGAGAAAGTTATTACCGCTGCCCTCCATTACAAAGGCACTGCAAGGGGGAGAGGAAACGACTGGATGCAAACTGTAGTCAGAGGCATAATGGAAATGTACAGTCCTTCCCAAATAAGATGCAGGTTTGGAAATGCACCATGCACCATGTGGTTTTCAGTTTCAGTGGATCTGATGTTATAGTGAGAAATGTCTCAACATGTTTTGGAGGCTCACTGTACAGTACTGTACATAGACAGGTTGTGGACATTATTGTGAATGAAAACACATTGCCATTCGTTCTGGAATCGTACATATAAATAAATCAAATATATTTTAAATGGCAGTGAAATGAGCACAGACCAAGGATGAGGCCCTACAGGGCAGCGAGTAGAGCTCAGGCAAAGGGAGTGGTGTTGCTTATATAGAAACAGGATCTGTGATCTCCTAAGGAGGAGTGCTGTAGGCAGGGCAGCTAATGGAACACTAAGGGTGTGAGTGTATCCTTGATAAGAGCAGATGTGGGTAAACTGATGGGAAAAATAAGCATTGCATTGTTAGGTACCTATCTTGTAGGTTTTGTGAAATATTATGTTTGAAATATTACAGAGATGATCCAATTTTCAAGATCTCATCACTCATTAGGAATGCCTTGTCTTCATGGAAATCACATTCAGAAATGTTACTACTGCTTCTACTTTTCAACTGTTGAACTCTTGTTCAGCCTATTAGAGAAAGGTTAAACAGTTCAATAGTCTCTCTCTCCTTCTCTCTGAGTTGAACCACTCTATGTGTCAGTGAGTGGTCACAGTGGCTGTCACCACTGCTGCTCCCTGACACACTACACGCTGTGTGAGGAGAGTGATGCCAATCTCTCTGTGGTCCCAGTGACACTGCCATGGCCTTCCAGCCTATCTGTCTCCTATTGGAGTCCCATGGACAGCTTCACAAGGCCCCTGTGCTGAGAGAGAGGTTTAGAGAGCATTGGAGTGGAAATAAGACCAACGATGTGTGGCCCTTCTCATCACTCCACAGCAACCTAAAAGCCCTGTCAAACTGAATAGAGCTGCAAGTCATTAGAGTGCATTTTCTGCCCTGAAAGTAGTTGTTTTATATATATATATATATACAGTGAGGGAAAAAAGTATTTGATCCCCTGCTGATTTTGTACGTTTGCCCACTGACAAAGAAATGATCAGTCTATAATTTTAATGGTAGGTTTATTTGAACAGTGAGAGACAGAATAAAAACAAAAAAATCCAGAAAAATGCATGTCAAAAATGTTAGAAATTGATTTGCATTTTAATGAGCAAAATAAGTATTTGACCCCTCTGCAAAACATGACTTAGTACTTGGTGGCAAAACCCTTGTTGGCAATCACAGAGGTCAGACGTTTCTTGTAGTTGGCCACCAGGTTTGCACACATCTCAGGAGGGATTTTGTCCCACTCCTCTTTGCAGATCTTCTCCAAGTCGTTAAGGTTTTGAGCCTGGCGTTTGGCAACTCGAACCTTCAGCTCCCTCCACAGATTTCTATGGGATTAAGGTCTGGAGACTGGCTAGGCCACTTCAGGACCTTAATGTGCTTCTTCTTGAGTCACTCCTTTGTTGCCTTGGCCGTGTGTTTTGCGTCATTGTCATGCTGGAATACCCATCCACGACCCATTTTCAATGCCCTGGCTGAGGGAAGGAGGTTCTCACCCAAGATTTGACGGTACATGGCCTCGTCCATCGTCCCTTTGATGCGGTGAAGTTGTCATGTCCCCTTAGCAGAAAAACACCCCCAAAGCATAATGCTTCCACCTCCATGTTTGATGGTGGGGATGGTGTTCTTGGGGTCATAGGCAGCATTCCTCCCCCTCCAAACACGGCAAGTTGAGTTGATGGCAAAGAGCTCGATTTCGGTCTCATCTGACCACAACACTTTCACCCAGTTCTCCTCTGAATCATTCAGATGTTCATTGGCAAACTTCAGACGGCCCTCTATATGTGCTTTCTTGAGCAGGGGGACCTTGCGGGCGCTGCAGGATTTCAGTCCTTCACGGCGTAGTGTGTTACCAATTGTTTTATTGGTGACTATGGTCCCAGCTGCCTTGAGATCATTGACAAGATCCTCCCGTGTAGTTCTGGGCTGATTCCTCACCGTTCTCATGATCATTGCAACTCCACGAGGTGAGATCTTGCATGGAGCCCCAGGCCGAGGGAGATTGACAGTTATTTTGTGTTTCTTCCATGTGCGAATAATCGCACCAACTGTTTTCACCTTCTCACCAAGCTGCTTGGCGATGGTCTTGTAGCCCATTCCAGCCTTGTGTAGGTCTACAATCTTGTCCCTGACATCCTTGGAGAGCTCTTTGGTCTTGGCCATGGTGGAGAGTTTGGAATCTGATTGATTGATTGCTTCTGTGGACAGGTGTCTTTTATACATTTGAAAAAGAAAAGGAAAGCTGCACACTCTAGGATCTCAGATGCAATAATTTAATATCCTAATAACCAACGTTTCGACAGACAAGCTGTCTTCATCAGGGTATAATGACAAACACTGCAGGTCACTAGTTTATATAATGTCAAAGGACTCACGCAGGTGTCTGTAATCAAAAAACATTGGTAGCATATGATCATAGATACTTGGCTACATAGGCCCACAAACATTTACAATGAATAGCAAAATCACAACAATGGCTTCAAATCAAAGTCTATGTTGAGACCGAAGGGAGCAAGTGTCTTTAAATTAAAGATCCAGGCAGCCTCTCATTTTAACAATAAGTTGTCGAGGTCACCCCCTCTCCTAGAGAGGGTGACCTGTTCGATGCCGATATAACGTAGGGAAGAAATCGAGTGGTTCGCTTCCAAAAAGTGGGCAGCGACTGGGTATGTCGAGTTTTTGCACCTAATGGTGCTACGATGCTCAGAGATTTGTACTTTTAATTTGCGCTTTGTTTTACCCACATAATTTTTACCACAAGGACAAGTTATAAGATAAATAACTGCCTTAAGGGAGCACCTAATAACATCTTTAATTGGGATCGGTTTCCCTGTTTGGGCGTGTTTGAAGGATCTACATTTGTAAGTGCCGTTGCATTGAGCGCAGCCGTTACACTTGTAGTTTCCATCCGGTAGAGGCGCAAATAGACGTTGTGCAGGGATATTTAGGGGTGGTAAATCAGAGCTTACCAATTGATCTCTGAGTGTCACGCCCTGTCTCAGGGGACACTTATATGTTGAGTCAGGGTGTGTATTTTCCTTGTTGTGCTTTTTCTATGTGGCTTGTCTAGTATGTATAGTTCTATGTTGGCCAGTGTGGTTCCCAATCAGAGGCAGCTGTCGCTCGTTGTCTCTGATTGGGGATCATACTTAGGCAGCCGTTTGGCACTAGTGAGTTGTGGGATCTTGTAAGGTATGTTGTGTGTGCTACCTTGGACTTCACGTTTCGTTTAGTTTGTTGTTTTGTCGAGTGTTTATTGGTTTAATAAACATGTACGTATATCACGCTGCGCCTTGCTCTGTCCCGTCATTAGACGAACGTGACACTGAGATTTCTGCCCTATGAGATTTCTAAAACGAGAGGCTGCCTGGATCTTTAATTTAAAGACCCTTGCTCCCTTCGGTCTCAACATAGACTTTGATTTGAAGCCATTCTTGTGATTTTGCTATTCATTGTTAAATGTTTGTGGGCCTATGTAGCCAAGTATCTATGATCATATGTTTTTTGTATGTTGTTTTTATCTGTGAATTAACCAATGCTATTAGGCCACACCTGGCCATGATTACAGACACCTGCGTGTGTCCTTTGACATTATATACAGTGGGGAAAAAAGTATTTAGTCAGCCACCAATTGTGCAAGTTCTCCCACTTAAAAAGATGAGAGAGGCCTGTAATTTTCATCATAGGTACACGTCAACTATGACAGACAAAATGAGAAAAAAAAATCCAGAAAATCACATTGTAGGATTTTTTATGAATTTATTTGCAAATTATGGTGGAAAATAAGTATTTGGTCAATAACAAAAGTTTCTCAATACTTTGTTATATATCCTGTTTTTGGGAATGACACAGGTCAAACGTTTTCTGTAAGTCTTCACAAGGTTTTCACACACTGTTGCTGGTATTTTGGCCCATTCCTCCATGCAGATCTCCTCTAGAGCAGTGATGTTTTGGGGCTGTCGCTGGGCAACACAGACTTTCAACTCCCTCCAAAGATTTTCTATGGGGTTGAGACCTGGAGACTGGCTAGGCCACTCCAGGACCTTGAAATGCTTCTTACGAAGCCACTCCTTCGTTGCCCGGGCGGTGTGTTTGGGATCATTGTCATGCTGAAAGACCCAGCCACGTTTCATCTTCAATGCCCTTGCTGATGGAAGGAGGTTTTCACTCAAAATCTCACGATACATGGCCCCATTCATTCTTTCCTTTACACAGATCAGTCGTTCTGGTCCCTTTGCAGAAAAACAGCCCCAAAGCATGATGTTTCCACCCCCATGCTTCACAGTAGGCATGGTGTTCTTTGGATGCAACTCAGCATTCTTTATCCTCCAAACACGACGAGTTGAGTTTTTACCAAAAAGTTCTATTTTGGTTTCATCTGACCATATGACATTCTCCCAATCCTCTTCAGGATCATCCAAATGCACTCTAGTAAACTTCAGATGGGCCTGGACATGCACTGGCTTAAGCAGGGGGACACGTCTTGCACTGCAGGATTTGAGTCCCTTGCGGCATAGTGTGTTACTGATGGTAGGCTTTGTTACTTTGGTCCCAGCTCTCTGCAGGTCATTCACTAGGTCCCCCCGTGTGGTTCTGGGATTTTTGCTCACCGTTCTTGTGATCATTTTGAACCCACGGGGTGAGATCTTGCGTGGAGCCCCAGATCGAGGGAGATTATCAGTGGTCTTGTATGTCTTCCATTTCCTAATAATTGCTCCCACAGTTGATTTCTTCAAACCAAGCTGCTTACCTATTGCAGATTCAGTCTTCCCAGCCTGGTGCAGGTCTACAATTTTGTTTCTGGTGTCCTTTGACAGCTCTTTGGTCTTGGCCATAGTGGAGTTTGGAGTGTGACTGTTTGAGGTTGTGGACAGGTGTCTTTTATACTGATAACAAGTTCAAACAGGTGCCATTAATACAGGTAACGAGTGTTGGACAGAGGAGCCTCTTAAAGAAGAAGTTACAGGTCTGTGAGAGCCATAAATCTTGCTTGTTTGTAGGTGACCAAATACTTATTTTCCACCATAATTTGCAAATAAATTCATTAACAATCCTACAATGTGATTTTCTGGATTTTTTTTTCTCAATTTGTCTGTCATAGTTGACGTGTACCTATGATGAAAATTACAGGCCTCTCTCATCTTTTTAAGTGGGAGAACTTGCACAATTGGTGGCTGACTAAATACTTTTTTTCCCCACTGTAAACTAGTGACCCGCAGTGTTTATCATTATACCCTGATGAAGACAGCTTGTCTGTCGAAACGTTGGTTATTACTTGTGTGTCGAAACGTTGGCTTTCCTTTTCTTTTTCAAGTGTTCTACGCCGTCAGCCAGCACCTCGCCTAAATAGGTGTGCGTTTCTTTCGCCTTTATATTAGTCTTTTATACAGGTAACAAACTGAGATTAGAAGCACTCCCTTTAAGAGTGTGCTCCTAATCTCAGCTCGTTACCTGTATAAAAGAGACCTGGGAGCCAGAAATGTTTCTGATTGAGAGGAGGTCAAATACTTATTTCCCTCATTAAAATGCAAGTCAATTTATAATATTTTTGACATGCGTTTTTCTGGATTTTTTTCTTGTTATTCTGTCTCTCACTGTTCAAATAAACCTACCATTAAAATTATAGACTGATCATGTGTTTGTCAGTGGGCAAACATACAAAATCAGCAGGGGATCAAATACTTTCTTCCCTCACTGTATATATATATATATATATATATATATATATATATATATATATATATATATATATATATATATTAATCAATATGGCGTTACTGTGTGCCTCTTGTGTCCAGTAATATATTCGACCATGCTATCCGGGATCATTGGGATGTCCATACCCCATTAAAGTTGAAATTTAAAATGGTTAAGATTAGGTTTAGGGTTAGGTAAGGGTTATGGTTAGGGTAAGGTTAAGGTTAAGGTTAGGGTTTAGGGTGGGGACGTCCCAAGGATTCCGGATAGCACTGACCATAATATATTCCAGTATGTTGTAATGAGATGACAGTTGATCATCATAATCATACTTCGGAAGTGTCGTTATTAAGAGGATCATCCATTTCTACCTTTATAGCTATTTTACACAAACATGTTTATGTCTGTGGGGGCAAAAAATGTCTGGAATTGTGAATAAAAGCCTCTCACACATGCAGCGGGCAAGTGGTGCCCACTTCTGTACATCACATTTTCTCTCGTCTCCAATTTATAATTCCTTGCAATAAAACATTTACGGTCCACCTTTTTCCATTCATTTAAATTATTTGAGACCTCAGATTAAAGAAAAAAACTGCACATATAATATATTATAGAGTTTGCTCCAACTCTGTTGGTTTAAAATAGCGCCCAGACAGTCAGGTAACAGGGTAAGAGTCTACCTGCCATCCAAAAGTCTAGAGCACTTCCCATCAACATTTGCTATGCCCCTTCCCTCTCAGAATCAAGCATGAAATGGCAACTCTAAACTGGTAAAATAACACATTACGCCCAAGCCGTGCATGGCTGCGGCTAACATATTGGTATAATCAGGAAAGCAGGAAAAACCTTTACGCTCCGCTCTCTATGAAAAAGCCCATTCACCAAATTGGCCTTCCACTTGAGTGTCTCTGAGAACTTTTCATTTCTTAATGGTGATCGTATTTCAGCTTCGGACAAATATCGTACAGTAAAAAGGGTGGGTAATGTGTGTATTGAGAATAGAAACTCTCTCAAAAATGTGTAAGGGAATGGTGAAGGAATAAAGTTGACTACAGTATACAGACACAATGGAAGGCTGGCTATGTTGTGGGGGTTAGCGAAAATACAGAAGGTACTCCACTCCTCTCCTCCAACCATGTGTTGGCTTTCTGAACCACCCTGAAAAATCACACCAATCAGCTAGGTGTGGCACAGATAAGGGTAATCGCAGGGCTTTGGCCTGCGGCACACATCTCTGCGTCAGCTCCAGCACCTCCTCAGCTGCATATGGATCCCATCTCCACCTCGGAGCTCCCAGCATGCTTTGGGCCCAGACAACCTGGCTTTGTAATGTAAATACCACTGTGTGGCATGCATGGATTACCATGATCTCAGATTAATTCCAGAGCTCACTAGCAAGCCCCCTCAGCATCCCTGACGAATTAACACACGCATGCATGTGTGTACACACACACACACACAAACACACGAACACAAACACACACACAAATACACACACACATGTAGACACACACAGAAACAATGTTTGCATCTACAAGCCTGAATTGTGGCCTATAGAGCTTCAGACGGAATAGGAATTTGATAACCAGTAAATATGACTGAAAAGCTATTCAGTAAAGTGCCAGACGCAACTACCAACAAGCCCTATGCAACTGTATGCAATCTACATTGAGAGCCAAACAAACTTCACCAAGTGAAAGGTAATGGAAAGATGTTTGCTGAGCTGCAAAACCGCAAGAGGAAGTTACATGTCGGTGTTCTCCCATACGTGAAAATGGAGGATCATTTGCCAGGTGTCTACCCCAATACATCCAAAACACTGGCATGGGAACATTCTTCTTCCTCAGCGTCTCAGTCTCCGATGGGCCTCTACCCTCAATAGCTAAGAAAATGAAAATGCACTGAGCCCCCCCAAACCCCCTGCCATTGGCACAGGCAGGGTCAGGGTAGCCCGCTGTCAGAGGACATATGGACGGCATCAGCCCCCCACCACAGGATACCTCCTCCTGCCTGGTGGAAGGCGTTGGAGAGGGGGCCAGTACGCGATAAGGCTGGAGCAGAGGACATCTATTCCCCATCGGCTCACACCACGCAGCGGAACTAAACTGCAGGCAGTTATAGGCCTTATCAGAAACACATGAGCCAGCCAGACTAGAGGGGGATGAAGACGTTATATCTTGGAGAGAGGCTTGGCTTCCTACTATACATTGGGTAGCAATGTATTACATGCAGATGTAGGATCTTAATTTGACCCGTAATGTCGTAGCAAAATAATCCTGCAGCTACAGGATTTGAACATTTAGTTCATAATTTTGCTTGATCGGTGGTTAGGCTATAACCTGGACAAAAGTAAGCTACATGAAAAGTGCAATACTATTATTATAACAGTGTGTTAGTGTGGGTTTTCAGTGAATTTATGTAAATCACTAAGCTCATTTGCATTTCTTGCGGCGCAGGAAAAATCACAGCAACAAAAGAGTGATCAAATTAAGAACCTACATCTGTATGCTGAATAGGCCAAAACCTTTACATTTATAGGAATCTAATCTCCATGATAGATCCAGATGGTTATATAATATCATATCTATGCCCTCTTTTCATGTTTTTATTTTATATTTCTGGGTTTGGTAAAGCTCAGTAGCTGTCTTTCACCCAGAAAATATGTAAAGAATAGAAAAACTTGAACTTGCATCACCTTTAGAAAATCTAGTTGGGGACAACCTAGACACCACAGTCAATTCCAAAGAGGCAGCAGACATGCTTAAAACTTCACATTGTCCTCTGCAACAAACCTGCTGACATGGAGGCTCACATCACAGTTCCTATAACAACATACAAAGAATTATGGGACGTTTCCGCTCTGTTTTTTATAGACAGGGAGGCTTGTTCAGGAGCATGACAACATTTGGACAGCCATGCAGTTGAAATTAACACAGCTACACTGAACAAAAATATTAACACAAAATGCAACAATTTTAACGATTTTACTGAGTTACAGTTCATATAAGGAATTCAGTCAGTTGAAATGAATTAATTAGGCCCTAATTTATGGATTTCACATGACTGGGTAGGGGCGCAGCCATGGGTGGGCCTGGGAGGGCATAGGCCCACCCACTGAGGAGCCAGGACCAGCCAATTGGAATGAGTTTTTCCCCACAAAAGGGCTTTATTACAGACAGAAATACTCCTCAGTTTCATCAGCTGTCCGGGTGGCTGGTCTCAGACGATCCCGCAGGTGAAGAAGTCGGATGTGGAGGTCCTGGGCTGGCGTGGTTACACGTGATATGCCGTTGTAAGGCCGGTTGGACATACTGCCAAATTCTCTAAAATGACGTTGAATGTGGCTTATGGTAGAGAAATTAACATTCAGTTCTCTGGCAACAGCTCTGGTGGACATTCCTGCACTCAGCATGCCAATTGCATGCTCCCTCAAAACTTGAGACATCTGTGGAATTGTGTTGTGTGATAAAACTGCACATTTTAGAGTGGCCTTTTATTGTCCCCAGCACAAGGTGCACCTGTGTAATGATCATGCTGTTTAATCAGCTTATTGATATGCCACACCTGTCAGGTGGATGGATTATCTTGGCAAAGTATACGCTCACTAACAGGGATGTAAACAAATTTGTGCACAACATTTTAGAGAAATAAGCTTCTTGTGCATATGGAACATTTTAGTGATCTATTATTTCATCTCATTAAACATGGGACCAACACTTTACATGCTGCATTTATATTTTTGTTCAGTATATATGAGTGAAATCAGGAATGGGGACACTGTGGATGTTGGCACCGGGCAATGTTGCCAAGCGTAGAAAAGGTGAAGGGTGTCTCATTTTATACTCTGCTGATACCACACAGACACGACAGCAGCGCTGCTGTTTTTCTAACCTGTCAGGCCAGCAGGTGTGAAAAGGGGAGTTCTGAGTTGAAGTTGGAGTTTATTGACACACTTTTTGGGGTATGGATAGAAATGTGAATTTTTTTATTGTGTATTTTGCATTTTATGGTTTTAAATTTGCTGTGTGGGTAGTTTGTTGTTGCGCTAACAGCTCATTTGGATATCAAACGACCGTGACCTCTGTGTGTTGCATGTTCTCAAAACACAGCAAACAGCATATGTTTTCCGAACAACCAGATGGTTTTTGAATAAAGTCGGGAATGGAATTCTGCAAGGAAACTAAACTAGGCATAACCGAATGTACTGAGACGCCAGAACATACTTTTTTTTAATGGATCACATAATGGAACTATAGTAATACTAAATATTGATTAGATAAAATAAGCCATAAACATTATAATTCACATAACATAAAATGTAATGTTCAATATGGAAATACACTTACACTACCGGTCAAAAGGTTTAGAACACCTACTCATTCAAGGGTTTTCCTTTATTTTTACTATTTTATACCTTGTAGAATAATAGTGAAGACATCACTACTAGGTGAAAAATATGTCGATGTGCCCTTGAGCAAGGCACTTAACCCTAATTGCTCATGTAAGTCGCTCTGGATAAGAGCGTCTGCTAAATGACAAAAAAAAGAACAAAAAAAACTATGAAATAATACATATGGAATCATGTAATAATCAAAAAAGTGTTAAACAAATCAAAATATATTTTAGATTTTAGATTCTTCAAAGTAGCCACCCTTTGCCTTGATGACATCTATGCACACTCTTGGCATTCTCTCAACCAGCTTCACCTGGAATGCTTTTCCAACAGTCTTGAAGGAGTTCCCACATATGCTGAGCACTTGTTGGCTGCTTTTCCTTCACTCTGCGTTCCAACTTATCCCAAACCATCTCAATTGGGTTGAGGTCGGGTGATTGTGGAGGCCAGGTCATCTGATGCAGCACTCCATCACTCTCCTTCTGGGTCAAATAGCCCTTACACAGCCTGGAGGTGTGTTGGGTCATTGTCCTGTTGAAAACAAATGATAGTCCCACTAAGCTCAAACCAGATGGGATGACATATAGCTGCAGAATGATGTGGTAGTCATGCTGGTTAAGTGTGTCTTGAATTATAAATAAATCACCGACAGTGTCACCAGCAAAGCATCCCCACACCATCACACCTTCTCCTCCATGCTTCACGGTGGGAACCACACATGCGGAGATCATCCTTTCACCTACTCTGCGTCTCACAAAGACATGGTGGTTGGAACCAAAAATCTCAAATTTGGACTCATCAGACCAAAGGACAGATTTCCACATGTCTAATGTCCATTGCTCGTGTTTCTTGGCCCAAGCAAGTCTCTTCTTATTACTGGAGTCCTTTAGTAGTGGGTTCTTTGCAGCAATTTGACCTTGAAGGCCAGATTCAGTCTCCTCTGAACAGTTGACGTTGAGATGTGTCTGTTACTTGAACTCTGTGAAGCATTTATTTGGGCTGCAATTTTTGAGGCTAGTAACTCTAATGAATTTATCCTCTGCAGCAGAGGTAACTCTGGGTCTTCCTTTCCTGTGGCGGTCCTCATGAGAGCCAGTTTTATCATAGTGCTTGATGGTTTTTGCGACACTTAACCAGCATGGCTATCACAGCATTCTGCATCCCATCTGGTTTGGGCTTAGTGGAACTATCATTTGTTTTTCAACAGGACAATGACCCAACACACCTCCAGGCTGTGTAAGGGCTATTTTACCAAGAAGGAGAGTGATGGAGTGCTGCATCAGATGACATGGCCTCCACAATCCCCTGACTTCAACCCAATTGAGATGGTTTGGGATGAATCAGACCGCAGAGTGAAGGAAAAGCAGCCAACAAGTGCTCAGCATATGTGGGAACTCCTTCAAGACTGTTGGAAAAGCATTCCAGGTGAAGCTGGTTGAGAGAATGCCAAGAGTGTGCAAAGCTGTCATCAAGGCAAAGGGTGGCTATTTGAAGAATCTCAAATATAAAATAAATTTTGATTTGTTTCTCACTTTTTTGGTTAATACATAATTCCATATGTGTTATTTCATAGTTTTGATGTCTTCACTATTATTGTACAATGTAGAAAATAGTAAAAATAAAGAAAAACCCTTGAATGAGTAGGTGTTCTAAAACTTTTGACCGGTAGTGTATGTGTCTAATTATTAGTTGTTTGTTTGTGTCATGGGTGAGTGTTTTAATCTGTATCAGAATCACTATTATTATGATCTTCTATTTCAGAACAAGAGAGATGACAAACAGAGATAAAGCAAAGCCTCCAGTTTGAAGTGTGTGTGAAGTGAGGCATTCTGGGGAGAGGTCAGAGGTCAAGAGTGACTCTTCAGTGGCTACATGGAGAAAACATCTGTCTCTGTGGTATGCAGATGTTTCTGTCGGAACATGATACAAAACATTAGCCACATAGACTATATAGTAATCTTTGAGAATATGGATGTAAAAGATCAACACACAACCTAATTTACATCTTTACAGAGTAGCACCGCTGGAATGTAAAAATATCTGCCGGAAGTTTTCAGAATAAGATGTGGTTATACAGGTTTGTAAACCACAATATCAAGACAGGTTTTAAGCCCAATGTTTCAAAAGTACCCATTCCTATTCAAAGGTAGACAAATGGAGGTAAGGCAGACCATAGCAACTTTATTGCTGCTCCATTTATTTCTGTCCCAACGTATAGATGGAGAGCACCATTAATGAAAACCGCATCGTGAAAATGGATGGAGTGGAGGGGTATGTATGCCCACTTTACTATGTCTGTATAATAAGACCAGACAGAGGAATTTCAAATAAATACAGGATGCCACAAAAATGTACACCTTCCTGTGAAAAATAACTCCAGTGTACTACCTTAAAGACCATATTCATTATTCCCCTACCTTATAATATGATTACGTTATAGCTTGATAAATTAGGATACATTTTTCCAAATGGTTATCCTTAATGGATTATTTTCTTTCTGACTACCACTTAGATTTTGTTTAGAGGCCAGGAGAATGCTGAAAGAAAGGCTTCCCTGTTGAGGAGCACCAAAGGGCATTTCATGGGACTCTGTACTGGGGCCAAGGGCTGTTTCAGGGGATAGCGCAGAAGGCGCACACACACTCATGCACAAACACATGCACTCACACACACACACACACACAAACACACAAATGTACTCTAAGATATCAAGTACTAGTGATGTGAGGGTCAGTTGTATGTTCACCCGCACACACCTGCAATTTCTAACAACCGCTCCGCAACCTCCCGACAATATGTAATAAAGTGAAAATCTGAGACCCCCCCGACCCTAACCCGAGTATATAGAAAATGTGCTGTATAGTCAGAGATGGCGGAGCGATTTTTTGACAGTCCTTTTTATATAGGTCTATATTTCTGCTTATGATTTCCAACATTTTGGTAGGCTATTTGTTAGTCAATTTGTCTATAATTCAATAGGCCTATATGCAGTTTCTCTTCTGTCATTACTTGTTGCCCTAGAAGACTAAGTAAACCCTTGCTCACCAGAATAATGTCATAAATCGATAGAATGAATGCTTCAATCTAGGTGGCATCTGTCACACCCTGGCTTGGGGACTCTATATGTTGAGCCAGGGTGTGTGCATTCTATGTGTTCGTTTTCTATGTTGGGTATTCTAGTTGTTCTGTTTCTATGTTTGCCTGTATGACTCCCAATCAGAGGCAACGAGTGTCAGCTGTCGGCTGGTTGTCTCTGATTGGGAGCCATATTTAATCTGTATGTTTTCCTTTGGGTGTTGTGGGTTTTTGTTCCTTTACGGTCAGTGTTAACCGTTGGACTTCACGAGTCGTGTTTTGTTTGGTTTGTTAGTACTTTAATATAATAAAGTCATGTTTCTTTCACACGCTGCGCCTTGGTCTACTTCGCTACTAGACGATCGTGACAGAAAAACCCACCATACAAAGACCAAGCAGCGTGTCCAGGAACACACGCAGGAGGTGACGCTGGTGGATGTCCTCCTCGGTTGGGGGCAGATTACCGAGGAGGAGGCCGTCCGGTACCGGAAGGCGATGAAGGGGGAGACCCAGGCAGGAGTGGAGAAGCGGCGTCAACCGGGCCGTGGTCGGAAAGGCGAGAGGCACCCCCAATAATTTTTTAGGGGGGGGCACACGGCATGGGCGACTGGGCAGCAGGAGGCTGCCACAGGGCGAATCGGGAGATTAAGAGAGGAGGCCACCGGCTTTTGGGGGCCAGAAGGCAGGTTGGCGGAGCCTGGATGGAGAGCAGAGCCAACTCCCCGTACTCAGGCATGGCAGCATGAGACTGGGCAGGTTCCGCGGTATGCGGAGATGCGCACTGTGCCGCGAGTGGTCCGGCATAGTCCGGTACGTCCTGTGCGAGCACCCCGCACGTGTTGTGCGAAGGTGGGCATGCAGCCAGGACGGAGTGTGCCGGCTCAGCGCTCGCGGCCTCCAGTGCCTCTCCTCGGTCCCGGATATCCTGCGCCAGTGTCACGTGCTGTTATGCCAGTACGGGTACACAGCCCTGTACGTCCTGTGCTGATGCCTCACACAGAGTGTGTGAAGGTAGGCATTCAGCCAGGACGGGTTGTGGCAGCTCTTCACTCCAGGTCTCCTATCCGTCTCCATAGCCCAGTCCGGCCTGTTCCTGCTCCACGCACCAAGCCTACGGGGTGCATCGTCAGCCCAGCCCGGCCTGTCCCTGCTCCACGCACCAAACCTACGGTGTGCGTCGCCAGCCCTGCCCGGCCTGTTCCTGCTCCACGCACCAAACCTACGGTGTGCGTCGCCAGCCCAGCCCGGCCTGTCCCTGCTCCACGCACCAAACCTACGGTGTGCGTCGCCAGCCCAGCCCGGCCTGTCCCTGCTCCACGCACCAAGCCTACGGGGTGCGTCGCCAGCCCAGCCCGGCCTGTCCCTGCTCCACGCACCAAACCTACGGGGTGCGTCGCCAGCCCGGCCCGGCCTGTTCCTGCCACTCGCACCAAACCTACGGTGCGCGTCGCCAGCCCGGCCCGGCCTGTTCCTGCCACTCGCACCAAACCTACGGTGCGCGTCACCAGCCCGGCCCGGCTTGTTCCTGTCACTCGCACCAAGCCAGGGGTGCGAGTCGCCAGCCCGGCCCGGTCTGTTCCTGCCACTCGCACCAAGCCAGGGGTGCGAGTCGCCAGCCTGGTCCAGCCTGTTCCTGCCACTCGCACCAAGCCAGGGGTGCGAGTCGTCAGCCTGGTTCAGCCCGTTCCTGCTACTCGCACCAAGCCCGGGGTGCGAGTCGTCAGCCTGGTAAGACCGGTCAGCTGCTCCACAACGGAGCGTAAGCAATCCGCTCCGTCAATGTCCAGTCCAGATCCAGCCAGCGGGGTCAGACCGGACCAGGGGCGCTACGGGGGTAGTATGGAGGGGTGGTGGTCAAAGCCGGAGCCGGAGCCGCCTCCGAGGAGGAATGCCTACCCAGCCCTCCCCTGTTTGGGGTGTTTAGACGCGGTCGCAGTCCGCGCCTTTAGGGGGGGGTACTGTCACACCCTGGCTCGGGGACTCTATATGTTGAGCCAGGGTGTGTGCATTCTATGTGTTCGTTTTCTATGTTGGGTATTCTAGTTGTTCTGTTTCTATGTTTGCCTGTATGACTCCCAATCAGAGGCAACGAGTGTCAGCTGTCGGCTGGTTGTCTCTGATTGGGAGCCATATTTAATCTGTATGTTTTCCTTTGGGTGTTGTGGGTTTTTGTTCCTTTACGGTCAGTGTTAACCGTTGGACTTCACGAGTCGTGTTTTGTTTGGTTTGTTAGTACTTTAATATAATAAAGTCATGTTTCTTTCACACGCTGCGCCTTGGTCTACTTCGCTACTAGACGATCGTGACAGCATCAGTAAAGTTTTTTTTTTTTTTTCATCTCTCCTTCTCTGCCGCAGCAAAGACATTTAGGGACTGGGGAGGAAATGCAATAACAAAAAAAACTGGAAAGAATTTCCCTGCAGAATTTCCAAATGACATCAGTTTGACAGGTTTTAAGGAAATTAAAAGCTGTTAAAACAACCCAACGTGTTTTTCATAAGATTTCAGTTTGGCTTGGATGCATATTTTACTGTATGTGGTTGATATCCTATCAGCTTTTATGATGCTAAAAAAGATAGCACCGCCACCTTTACAGATGGTCCCTAACGACACATTCATTCTCCACTCCTGTCCCTGAGTCAACATTTACATTTGGTGTATCATTTTACCAATTGGATGAATCCGTACCCATTGGATGCAGTGATCAGAATATAGTGGCTATTTCCAGGAAATCTAAAGTTCCAAAAGCTGGGCCTACAATAGTGTAAAAGATCAATAAGATTTAGCTGTGACTCTTATGTGGATGATGTAAAAAATATTTGTTAGTCTGATGTGATTAATAAGGAGCATCCAGACACTGCACTTGATGAATTTATTAAATTGCTACTTCCAATTATTGATAAACATGCACCTGTTAAGAAACTGACTGTTAGAACTGTTAAGGCTCCATGGATTGATGAGGAATTGAAAAACTGTATGGTTGAAAGAGATGGGGCAAAAGGAGTGGCTAATAAGTCTGGCTGCACATCTGACTGGCTGACTTACAGCAAATTCAGAAATGATGTGCCTAAACTCAACAAAAGAAGAAGAAACTGTATTATGAAGCCAAGATCAATGATATAAAGAATGATGACAAATTAAATGAAATTCTGGGCAAAAGGACTAATTCTACTCCATCTTTCATCGAATCAGATGGCTTATTCATCACAAAAACCATTTGATGTTGCCAATTATTTTAATGATTACTTCTTTGGCAAAGTGGGCAAACTTAGGCAAACATCATACTCATGCATAAAAAAACAAATGATGAAAGAAAAGCATTGAAGTTTGAATTTTGTAAAGTTAGTGTGGGAGAAGAGGGAAAACTATTGTTATCAATCAATAATAACAAACCTCCTGGCATTGACAACTTAGATGGAAAGCTACTGAGGATGGTAATTGACTCTATTGCCACTCCTACCTGTCATATATTTAATCTGAGCCTAGAGGAAAGTCTTTGTCCTCAGGCCTGGAGGGAAGCCAAAGTCATTCCGCTACCCAAGAGTGGTAAAGTGGCCTTTACTGGTTTAAACAGCAGTCCTATCAGCTTGCTGCCAGCTCTAAGCAAACTGTTGGGAAAAAATTGTGTTTGACCAAATACAATGCTATTTCTCTGTAAACAAATAAACAACAGAGAAGGGCACTCAACATGTACTCCACTAACACAAATGACTAATGATTGGTTGAAAGAAATTGATAATAAGAAGATTGTGGGAGCTGTACTGTTAGATTTCAGTGCAGCCTTTGATATTATTGACCATAAGCTGTTGTTGAGAAAACTTATGTTTCATGGATTCAGAGCTATCTACCGAATAGAACTAAGAATCTTCAATTTTCTTTAATGGAAGATTCTATAATGTCAAACATGTCTAGTGTGGTGTATCGCAGGGCAGCTCTCTAGGCCCTCTATTCTTTTCTATGTTTACCAATGACCGGACACTGGCATTAAACAAAGTATGTGTGTCCATGTATGCTGATGATTCAACCATATAAGCATCAGCAACCACAGCTAATGAAGTCACTGAAACCTTTAACAAAGAGTTGCAGTCTGTTTTGGAATGGGTGGCCAGTAATAAACTGATCCTGAACATCTCTAAGAATAAGAGCATTGTATTTGGTACAAAGCATTCCCTACATTCTAGACCTCAGCTGAATCTGGTAATGAATGGTGTGGCTATTGACCAGGTTAAGGAGACTACATTACTTGGTGTTACCTTAGATTGTAAACTGTCATGGTCAAAACATATAGATTCAATGGTTGAAGATGGGGAGAGGTCTGTCCTTAATAAAGAGATGCTCTGCTTTTTTTGACATCACACTCCACAAAGCAAGTCCTGCAGGCTCTAGATTTATCTTATCTTGATTATTGTCCAGTCATATGGTCAAGTGCTGCAAAGAAAGACCTAGTTACGCTGCAGCTGGCCCAGAACAGAGCCACACGTCTTGTTCTTCATTGTAATCAGAGGGCTAATATTAATACTACGTATGACCGTCTCTCTAGGCTAAGAGATGAGGAAAGACTGACTGCGTCACTTCTTGTTTTTATAAGAATTATTAATGTGTTGGAACTTGTTTGCATAGTCAACCTACACACAACACTGACACACACATCTTACCCCACCAGACATGCCACCAGGGGCCTTTTCACAGTCTCCAGGTCCAGAACAAATTTAAGGAAAAATACAGTATTATATAGAGCCATGAGTGCATGGAACTCCCTTACATCTTGGACACACCTGGTTTCAAAAAACAAATAAAGCAACACCTCACAGCACAACGCCTCTCCCCCATGTGACCTACTTGTTGTGTGTATGTACTGACATACAGTAACAGTCAAAAGTTTGGACACACCTACTCATTACAGGGTTTTTCTTTATTTTTACTATTTTATACATTGTAGAATAACAGTGAAGACATCAACACTATGAAATAACACATATGGAATAATGTAGTAACCAAAAAAGTGTTAAACAAATCAAAATATATTTTATATTTGAGACTCTTCAAAGTAGCCACCCGTTGCCTTGATGACAGCTTTGCACACTCTTAGCATTCTCTCAACCAGCTTCACCTGGAATGCTTTTCCAACAGTCTTGAAGGAGTTCCCACAAATGCTGAGCACTTGTTGGCTGCTTTTCCTTCACTCTGCGGTCCAACTCATCCCAAACCATCTCAATTGGGTTGAGGTCAGGTGATTGTGGAGGCCAGGTCATCTGATGCAGCACTCCATTACCTTCCTTCTTGGTCAAATAGCCCTTACACAGCCTGGAGGTGTGTTGGGTCATTGTCCTGTTGAAAAACAAATGATAGTCCCATTAAGCGCAAACCAGATGGGATTGCCTATCGCTGCAGAAATCTGTGGTAGCCATGCTGGTTAAGTGTGCCTTGAATTCTAAATAAATCACAGACGGTGTCACCAGCAAAGCACCCCCACCCCATCACACCTCCTCCTCCATGCTTCACTGTGGGAACCACACATGCGGAGATCATCCGTTCACCTACTATGCGTCTCACAAAGACACGGCGGTTGGAACCAAAAATCTAAAATTTGGACTCATCAGACCAAAGGACAGATTTCCACTGGCAAATGTCCAATGCTCGTGTTTCTTGGCCAAAGCAAGTCTCTTCTTATTATTGGTGTCCTTTAGTAGTGGTTTCTTTGCAGCAATTCAACCATTAAGGCCTGATTCACGCAGTCTCCTCTGAACAGTTGATGTTGAGACGTGTCTGTTACTTGAACTCTGTGAAGCATTTATTTGGGCTGCAATTTCTGAGGCTGGTAACTCTAATTAACTTATCCTCTGCAGCAGAGGTAACTCTGGGTCTTCCTTTCCTGTGGTGGTCCTCATGAGAGCCAGTTTAATCATAGTGCTTGATGTTTTTTGTGACTGCACTTGAAGAAACATTCACATTTCTTGAAATGTTCCGCACTGACTGACCTTCATGTCTTAAAGTAATGATGGAATGTAATTTCTCTTTGCTTATTTGAGCTGTTCTTGCCATAATATGGACTTGGTCTTTTACCAAATAGGGCTATCTTCTGTATACCAAACCTACGTTGTCACAACACAACTGATTGGCTCAAAGGCATTAAGAAGGAAACAAATTCCACAAATGAACTTTTAACAAGGCACACCTGTTAATTGAAATGCATTCCAGGTGACTACCTCATGAAGCTGGTTGAGAGAATGCCAAGAGTGTGCAAAGCTGTCATCAAGGCAAAGGGTGGCGACTTTGAAGAATCTCAAATATAAAATATATTTTGATTTGTTTAACACTTCTTTTGGTTACTACATGATTCCATATGTGTTATTTCATAGTTTTGATGTCTTCACTATTATTCTAGAATGTAGAAAATAGTTAAAAAGAAGAAAAAAAACTTGTGTCCAAGCTTTTGACTGGTGCTGAATAAGTGTAACTGATAGATGCATACACACACACACACTACATGTTAATGTTTTTAAATGTATGTAAATTGTAAAGTATTTGTCTTTTTTGTTGTGTGTCAGACCCAAGTAAGACTAGCTGTCGCCATTGGCGTCGGCTAATGGGGATCCTAATAAATCGAATTAAAAATATATCTACAGTGAGGGAAAAAATCATTTGATCCCCTGCTGATTTTGTACGTTTGCCGACTGACAAAGACATAATCAGTCTATCATTTTAATGGTAGGTTTATTTGAACAGTGAGAGACAAAATAACACACAAAAAAATTCCTGAATAACGCATGTCAAAAATGTTAGAAATTGATTTTTATTTTAATGAGGGAAATAAGTATTTGACCCCTCTGCAAAACATGACTTAGTACTTGGTGGCAAAACCCTTGTTGGCAATCACAGAGGTCAGACGTTTCTTGTAGTTGGCCACCAGGTTTGCACACATCTCAGGAGGGATTTTGTCCCACTCCTCTTGCAGATCTTCTCCAAGTCATTAAGGTTTCGAGGCTGACATTTGGCAACTCGAACCTTCAGCTCCCTCCACAGATTTTTTATGGGATTAAGGTCTGGAGACTGGCTAGGCCACTCCAGGACCTTAATGTGCTTCTTCTTGAGCCACTCCTTTGTTTCCTTGGCCGTGTGTTTTGGGTCATTGTCATGCTGGAATACCCATCCACGACCCATTTTCAATGCCCTGGCTGAGGGAAGGAGGTTCTCACCCAAGATTTGACGGTACATGGCCCCGTCCATCGTCCCTTTGATGCGGTGAAGTTGTCCTGTCCCCTTAGCAGAAAAACACGCCCAAAGCATAATGTTTCCACCTCCATGTTTGATGGTGGGGGTGGTGTTCTTGGGGTCATAGGCAGCATTCCTCCTCCTCCAAACACGGCGAGTTGAGTTGATGCCAAAGAGCTCGATTTTGGTCTCATCTGACCACAACACTTTCACCCAGTTCTCCTCTGAATCATTCAAAACTAACTAACATTAAAATTATAGACTGATAATTTCTTTGTCAGTGGGCAAACGTACAAAATCAGCAGGGGATCAAATACTTATTGCCCTCACTGTATATATACTGCAAGAAATGCTTAATAAAGGAGTTAATATTATAGGCTATTTGAGAGGTTACAGACTTACAGTCAGTTTTCAGATTTCAGTTAGGCTACTATTCCATTTAACCCATCTGAACAGTACAGTTCCCTTGAAGTGCCATTTTGAAGTCCCCTTCTTGTGACTGTT
The DNA here is from genome assembly GCF_964263955.1 of Coregonus lavaretus. Lineage (NCBI taxonomy): Eukaryota > Metazoa > Chordata > Actinopteri > Salmoniformes > Salmonidae > Coregonus > Coregonus lavaretus. Next base: position 13,408,167 of record NC_140012.1, on the reverse strand, counting down.
GAATTTGTATAGCATCTCACAATCATCACACATAAAATATCCGGCACAGTGTTTGTCATGGACTGAAATAGGTGCCGGTAGTCATTTTGGGGACCATTTATATTTAGGTGTAGGAACTCCTCAATATTTTTGAGATAATATTCTATAGGAGGTGCAAGCAGAATAACATTTGAGATGCCTGTTATCAGTTCTGGTGCGTTCCTGCCCAAGTAAAATACTGTCAACTCTCCATTTCGCAGCTTTTCTCTTATTGAATTCAACTGCCGCATTGTCCTTTTTGAATCAGTGGATCGACGTTAACTTTTTCTGCCCAAGTTCCCAAAAGCATTTGGTAATGTAATGGTGTAATTGGTAATTGCTGTGTATTTGGCGCGCTACAGTTAGGCCCTAAAGCTTAGGCTTAGGCTTCACACTAAAGGCAGATAATAAATAATGAAAGAAAACCCTAATTGTAGCCTATAGATATGAATTTCACAAGATTTATATATTCATGGAATATTTATGCACAGTTTTCTCTCTTTATTCAACCCAGCCCGCAACCCACCAATATTTCATGACCCCAAACCCACCCACCCCGAGGATATATACTGAACAAAAATATAAATGCAACATGTAAAGTGTTGGTCCCATGTTTCATGAGCTGAAATAAAAGATCCCAGAAATTGTTCATACCACAAAAAGCTTATTTCTCTCAAATTTGGTGCATGTATTTGTTTACATCCCTGTTAGTTAGCATTTCTCCTTCGCCAAGATATCCTTCCACCTGACAGGTGTGGCATATCAAGAAGCTGATTAAACAGCATGATCATTACACAGGTGCACCTTGTGCTGGGGACAATAAAATGCCACTCTACAATGTGCAGTTTTGTCACACAACACAATACCACAGATGTCTCAAGTTTCGAGGGAGCTTGAAATTGGCAGGCTGCCTGCAGGAATGTACACCAGAGCTGTTGCCAGAGAATTGAATGTTAATTTCTCTACCATAAAACACCTCCAATGTCGTTTTAGAGAATTTGGCAGTACGTCCAACTGGCCTCACAATTGCAGACCACGTGTAACCACGCCAGCCCAGGACCTCCACATCCGGCTTCTTCACTTGCGGGATTATCTGAGACCAGCCACCCGGACAGCTGATGAAACTGAGGAGTATTTCTGTCTGTAAAAAAGCCCTTTTGTGGGGAAACACTCATTCTGATTGGCAGGTCCTGGCCACCTCAGTGGGTGGGCCTATGCCCTCAAAGGCCCACCCATGGCTGTGCCCCTGCCCAGTCATGTGAAATCCATAGATTAGGGCCTAATTTATTTATTTCAAATGACTGATTTCCTTATATGAACAGTAACTCAGTAAATTATTTGAAATTGTTGCATGTTGCATTTATATTTTTGTTCAGTATAATAAAAATAATAATAATAATAATAAAACATACACGCACACACAGACTTGTTTCACGCATGCACACAAGCTCTCTCTCTCACACGGTTTCCACGTCATCTACCGAAGTCTTCAGACTTGGATGGACGTCGAATACTGACTTGTATCATGGGTGACCTAGCTGCACACACAGGCAAAAACACACACGCACACACACACACACCAATGTACTCTAAGATATCAAGTACATGCAGGTACAGTAGGTGATGGAAGAAGAAAATAAATAACTATTAGAACTACAGGTTTCTTTCTCCCTCTCTCTCTTACTCCCTCTGTCTCTGTGTGGTCCTCAGATTATGGTTTATCGTTGCATCTAATGTATAAAATCGTGCGGTGCCAGCTACAGCTATTGAGACCTTAAGCTCAGAACTTTAGCAGGATAATCTGGGGTTCCTTTAGGGGTCAACTCCCTCCCTCAGAGAGGTCTCTCTCGCCCTCTCTCTCTCCATGACTGACCTTACAAACTCACTCACTCTTCAAACCTGTTACATTAGCTTCCAAACTGTATTTTACCTGGGCATAGAATTCTAGCATCTGTCCACTACTCACTTACCAAAGACCAGCATTAGTTGCAAATGTTAGCTTTAGTGTGATCAGAAAGACATGCGTGTCTTAACCCTCCACTGCATACATTTAGGTTTTTCGTTAAAATAAATATTCCATCCAATTAATTTCTTTACGATTTAGGCTTTCTGATAATGTATCAATAATGTAAAAATAAATCACTTTTACCCTCCACACCCAGACATTTTTTTTGTTTTGTCAGGGCAACACTGTGGCATAAAGGTAATAAAACACGAAGAAAATATTATCTTTTCTGAACATTTAGTAAGTGAAATATAGTAGAAACAAGCACTCATTTCATGAGAAAATAAAAGTTGGGCATAATCTAGTATTTCACTGCCTCTCAAACCTGATTCTGGGCTCAATTTTTCCTCACTGTTACTGTCCTCAAGTTCACTGTCCTCTCTATCAGAGGGTATGATGCTATCTGCTTGATTAAGCTCTTTTCACCCATAGAATGTCCCTGTGTCCATTGCCTGTGAATGTCAGTGGATATGTTGTAAAAATTATTGACCAAGGCCATCATTTTACATCAAATTACATGTACAGTGCCTTCGGAAAGTATTCAGACCCCTTGACTTTTTCCACATTTTGTTACGTTACAGCCTTATTCTAAAATGGATTACATTTTTAAAAATCCTCAGCAATCTACACACAATTCCCCATAGTGACAAAGCGAAAACAGGTTTTTATTTTACTTATTTACATAAGTATTCAGACCCTTTGCTATGAGAATCGAAATTGAGCTCACATTCATCCTGTTTTCATTGATCATCCTTGAGATGTTTCTACAACTTGATTGGAGTCCACCTTTGGTAAATTCAATTGATTAGACATGATTTGGAAAGGCACACACCAGTCTATATAAGGTCCCACAGTTGACAATACATGTCGGAGCAAACACCAAGCCATGAGGTCGAAGGAATTGTCCGTAGAGCTCCGAGACAGGATTGTGTCAAGGCACAGATCTGGGGAAGGGTAGCAAAACATTTCTGCAGCATTAAAGGTCCCCAAGAAGACAGTGGCCTCCATCAATCCTTTAAATTGAAGAAGTTTGGAACCACCAAGACTCTTCCTAGAGCTGCCCCCCGGCCAAACTGAGCAATCAGGGGAGAAGGTCCTTGGTCAGGGAGGTGAACAAGAACCCGATGGTCACTCTGACAAAGCTCTAGAGTTCCTCTGTGGAGATGGAAGAACCTTCCAGAACGACAACCATCTCTGCAGCAATCAGGCCTTTATGGTAGAGTGGCCAGACGGAAGCCACTCCTCAATAAAAGTCACATGACAGCCCGCTTGGAGTTTGCCAAAAGGCACCTAAAGACTCTCAGACTATGAGAAACAAGATTCCTTGGTCTGATGAAACCAAGATTGAACTCTTTGGTCTGAATGCCAAGCGTCACGTCTGGAGGAAACCTGGTACCATCCCTACGGTGAAGCATGGTGGAGGCAGCATCATGCTGTGGGGATGTCTTTCAGCGGCAGGGACTAGGAGACTAGTCAGGATCGAGGGAAAGATGAACGGAGCAAAGTACAGAGATCCTTGATGAAAACCTGCTCCAGATCACTAAGGAGCTCAGACTGGGGTGAAGGTTTACCTTACAACAGGACAACAACCCTAAGCACACAGCCAAGACAATGCAGGAGTGGCTTCGGGACAAGTCTCTGAATGTCCTTGAGTGGCCAAGCCAGAGCCCGGACTTGAACCCGATCCAACATCTCTGGAGAGACCTGAAAATAGCTGTGCAGCAACACTCCCCAACCTGACAGAGCTTGAGAGGATCTGCAGAATGGGAGAAACTCTCTAAATACAGGCGTGTCAAGCTTATAGTGTCATACCCAAGAAGACTCAAGGCTGTAATCGCTGCCAAAGGTGCTTCAACAAAGTACTGAGTAAACAATCTGAATATGTAAATGTGATATTTCAATTTTTTGCAAATGTGCAAACATTTCTAAAAAACAGTTTTTGCTTTGTCATTATGGGGTATTGTGTGTAGATTGATGAGGGGGAAAAAACAATTTATTAAATTTTAGAATGAGGCTGTAAGGTAACAAAATATGGAAAAAGTCAAGGGGTCTGAATACTTTCCGAATGCACAGTATTTTATTGAGCATGATATTGCCCTGAAAAGTAGCCTAACTTCACAAAGTTGCCATGAGTAAACAACAAAAAAGTAGCCTAACTTAACAAAGTTGCCCTGAGTAAACAACAAAAAAGTAACCTAACTTCACAAAGTTGCCCTGAGTAAACAACAAAAAAGTAGCCTAACTTCACAAAGTTGCCCTGAGTAAACAACAAAAAAGTAGCCTAACTGCACAAAGTTGCTTTGCGGCAACTTAAAAGTAAATGTATTTAAAAACAAAATATGTTCCAATCAAATATGTTTCATTAGAGGTTCCTACACAAGTACATATTTAAACATGCAAAACAATTAAATGTATATTTTCTGTTGCCTGAGGGCAACGAGCCCTGTGCCTTTCTTTGGTCCTGGTGAGACTAGCCAGACTACCCAGCCTGGTTCTGAAAGACAGGGCCCTCACATGTAAAACTATCATCATTACACTGCACCAATTGGGCTCTGGTGGGTCCCTGTCATACCAAAGGGTGAATGATCATAATGGACTTTGTAGCTTCGCCAGACAAAAACAAGACCCTTTGCCATTAATGGAAGAATCTCATCCGCATGCTCATCTTTCATCTACAGTGTGTGTGTGTGTGTGTGTGTGTGTGTGTGTGTGTGTGTGTGTGTGTGTGTGTGTGTGTGTGTGTGTGTGTGTGTGTGTGTGTGTGTGTGTGTGTGTGTGTGTGTGTGTGTGTGTGTGTGTGCGTGTGTGTGTGTGCGTGTGTGTGCGTGTGCATGCGTGTGTGTGTGTGTGTGTGTGTGTGTGTGTGCCATGGCCCCTATTACAGACTTTACATTCTTAGGTGAGATGCTGGACTTTGTCAGAGTTGAGAAAAACAGTGAGCCGTTAGATAAATCGTTCATCAGCGATCAGATTTCCCATTCAGATTGTTTTTCTCAAGTGATTGTTGCCATGTGTTTAATATCAGGTAAAATCTCTTCTAAATTCTCAATTTTCACTTTAATGAAAGAATCAAAGGAATTATCCTCTTTTTGTTGTCTCTCAGTCTTAGTGGTAATTGCCATTTGACAACACTGAAAATACATTACCACATATGATGCAATGTCTCAATTAGTTGTAAATAAACGATGATATCCCCAGTCAGATTGATTATCAATCACCATGAACCAAGGGTGTAACTTAATGTTGCATATTAGGGGGTTCTAGGTGAATGGGATCCAGTGTCAACACCCCTCTAGGGGTGTCCAGGGGCATTACCTTAAACTGTGTCAACATGGGCAGTGCTCTCCCTCTCTCTACTGACTGTCTCTGACCCCTGCCATGACAACCAAATTGAATCAGAATGTAGGCAACAAAATGTGTTTTAGCACTTGGGCTACAGTCAGCGAAGATGAGGAGTTGAACTGATAATGCCTTATAACTCAAATTCTCACCTGATGACCTGTTCGTCCTCTCCCTGCCTCAACATGGTCGGTACTCTCTCTCACACCCTCTCTACTGCCTGTCCTTTACCCCTCCCATAATCATATGACCAAATACCTTTATCATATGACAAAAATGGCTGGCCTTAACAATGATCGGTTACCCACATGAAAAAATACTACAGTTTACTATAGAATACTACAGTACTTACTATAGAATTCTACAGTACATTTTAGTCATTTAGCAGACACTAAAATACTATACTACACACAGTAGTATACCTTAATCATGTGTAGAATGTTGTAGTATACTGTAGAATCCTTTAGTAAATAATACAGTATTATCCACAAAAAAAAGTAGTACCTTTTTAACTAAAGTAAACACCACAGTATTTTAATTGCCTATACCCTGCCCATTCCACTCCCCCATATCACAATTTGTGCCACCCATAAGTGAGAAACCTACATGCCAAGGATATACCATATATTGTGTTCCCTACAGGTTATAGAAAAGAGCAGAGGCTCTGAACTATCCATTTCAGACCCCAGTCCTACCTACCTACAGATTATGGAAAATTTGCTCTTTTAGTATTTCTCCAGTAGTTTTCCTCAAGGAGAAAGCGTCTACTTCTATGTCAAAGATAATAAAACAAAAACCCCATAGTAAATACTACAGTAATGTTAGCAAAAACACAAAAATAAAAACTACAGTATACTACATTTGGCAAAAACACTATAATAAATACTACAGTATTGTAGAGTCCACAAAAACACTACAGTAAATACTACAGTATACTACAATCTGCAAAACACTACATTAATTACTGTAGTATATACTATAGTTTTATTTTACAACAGTATTTATACTATAGTTAACTGTAAATACTACAGTATACTACAGTAAATACTACAGTGAATACTACAGAAAAGCCAGCAAAAACACTACAGTGAATACTATAGTAGTCATACCATAGTATACCAAAGTTTGTTTTTTAATGTGGGTAGTTTATTAACATTAATTAGATTCTGCTTTTACAGGAAGGCAGCCTTCCCAGAATATTCTCACAGAGAGAGCAGGCCCCACACCTCACACAAAGAGGTAAATTGCCAGTGCATTCGACAGTTCTCTGTGTTTATGTGACATGCAGATGTTGCAGCACATCAGAGATTGTACTGTTGCTCATGCGCACAGAAAAGGAAACAGTATGTGAGACATGTCTATGGATGAACTCAAAGCATTTATTGCACTCTCGTAAGTCAGCGGGGCATACGGCGGAAAGAGCGTGGATGTGGAGTCATTTTGGTCTGATAGGTATGGGGTGGCAGGGGCGGTGTGTTCAATAGGGCGATATGGGCGACGCACTGCCAAACGGGAAAAGGAAGGGATTTTTTTTCTAATCAATTATATCACGGCAACAGTAGTTATCAGTGTTGTAATGTCCAATCAGGCTAAAGTCGTGCTTCAAATGGCTCCCCCCCCTTTTGGGGCGATTTCAGTCAGGTTGAAAATCGCCCAGAAGTCTGTCATAGACTCCCATGTAAAATCTATTTTTTTCAAATTTCAGAGCTTTCAATACAATCTCTATGGGTGTCTGAGGGCTTGCACTTACGCGCTTTCGTCATACGTAACGTAACCATGAACGTAACTAAGAAAAGAGCGGATTGTGTCTTTGAAAGAAGTTCCTTTTTGTCGGCGAACAAATGAAGATAAATTGGCAACGAAACAATTAGGACCTCCCAGACCAAATTTAATAATTCAACAGGTTTCTACTAAAGGCGGAAAGTCCTACACCCGAGGATTTTCCAAAAATTGGTACGAACGAAAAAAGACATTGCCACTCAACTGGATGAGGGATACAGGCTAGCTGTCCGCCGCCACAACGATGAGGTTAGTGTTGATAATCACAAGTTTACTGGAGAACTGAGACCAAGTAGAGACTTTGGACAGGGTGGATATGGTATAATAAAGGCAGTTTATTCAGAGGTAAAGATATCTGGAATCGCGTGCACGGACCCGTTCGTCAAACTCTTAGGGAGCTATACATTAAGCCCCATTACTTACCATATCAGATAAGAGAAATTGCTGCAGCTACATATATTTTACATCCTGGCCCTACATAGTTCACTATTTGCATCACTTACCAAAATATTACATGTGGTCATATATGCTTGGAAAGTGGAGATGCCATAGAACGTCAAAAAAGTAAACATTGCTGGAGACACATTGCCGTTTTGGAGAAGACATCGCGTTTGCTAGCGAAGAGATTTGTTGTGGCAAATGAACTTGGGCTGGGAATTGCCAGGAACCTCACGATAAGATATATGCATTGCGAGTTGCAGAGGGATCAGAAAGCCATGAGAACGAGTTTTGATCAGTCATGGAAATAAAAGTGCTGAAAACAAATTGGCTCCCAATGTGAAAAGATTGAGAACAAGCTATGAAGGAACAATAATGGTGTTTTGGTGCAGGTACAGCCAACTAGCGCTAAAATATTGCGATATTGTCAATACAGTATATCGTAAAGTATCACTATGTAACTCGATTTCTTTCACCCCAATCCCTCAAATTAACGGTAAATAACTGAATTGTTTGCCCCACATTTAGCTAAGATGATTAGCTAGCCAGCTAAAATGTTTTATTTAGTTAGCAGTCGCATCTACAATAGTTTACTGTCAATAACATGTCTCCAAAAATGACGTGGTGTCTCCAATTGTGTTGACATTTTACAATTGCGATGCGCATCCATGAGTATCCACTTTCTGTAGCTCAGCTGGTAGAGCACGGCGCTTGTAACGCCAAGGTAGTGGGTTCGATCCCCGGGACCACCCATACACAAAAATGTATGCACGCATGACTGTAAGTCGCTTTGGATAAAAGCGTCTGCTAAATGGCATATTATTATTATTATTATTATTATCTGAAGAGAGCCCCGAAACATTGTGTGCAGACATTTTATGCAATAAATGAAGTAGGTTGAATCTAGTAGTTCTGATCTTCTGATTGGTCCTGATGAGTTGGGCGAGGTCCCCTCCAGGCTACTGTCACTGTTGCATTGGCTCTGAGTCGGGTTCTCTGTCTTCAAATGTTCAGCCTAAGAGAGGGGATTTTTGTGTGTGTGTGTGTGTGTGTGTGTTTAACAGTGATGATGTGTGTGTGTGTGTGTGTGTGTGTGTGTGTGTGTGTGTTTAACAGTGATGATGTGTGTGTGTGTGTGTTTGTGTGTGTGTGTGTGTGTGTCCTCAGAGCAAGAACTCGTGAGTTGGAAGAACTGAGAGGCCTATGGCGTGGGTGTTGTCCTTGGCCACCTGCTGACAAGGCTGACAAGATAGGACCCTTTTGTCCATTGTTATTGGATAGGAACAGAACTTATAACCAGCTCCTGACCTAAATAGATCTTAGCACAACATTTTACTCAACATATCATATTCCATATTCACTATAACAAATATATTTACTACGACATTAGCAAGAACCGCCACATCCTCAGCCGGCTAATCCAGTGTGTGAAGTTTTGCGGAGTGTTTGAGTTAGCTTTGCGAGGCAAAGATGAAACTGAGGGCTCCACCAACCCTGGTAAGCCAACACTTTTGAGATCAGTCAATAAATGCTTCTGGTATTGACTTATATGCTGCCCCTGTCTTCATGTTGTTGCTGGACATATCTTTTTTAAAATGTGTGTAGGTCACCTAAATCATCAGAAAAATTGCCCCCCCCTGAGAATTTTTTCAGGAGCCGCCACTGTGGGGTGGACTTTTTCAGAGAGACCATGCCACGCAACCGCTTCAGAGAGATTAAGCGACACCTGCGTTTTGATGACAAGGAGACAAGACAAGTAAGCGAGCACCTCTCATCTCAGACACCTAGAAAAGTTTTGTGAAGAATTACTTTGCCTGTGACAAGCCAGGAGAGAACATAACTGTTGATGAGCACCTGTTCCCAACCAAAGCTCGATGACAACAAACCGGACAAATTTGGAATTAAGATTTGGTTAGACACCAATGTTAAAACCAAGTACTTGCTCAATGGCTTTCCATATCTGGGGAAAGATTAAACCATGCCAGCGGGTGAGCGACTGTCTGAGACTGTGATTTTGAGACTTGTGGAGACTTACATGGGCAAAGGCAGATACAGTGAGGGAAAAGGGTATTTGATCCTCTGCTGATTTTGTACGTTTGACCACTGACAAAGAAATGATCAGTCCATAATTTTAATGGTAGGTTTATTTTAACAGTGATAGACAGAATAACAACAAAAAAATCCAGAAAAACGCATGTCAAAAATGTTATAATTTGATTTGCATTTTAATGAGGGAAATAAGTATTTGACCCCTCTGCGAAACATGACTTAGTACTTGGTGGCAAAACCCTTCAATCACAGAGGTCAGACGTTTCTTGTAGTTGGCCACCAGGTTTGCACACATCTCAGGAGGGATTTTGTCCCACTCCTCTTTGCAGATCTTCTCCAAGTCATTAAGGTTTCGAGGCTGACGTTTGGCAACTCGAACCTTCAGCTCCCTCCACAGATTTTCTATGGGATTAAGGTCTGGAGACTGGCTAGGCCACTCCAGGACCTTAATGTGCTTCTTCTTGATCCACTCCTTTGTTGCCTTGGCCGTGTGTTTCGGGTCATTGTCATGCTGGAATACCCATCCACGACCCATTTTCAATGCCCTGGCTGAGGGAAGGAGGTTCTCACCCAAGGTTTGACGGTACATGGCCCCGTCCATCGTCCCTTTGATGTGGTGAAGTTGTCCTGTCCCCTTAGCAGAAAAACGCCCCCAAAGCATAATGTTTCCACCTCCATGTTTGACGGTGGGGATGGTGTTCTTGGGGTCATAGGCAGCATTCCTCCTCCTCCAAACACGGCGAGTTGAGTTGATGCCAAAGAGCTCGATTTTGGTCTCATCTTACCACAACACTTTCACCCAGTTCTCCTCTGAATTATTCAGATGTTCATTGGCAAACTTCAGACGGGCTTGTATATGTGCTTTCTTGAGCAGGGGAACATTGCGGGCGCCGCAGGATTTCAGTCCTTCACGGCGTAGTGTGTTGCCAATTGTTTTCTTGCTGACTATGGTCCCAGCTGCCTTGAGATCATTGACAAGATCCTCCCGTGTAGTTCTGGGCTGATTCCTCACCGTTCTCATAATCATTGCAACTCCACGAGGTGAGATCTTGCATGGAGCCCCAGGCCGAGGGAGATTGACAGGTCTTTTGTGTTTTTTCCATTTGCGAATAATCGCACCAACTGTTGTCACCTTCTCACCAAGCTGCTTGGCGATGGTCTTGTAGCCCATTCCAGCCTTGTGTAGGTCTACAATCTTGTCCCTGACATCCTTGGAGAGCTCTTTGGTCTTGGCCATGGTGGAGAGTTTGGAATCTGATTGATTGATTGCTTCTGTGGACAGGTGTCTTTTATACAGGTAACAAGCTGAGATTAGGAGCACTCCCTTTAAGAGTGTGCTCCTAATCTCAGCTCGTTACCTGTATAAAAGACACCTGGGAGCCAGAAATCTTTCTGATTGAGAGGGGTCAAATACTTATTTCCCTCACTGTATGTGACCATGAACAACTTCTTCACATCAATTTCCATGGCAGACAAGTTGATTGCAAAGAAGACTAGCCTGCTCGGAACAGTGAACAAACAGAGTCTGGAGCTGCCCCCCCTCTGCGCAAAACAACATACCAGCGGAGCTATACTACACATCAGTGATGGAGAGTGGTAAAGCAACACTCATGGTGTACAGATGTAAAATAATTACAGGACTAAGATCAAATCCTACTACACCGGCTCTGATGCTCGTCAGATGTGTCAGGGCTTGCAAACTATCATGGATTACAAAGGGAAACCCAGCCACGAAGTGCCCTGTGAAACATGCCTACCAGACGAGCTAAATGCCTTCTATGCTCGCTTCGTGGCAAGTAACACTGAACCATGCGTGAGAGCACTAGCTGTTCTGTACAACTGTCTGATCACGCTCTCCATAGCCAATGTGAGGAAGACCTTTAAACAGGTTAATATTCACAAGAGAATCAGAGAATCCACTGACCTGTTGGCGAGTGTCGTCATTGACATTTTCAACCTCTCCCTGACCCAGTCTGTAATACCTACATGTTTCAAGCAGACCACCATAGTCCCTGTTGTCTAGAATGCCAAGGTAACCTATCTAAATTACTATTGCGCTGTAGCACTCACATCTGTATCCATGAAATGCTTTGAAAGGCTGGCTCACATCAATACCATCATCCCAGACACCCTTGACCCACTCCAATTCGCATACCACCCCAACAGATCCACAGATGACGCAATCTCTATTGCACTCCAAACTGCCCTTTCCCACTTGGACAAAAGGAATATCTATGTGAGAATGCTGTTCATTGACTACAGCTCAGCATTCAACACCATAGTGCCCTTGAAGCTCATCACTAAGCTAAGGTCCATGGGACTGAACACCTCCCTCTGCAACTGGATCCTGGACTTCCTGACAGGCCGCCCCCAGGTGCTGAGGATAGGCAAAACACATCCGCCCCGCTGACCCTCAACACGGGGGCCCCTCAGGGGTGCGTGCTTAGTCCCCTCCTGTACTCCCTGTTCAACCACGACTGCGTGGCCACGCACAAAACTCCAACAACCCCCGACGACAGGACGGTGGTGGGCCTGATCACTGACGACGATGAGACAGCCTATAGGGAGGAGTTCAGAGACCTGGCAGTGTGGTGCCAGGACAACAACCACTCCCTCAACGTCAGTAAGACAAAGGAGCTGATCGTGAACTACAGAAAATGTAGGGCCGAGCACGCCCCCATTTACATCGACGGTGCTGTAGTGGAGAGGGTCGAGAGCTTCAAGTTCCTCGGTGTCCACATCACTAAGGATCTATCATGGTCCAAACACACCAACACAGTCGTGAAGAGGGCATGACAACGCCTCTTCCCCTTCAGGAGGCTGAAAAGATTTGGCATGGGCCCTCAGATCCTTAAAAAGTTCAACAGCTTTCTATCGAGATAATCTTAAGTGGCTGCATCACCGCTTAGCATGGTAACTGCTTGGCAAGGCGCTACAGAGGGTAGTGTGTACGGCCCAGTACACCACTGGGGCCGAGCTCCCTGCCATCCATGACCTCTATACCAGGCTTGTTAGAGGAAGGCCCAAAAATTTTTCAAAAACTCCAACCACCCACTCCACAGACTGTTCTCTCTGCTACCACACGGCAACCGGTACCAATGCACCCAGCATATAGGCATGTTATTTTTACACATTATTTTTATTAATTATTCACTGGGTCACTATTTCTATTTTAAAAAAATTATTACAAAATATTTTCTTTAACTCTGCATTGCTGGAAAAGGACCCGTAAGTAAGCATTCCATTGTTCCACCTGTTGTCTACGAAGCATGTGCTAAATAAAATGTAATTTTTATTTGATTTGATTTAAAAGGAGGTACTCACCACTGGCCTGTTGCAGTGTTCTACAACGTGCTCAACATGGCTGCTATCAACGCGCACGTGTTGTACAAGCAATGCCTTGACAAGAGAGTCAGCAGGAGAGATTTCATCATGGATCTGGCACGTGAGCTTCGTGAGAACCACATGAACGCCAAGAAAGCAGGCTGCCAAGGCAGCAGTGTGTCCTGCTCTCCCTGTTCCCCAGGCACCACAGCTCCAACTCGGGAAATAGAAGACACAATGTAAAGTCGGCAGGTGCACATGAAACAGGGCCCATAAAAACGGTGTGCAGGGCAACCGATTTGTTTGTGGGGCATGCTCACACAAATCCCCGAAGCGGTGTACACGGCAAATCATTTCACCTGCGCACTTGGCTGGTTGTATTATTATCTTGTTCGTTTCTACTTTGTCAAAAGAAGCTGTAACTGGACTGTAATAATTACTATAACTCTATTACTAATCGAATCTATAAATAATGTTGATCAAATGGATTAGCCTGTAGTGTTTTTACGGAAAAAGGCTACAGGCCTATGTTTTTTGCTAGGACTTTGTAGAATTATACAATAAATATCCTTGACTCAAAAAAAAAAACTATTGTTGTTATGTTTTTACATGGATATATTTCCACAAATATTTCTTCATGCAATTCATCCTTTACAATAGTTTATGCACTATTTATCAAGTGTTGGTGCTTATGTTTGCGCACCTTGTGGGTTGAAATGGATCTGATGTGTATGCTAAAGGTGACGACCAGCAACATTCTCAACATTCTCTAGCGGGTACTTATAGGCACAAAGGCCAGGCGGTTCTAGTGTTAAGGGCACAAGCTACTTTTTTACTAGGGTGAACACTGACTCACTGAGTTCTGCTCATCCGAAACTACAGTTTAAAAGGAAATGGGGGAAGATCCAGATATTGTGCTAGCTTTGGTGCTGTGCTAGTTTAGCCAACCTAACGTTGCATGCTAGCTTAGCCAACCTAACGTTGCATGCATTAGTTTCACTCGGTATGAAACTATTTTTACACAATATTATCTCATCACCAATAGTTCGCTAGTTACACAACAACATAGGAACTACTTACGAGCGCCCGTGAATATAGCTACCTCTCCTCAGCAAACAGCACAAAGAGAAAGAAAGAGAGAGCGGGCAGTGCGCACTGCTGAACTATTACTGCAGACCAAACCAAAACATTACAAACCAATGAAAATGGAAAGAGAGGAGAAAATACGTTTCTCTGTTCACCTTACAAGCCGTGCTCAACTCTTTTTCCCTTTACCAATAACGAACACTGGGCACCTACCAAAAGCGTTTTTGCCAGTGGGGGGGGGGGGAATCCAATCATAAAATGAAGAACTGAGGAGCACTCTGGTGCAAAGCCAGATAAAGCCAGTAGCTGCCTGGCGCTTTGGGGATTTTTTTCTCCAATCAACCAAACTCATCATAGTATATTATTGAGGGGGGGGTGGCGGGGTCAAATTGACCTGTTTCTAATATTGGGGGGGTCATGACCCCCCGTCCCCCCTGCAAGTTTCGCGCCTGCCATGAACTCAAAGACATTAACAGGTAAAGCTTCCCCCTTCTCACAGCTAAGCGGCAACATTACCATAACAAGGTACAGCTCAGGGCAATGCAGTCTTGTAACGGACTGGATACATTTTTACATTACAATGACAATTGTAGTCTTTCTCCATCCCTGAATGCCAACAGCTTGGCTCATCTTGTACTTTAATGACACAAACACAAAATCTACTATTGGATTCACGGCCAGTAAAAGCTTTGCAATGCTAAAAGACTAGCAACGCTAAAAGACCAGCAACGCTAAAATACTAGCGATTTATCACACCAAAGAACACGTGCATAGCCATGCACTGACATGGCATCAATAAAACAAAACACACTGTCCTCTTTCATACAGCCCGCACAACTGATTGACTGGTGCATTGAGACGTCAAACTTTCAACATTTCACCATAAGAAAGTCAAAAAGCCAGGCAGCTCGTGCTCTGGTCCAATAAAGACCTCACGTACACTTGTTAGGCCACAGCTGGTTGGCCATCATTAATAACCTGGATAAAGAGCTCGTTGTGTGGGGTCGGGTTGGTCGGGCTGGGGAGGAGGGTGAGGAGGGGGTGGTGTCGCAGCGACAGTGTTTTGGCTTGTCACTGTGGCCTCGACTTTGGGGCCACATGAATATGTGTGGAGGCTGGGGCAGCTGAATGCCGTGCAGCTGGGGCTAAGGCTGGTTGGGCTGTGTTGGGTGACAATAGGTGTGGGAAGGCACCAGTCCCGTCCACCCCCGGGATAAGGCCATCTTTGTTGGCCACAGGTGCCCGCTGGCTCTGCACCACTAAGGCATCCTGGAGGCATTGTGCTCCCTGGTTAATTATGCATGAACTGCAACAATTAAAGTCATGAGTTTCCTGTCAGACCTCTGAGAAATGGAGGGAAAACACAGAGCCGTCTACAGCCGGTCTGTTACAGAGCCAAGTGTGTGTGTGTGTGCCGTGGCTCTGAAAAACACCGTTTTAGAAAAAAAAGGGGTTCAATGAAAGGGGTTGTAGATAAAGTGAGTATTGCACATGTGTTGTGTCTCAACTATGCTGTTGCCAGATATTATTGCCAACTAAGGCCTATACTAGTAATGATAACATAAAAAGATGGTTTAAACAGCCAGTGACATAAGTAATGAAAGACATCTGACCAATATTTATTTTAGCTGCATCACATCACATTTACTCCAAGACAAAAACAATAAAATAAAATACAGTCAGGAGAAAAGTTGCTGAGTCGTTTGTTTAAAAAAGGAGGTGGGGGTCGTGGAAAAAAAGAAACATGTTTGATAGAAAACTTTGCTTCCCTGTTTTTGCTTTGCAGTCCTCAAATCGAGCATCAATGGCTGCATTCATGCAGGAGGAGTCAGGATGAAATTCTGTTGAATTACCTCCTCTCTGACGCGCCCATGCTTTTTACGCCAAATAGATTTACATTCCCACCATCAGCACTTCAACCCCCCTAACCTCACTTCTTCGCTCCTTCTCTCACCCCCCACTGGGTTTGGGCAGTTGGACATCCCCCCTCCATCCCTCCTTGGCCTTAACCCCTCCTCCTCCTCAAGTTCAGGCCACATCTAGGACCATGAGGCTGGCCAATGATGAAAGGCATAGCATCCCTCTCCTGCGACAGGTTAGGTTTCAAAAGGAATGCCAGCGAGGTCTCGTACGACTCAGCCGTCCCACCATCGGACCACCAGTCTGTTTGTTTGCTGAGGGCGGAAAACTGTGTACCGTGGGTGGTGCCAGTAGGTTTTAGTTCGGTCAACCTTTGATACAGGGTCTATTTTAATCTGAAATTAATTGCTTATGAATGACATTCTCTTAGATTAATGCATTTGCCAAATTAAATAATATATATTGAGGTATTGCTTCTGAAGGAAATGAAATGCTGTGAAATGCAGCAAAAACAAGAGAGGTCTTGTTTTTTTAGAGGTTTGTCATCAGGGAGAGTTTATTGCTGCTTCTAGGTGGGCTGCAAATGGAATCAGAGTGGTCAGTTGATTTGTTGTCCCAAGTTTTGCAGAAGTTTACAGAGGTGGAAGCAAAATTATTGCAATTTTTCATAGGAAATAGCAGTAATTGCTATGGGCTGCAGCCAAAAGGTACCGTTGCGCTCACCATGCCTCTTTCAGATACAAAGCAGTTGTAAATATGTCTTATTAAATCCATAATTATGCTAAGTGTAAATCCTGGAACCACCTTGTCTCAATGGTTACCACTTGTGAACCAAGGGACTCCACCGTTGTCCGAGAAGGCCAACCCCGACCACACAAAACAGACATTCAATGAAAGCCTCCTCCTTACTCATTTGTGAGGGAGTATATTGAAGACAAACTCCACAAACTCTGTAGTGGCAACGGGCCGATGTTGAGTATAGTTTCTGGGGAGGAATAAGACCCACTGTCCGTACATCTTCACCTCCCTCTCGGCTAGAGCTAGTCAAGGGCTATTTACACTGGTTTAAATTAGCATCAGGAGGGCACTCTCTGACTGCACAGCATGGACCAGTACAATAGAAGAGGAGAGAGAGGGAAGGAGAGGGAGGGCAGAGATAAAAATGAGAGGAAGCAGTGAGTGAGAGAGAGCGAAAGAGAGAGATATCCAGAATGAGAGGAAAGGTAGAGATTAGAGAGTGGGAGAGAGATAGTATAGAATTTGACACAGAGAGATGACAGCTCAAAAGAGTGGAAACGTTAAGAGAAAAAAAGATAATATGAGGCCGATTAAATATTCTGGCAAATACATGACTGCACTGTAACGGAAAACTGTAAATTATACGGTAATTTTGAGTATTATCAATAGTAAAATAAAATGTTGTGGGCAGGGAAAGAATTGCTGTATTTCAAATGGTACTGTAATTCCACCCCACAGAATACAGTACCATACCGTATCTTTGGAGCGCCAAAAACCTTTTGACCACTAGTGGGTGCATGGTATTGTTATGTATGGCTCATTAACATATTTTTATGCGTGCCTTGTAAGAGGCTATATTTGTTGCATTCGTGAGTGAGAATGCTGTACCAATTAACTCCTATCTGGTTATGGTGCCCGATCAATTTGTATAGGGGATAGATTGGAGTGGCAGCAAGTTTTAAACCATCAATGATTGAGCATTTTGCCATGTCCATTTGGTCTGTTTTGCCCTGTAGTCGCTGCCAATTTGGAAGCCTTTGTTAAGACCTCTAGAAGTGGAGGTTATACAGTGAGGAGAAAAAAGTATTTGATCCCTTGCTGATTTTGTACGTTTGCCCACTGACAAAGAAATTATCAGTCTATAATTTTAATGTTAGGTTTATTTGAACAGTGAGAGACAGAATAACAACAACAAAAAATCCAGAAAAACGCATGTCAAAAATGTTATAAATTGATTTGCATTTTAATGAGGGAAATAAGTATTTGACCCCTCTGCAAAACATGACTTAGTACTTGGTGGCAAAAACCTTGTTGGCAATCACAGAGGTCAGACGTTTCTTGTAGTTGGCCACCAGGTTTGCACACATCTCAGGAGGGATTTTGTCCCACTCCTCTTTGCAGATCTTCTCCAAGTCATTAAGGTTTCGAGGCTGGCGTTTGGGACTCGAACCTTCAGCTCCCTCCACAGATGTTCTATGGGATTAAGGTCTGAAGACTGGCTAGGCCACTCCAGGACCTTAATGTGCTTCTTCTTGAGCCACTCCTTTGTTGCCTTGCCGTGTGTTTTGGGTCATTGTCATGGGGTCATAGGCAGCATTCCTCCTCCTCCAAACACGGCGAGATGAGTGCCAAAGAGCTCGATTTTGGTCTCATCTGACCACAACACTTTCCACCCAGTTCTCCTCTGAATCATTCAGATGTTCATTGGCAAACTTCAGACGGGCCTGTATATGTGCTTCTTGAGCAGGGGGACTTTGCGGCGCTGCATGATTTCAGTCCTTCACGGCGTAGTGTGTTACCAATTGTTTTCTTGGTGACTATGGTCCCAGCTGCCATGAGATCATTGACAAGATCCTTCCGTGTAGTTCTGGGCTGATTCTTCACCGTTCTCTTGATCATTGCAATTCCACGAGGTGAGATCTTGCATGGAGCCCCAGGCCGAGGGAGATTGACAGTTATTTTGTGTTTCTTCTATTTGCGAATAATCGCACCAACTGTTGTCACCTTCTCACCAAGCTGCTAGGCGATGGTCTTGTAGCCCATTCCAGCCTTTTGTAGGTCTACAATCTTGGAGAGCTCTTTGGTCTTGGCCATGGTGGAGTGTTTGGAATCTGATTGATTGATTGCTTCTGTGGACAGGTGTCTTTTATACAGGTAACAAGCTGAGATTAGGAGCACTCCCTTTAAGAGTGTGTTCCTAATCTCAGCTCGTTACCTGTATAAAAGACACCTGGGAGCCAGAAATCTTTCTGATTGAGAGGGGGTCAAATACTTATTTCCCTCATTAAAATGCAAATCAATTTATAAAAAATGTTGACATGTGTTTTTCTGGATTTTTTTGTTTTTATTCTGTCTCTCACTGTTCAAATAAATCTACCATTAACATTATAGACTGATAATTTTTTTGTCAGTGGGCAAACGTACAAAATCAGCAGGGGATCAATACTTTTTTCCCTTACTGTATAAAACACCAAATATTCAATAATATACTGTAATGTGTAAACACTTTACCTAGCAGCCAACCTGCTTGCACCAATCCCTTGTAATTACAGTAAAATACTGTGAAATGCAAACATTCCCCTCAATACATTTCATTCATTCATTCATTCATTCATTCATTCTGATTGCAGTAGCATTTACTTTTTTTACAGTATAATACAGTCCATTTTACGGTATTGTACTGTGTGTCATTACACAGTACTTGCTGTGATACCATATTTATATTACAGTAGGTGTACTGTAATATGAAATAAATAATTTTACTTGCCACTGAGCTGCCTGTAAATTACTGTCAATTTCACAGTAACCCCTTTACTGTGTGATACAGACAATATAGTCTCTTATTCAGCATAAAGATCCAGAATAAAACAGATTACATTGAACAGATCACTGATCTGAATCTGCCATAGAACATATGTGTCAAACTGCCATATCACATTTCAGGCTGAAATCCTTGATGTGGAGCTGAGAGGTCTGCATAACAGAGAGATGAAGGGGACCATCCCGTTCGTCCAGTCATCACTGCACTGCATGAGTCCTGACCTGTGACCCTAACCATGTGACTCTGTCTGAACCCAGCCTCCAGCCACCTAGCTTCTAGGTCCTAGCTGGTCACAGTGAATAAAAGAACAGTGGTTGGACATTAGTGTCTGGCTGGGGGGAGTTAGTCACCGGCCAAGAACAAGAGCTGAGGATTAGACACGGAGGGGTAGAGGGGCAGGATCAATGGATGTAGAGAAACACCCTGCTGGGAGGGGAGGTTGAGGACCACTGGATGTCACTGCTTGTCCCCCCAGGTGTTCTAGCCTCTCCTCCTCCCCCTTCTTCACCTCACCTCACCTCACTTGGATGCCTAGGGCTTTATAAGCCAGCAGCAGACTGGTTTGATGGCTTGCCTGCTGTACAAAGCGGGAGTGATCAACTGCAGGAGCTTTGGGCCTTCAGTCTGTGTTGCTAGGCAATTTAAAGCCTGAAATATTTAGAAATGAGTAACCAATCACTTCTTTATGGTTCCTTTTGCTGTTCAAAAGTAATACACTTGCCACAATGCAGCTTTACCTACATAGCTCCAAACCCTCACCTTATCCCTCCCCACTCCCCTTTCCCATACATTCCTTGCCCACACCCCTTTCCCTCTGCTCCTGGTCACTTCCTGTTTCGCCTGGGCTAGGTGAAGCAGAGCACCGGCGGCTCTAATGTCACTGAGGAGGTGACTGCTGAGGTCACTAGCAGGGACTGATGTTCCCTAGAGGACTGTGGGTAATTATGAAGTTGTTACCATTGGAGACCCTAACAGGGAAGGCCTCATCCATTACAGGCCAGAGCTGTGGTTAGTTATGTGGCCGGCCTTGGTACATCTTATAGCACCTTCTTCATTACATTGCTGGTGAGAACCACACCAGGAATAGGACTGGGGTTAATGACAAGCCCAAGTTCACACATTACCAACACATTACTTATGCATGTTCCTAAAAATACCACAAGTGGTGTAGTATATGAAGTGTTTTATACAGTATACATGTCTACCTTTGGGCTCCGTCAAGAAATACGTTGACCATCAGAAAGTAGAAGAATCGAAGGAGTGGGAGAGAAAGAGAAAAGAGAAGAGGTGGAGAGAGGAGAGGAGGTACAGTCTGCACTTTGACTCTATCTGGAGTGTTTAGTCACAGATCCATATCTTTAACCCTGGTCAGTGGTCTCCACACAATGTTATCACCCGCAGGGCTGTTAGGAAATGGACACATTTATGACACTTTTACTGGCCCTCTGAACTACCCGTTCACTGAGGCGCTTGACCTCACCATTGTATTACTGACAGAGACCATATGGAGTGGACTATATGAGTTCAAAAGGACACTAGGGAACTAAATGTCAGATCAGGTAAAACATACTAATACATACTTGCATGAAATACCTCAAGATAAAAAAATATATTGTAATATCAAATTATTCTACTGTAATATCAACAATATCATTCGCCCTATTTCATACCATGACAATACAGAACAACCTGTCCTTTCTGTACAGTCACAACAACCTGGACTCAGGGGTAGACTTAACATAGTAAACGAAAATCGGGGACACTCAAATTAGTATTATATGTTACGTTTGGTATGGTATTTATTAATTTGTAGATATCCATCATCCATTTCCATATGATATGTTATGAATTACAATTTGGTTAGGGGTTAAGGTTAGGGTTAAGGTTAGGAGTTAGGTTAAAGGGTTAAGGTTAGGGTTAGGGGAAGGGTTAGCTAACATGCTAAGTAGTTGCAAAGTTGCTAAATAGCTAAAATGCTGAAGTTACCCCTGATGAGATTCAAGCATGCAACCTTTGGGTTGCTAGACGTTCGCAGTATACGCAGTATACGCTTACCTGTCCACCCCAACCACCCACCCTACTTTTGTTTTTGCCTTAAGTAACCTTCTGTCTTATGTAACCATACCATACGTAACATATCATACTAATTTGAGTGAACTGGATTTTCGTTTACTATGTTAGGTCTAGTCTATGAGACCAGCCTGGTCACAAAGAAAGGGTAACCAGAGGAGAAAACTATAAAAGGACTTTAAATGTAATCAGTCCAAATTGAAAGTAATACACTTTACATTAACCTAGCCCACCACTCTGTGGTCTAATTGCTCTCAGGAGTCCATTAGACCTGATGGCCACCGTTGTGGCAGCACGAACCGAAATTGCATCATGATTTATGACAGATTGTGCTTTACACAGAGCGTAACCAGCCCTGAAAGCATAACCTGTCCACACCACACGGGCGCGGTAGGTAAACAATGGTGGGCCTGTGACAGGGTCATGGGCCTCTCTCTCTGGCCGGCCCTGGTGGAGGGCTGGAGGGCTGCTATCTGATCAGCTGGGCCACTTACCCTGGGCTCTGTGGGGATAGTTGTTTATGCCCTGGACCCTGCAGTCATAATAAGCCACCCGCATAAATAATCTGCTCCCCTCTCTGGAAATATCCCCCAGTCAATTAGGAGGAGCTGTACACACAGGAGCTGTACTCCCTCTCTCTCTCTTGAGGAGCTGTACTCTCTCTCTCACTCTCACTCTCTCTCTCTCTCACTCTCTCTCTCTCTCTCTCTCTCTCTCTCTCTCTCTCTCTCTCTCTCTCTCTCTCTCTCTCTCTCTCTCTCTCTCTCTCTCTCTCTCTCTCTCTCTCTCTCTCTCTCTCTCTCTCTCTCTCTCTCTCTCTCTCTCTCTCTCTCTCTCTCTCTCTCAGTCTTTCTCTTCGTTTGTTAATCTTCTAGGGCGATCTGCCCTGTGGGAGGGTGCATGCATGTGATCTTGTGTGCGTGATTATGCGTGTGATTGTGCGTGTGCACACTATCGTGCATGTGTGTGTACGTGTGTGCAAAGTGGTAATGGAATAGACCTGGCAGCTGTCCCACTCAGGACATTTGACCTTGTGGAGTTTTTTTTTTGCAGTGTGTTTTTTTCAGACTCACTCTTTTCCCTTAGCAGAGGCTAAAAGGCTCAAAAGGGTGGAAAGCAAAATATTTTCTTAAGTCTCCTGGATGCCAGGTTGCATAAAAGGTTCCAAAGCCGTTTGCATCAAACCTCAACGGTTGAAACCACAAATTCTGTTTTTGTAGCCATAAAACTGCCCCCACCAAAAAAAAGAATTTCCATTCAGTTGATTCTTATAAATTTAAATGAACTGAAAAAAATGTTGGTTTACTCCCAAAAGGAAAACATTGAGTTAAATATATTATACGTGTGTGCTTGTGTGTGTGTGTGTGAGAGTGTGTGAGTGTGTGTGTGTGTGTGTGTGTGTCTGTGTCTGTGTTTGTGTGTGTGTGTGTGTGTGTGTGTGTGTGTGTGTGTGTGTGTATGTGTGTGTGTGTGTGTGTGTGTGTGTATGTGTGTGTGCAGGCACATGTGTTTGTGTGTGGGTGGGTGCTTGTGAGATAGAGAGAGATAAAGACGTGATCGATATAAATATTTTAACATAGGTGGGGTTAAAACTAATTTCTGAGGGTGGATTTGGACAAATTGTAATTATTTAATAATTCTATTTAATTTAATAATTATCTTTGTTCATTATTCAATCTACTGCTTAAATCTCCAGAAACCAAATTATCCACCCTACAGGCCTCATCATAAAAAATTTGTCCCTTCATACTTGTTCAAAAGCTGCATCGACACCCACCACTTTGAGGACGTCCCCGTGGAAGTGACTTCGGGGTGAAGAGGTCACGTTCCGGGGTCAGGGTCACATTTTAGCTTCAAGGCGACTCCTCCCTAGTGTTTGTGCTGTGAGGATCCCAACAATTGCCTGGGCAGCACATGTTAGCCCTGATCTGAGATCTGCACTCTGGGGCTCTTTGAGAAACAGAATATAAAAAAGAGTGTCCTTGTTTACAGATGCAGCCTCTCCATTGATGTCTCTTTAGTCTGGTCTTTGTATCAGGGGATAAGGTTGTTTAGGGTCCTGGCCCCCCATCTCCTCCCCCTTCCCCGGGCAGTGCAGTGCAGTGGAGCAGGTCAGTGATTGCAGGTGTGTATTTACAGGATAGTCTGAGCACAGTAATGGCAGGTTATTGAACCTGTCGTGGAGGAGATGGATGAGGAGGAAAGGGGACTTCCTTAACAGATTATATCTTGATCAGCCAGTCAGGAAGAATAGCTCATGATTTGCATACTGTAGATATGTCAGTCATTTTACGCATCAGGGAATGTCCTCCAGATACAGTAGGTTTAACAGCTGTGGGTTCCTTCTCAAATTACCAATAACCAAGCACAAACTGCAATGAAAGAGATTACATGAAAGCATAGAACGACAGAGGAGAGATAACAATAGGAAATATATAAACCTCAATCCCTTATTCTTATACAGTATGGACCACAAGCTTGACTTTCCCAACAACAGCAGCAGCAAAGCTCCACTGAATAAAGCTCAGAGGCATGTGGCATATGAATTTTAAAGATCAGTGCTCAGATCAAGACCCTACAGTATAGTATTAGTAATTGTTCTTTATGTGTGTGTGTGTGTGTGTGTTCATGCCTGTGTGTGCAGCCAGGTCACCTGTGATACAAGTTGGAAACTGGCCGCTAGGGGCAACAGTGGGCACTGTTACCTTCATGTAGATTTCGGTTTTGCTAATGTGTTGTGGACGGGGATGGTGGATGGTCGTAAGCATATTTCTCTGGTACCAAAGGTTGCATGTTTGTATCCAGTGCTAGAAAGTTGTTTTTTATATTTTTGTTTTAACCCTTTGACACATACCAACAAATGGGTGTGATCATTCTATAGTGGTCCCTGCAGCATACGCTCACCCCGGTGTGATTTAGAAAGTCCAGTTTCGATTGACGCAACAGTCAGCTTTTGAGCTGGCCACACTGTTTTTTCACAGAAACATTTTGCACAAACACAGTCCTTATGAAGTTATGTCCTGAATGTCATCAGTTTATTTTGGGATGCAATTTTCAGACATTCACAGAAGTAGCGACAGCATAACACAATCATCCAAACTGGAAAATGTATGCTACATTAATCCTAGCGCTAACTGAGGAAAGATTGACGTAACACAAGCGATCATATTTATCTAACTCTCGGCTGACAGAAACCACAATATGAATTAGCTCATTACAATTATAATTTACAATTCATCACATCACGGGTGAGCTCACCATTGATCAAAATAATTGAATAAAAATCTTTGTGCACTCCACCATGTTTGTTTTTCTGCGTCAACCAATGATAATAAGAGGAGACAAGATGAGTTTGGTCTGTTCGCAGTATGCATGTTGAAGGGGGTGTGTTGTCTACGATCATTCACTTCCCTTCATTCACTTCCGGAAGTTTACTCGAAAGATGAGTGAACCATTCCCTCCCCTCATTATAACATATTTGGTCTGGACGTTTACGTGACACCCAGAATGCATTGTATAATGTCAACAAACTCATCATAATCAGTACAACCTTCAAAAAAGTATTTTACACACATCATAGGTGTCCATTACAATCTATGCAATATTCGGAATGCATTATTTGTCACCAGTACTTGAAAACATGTGAATAAAACTGTAAATACACTATGCTCCATACATACATACATATGCTACAGTAGAAACGACAACACGATATACTGTACATAACATAAGGCAATTACTTGATAGGAACGCACACATGTCCAAAGTTATTATTTGTAAGGAAAACAACAATGAAGGCAATGCGGGCGCCAACCAGAAAATGTGCCAGGGGGAAAGGTTTGTGCAAGACTGTGCAAATGTTTGCATACTTGATCTGTGGAAACACTGGGGAAGAGCTTGGGCTCTCCTCGAAGAGAGAAGTTTGTCCGGCTCAGTTAAGCCTCAAACATAAATTGTCCGCAACAGTGAAATGGGCTACTTCTATCTGAATTAATGAGGAGGCAGAACACACCTCAATTCAAACTGTTGTTAGAAAATAAAACTTGTTAGAAAATAATTTGAAATTGACAAGTTGAAACATTCCTATAGATAATTAGCAGGCAGCTAATTAACATTTTGGAACAGTGAGTGCATTCTGACATCACGTGCATAAAACAACTCACGCTGGGGCGACCGTTAGAGATATTTGGAACTCACGCGTGAAAAGGTTAAGCATATCCCAAACCTTAGCCCTTACCTTAACCTTTCTGAGTTAAAACCTGACAATTTTGGAGTTAATGCCTAAACTTAACCCTAACCTAAATACATTTGAGTTAATCCATAAACCTAACCTTAAACACTTTGAAATAAGACTTGTGGAAGAACTTCGAAATTTGACATCTGAGAAACATGGATGAACGTCTAATTCTGACGTGAGACTGTGAGAGCTAGTTGGTGTGTGTGTGTGCGTGCGTGCGTAAGTGCCTCCATGCGTGCATGTCTATGTGTGTAATACGATCCATGCAACCAAGCTCGGTCATCACATATCTCCAACGAAGCATAGCATGAATGAAGCATACGTCATGGCTGAGGAAGCGATGACTGAAAACCAGACCATGTGAGAAAACATCTACATCTACCTATATAATGATAAATTCTGTCCTAATGGATTATCAATGATCTGCAACCAGTCCGATCCAAATGAGTTGAGCTCAACCTGTTGTGTATCGTACACGCATACTTAATGTCCAGCGTTGACATGTTTAGAGAGGGACCACACATCTCTATTTGGCTCCGGCCGGGCTGATGAAACGCCCTGGCTACAAGTGTGTCAACACACCTTATGGAAAACCACAGAAATGCTGGCCACTTTCAATGTTGTCTTTAAGCTTGGCCACCATAGCGCTGCCACATTAAATCTTGTTTGTCAACACAAACTATTTAGAGAAACGTTCCCTGATTTTCTAATCCTGC
Source organism: Coregonus lavaretus (assembly GCF_964263955.1). Taxonomy (NCBI): domain Eukaryota; kingdom Metazoa; phylum Chordata; class Actinopteri; order Salmoniformes; family Salmonidae; genus Coregonus; species Coregonus lavaretus. The sequence goes on along the minus strand of NC_140012.1, from coordinate 13,381,687 downwards.
CGGAGATTTATGTGCTCCTGTACAGCCAACTGCTGACTGTGAAACTTCCTTAGTCATAAAAACACTTTGGCATAAACGTTATATCCAAATTGAATAACTGAATTAATATAAGAACACATATTAGGTCCATTACCATATTAAGAAAAGTTAAATCAATCCACATTGTGAAAGAAACACCACGTGCATCTCTCCTGCATTGAGAACTGTTGAAATCAGACCTAATTTACCACTCAACAGCCAAGGTGCACATGTTCATTACAGACCAATTACCAAGTAATTAGAAAGTTCATTATAGCAAATTTCTATGATATTACTATGGCTCTCTAGAGATCCCATCCAGTCACCAAACTCCACCCACCCAGTCATTAGAGCAGGGTTATGTCACATGACACATCAAGGTCCTGATTGCTTTCTGACCTTTGATCTCTCAGATATGTAATGATGTCCCTAATGATGGCTTTTCTCTGTCAACACATGGGGCCACGTGACTCCAGCTGAACTAGTCGATGAAAGCACCTAGTAGGAGAGAAGGGGTTTTGATATTGAGGTGTTGACATCATGTTGACAGCGTTTGATAACCCATGCTACAGGTACACCTACCTGGGTGATAAGCAACACTGACACACCATTCACTTTTTGATGTTGAACATTTTGTCCCTAGCTATATTTATAATGTTTTCATTCAGAAAATCTGGTATCACTTAGAATTAATAAAGAATCATGCTGTACACCAAGCATGTCCTCCTGTCTCCTTTGTCCCATTCTTTCAATCATTCTTACTGCGCCCACTCCTAGGGCAGTAACAGCCTGAATTGACATGATGGACAGTAACAGGAAGGTTTGAACATGATAGAGCAGATTAGATAGTCCAGATGCATTGGAATGTCCGTTAAATGATTGATGTGTGTGCAGGGCTGTTGTCCAGGCCCAGTCAGCTCCCCCACAGCCCTAATCAAAGACTAAAGACTCAGCTCCCCCACAGCCCTAATCAAAGACTAAAGACTCAGCACCCCCACAGCCCTAATCAAAGACTAAAGACTCAGCCCTCCCACAGCCCTAATCAAAGACTAAAGACTCAGCCCTCCCACAGCTAATTAACCATTAAGGGAGCTCTTTTGTCAGCTCCTTTGTCATATCCTTTGATTTAAAGCAGGACCATTCTCTCGAACACACACAGGCATGCACACACACATTCAAACACAAACACACACAAGCACACACACTTGACCAAAATGCTGACATTGCAAGGGGGCTGTCCGGCTGCTTTTGGGAAGCCAAATGTGATTCATCAACCTTTAATATCATCTTTGCCAAGAAGGGATGCCCATGCCTTCCAATGAACCCATCACCTTAGAGGGGGGTGATCCGCTAGACTTGGTGCCTCTAAACCCTAAACCACAGAGCTAGGTTGGCATCTCCATTGGGAAATCAGTTACAACCACAACATGAAGAGAAGGAGATTAATGGCAGCGAGGGCTCCTTTGGGTTCGCTAAAGTACTACTGAGAAATAATAAGCAACCATCCCTGAAACACTCTTGGATCCCCTCCTCATCCCCTGTGCAATGCCAGGGGAAACGGGATGGAGGCAGCCAACCAGCCAAATGAATAGGAAGGGGTAGACATTGATACGAGAGTATAGTAAGAGGATGGTTAACCATATTGAGGTGCTGATGCTAAGTATTAAGGGCCAGTTGAAAGATCAGGGGGAGTTATTGATTCTACAGGGCCTGTCTGTCATGAAGGGCTATAACTGTAGCTTGTGGCTTTTAACCTGTGATGTGTGTGTTATGGTTTTGAAATTCAACTACTGCTGTAAGTTATTGCGTGATTCAATGTATGTTTCTCCTCTCATGGATCCATGGTGGTTTAGCAACAAAACCGACACCAGCGCAACTATGGGGCAAAACAGACGGGGTTGGCTTAGATTGTTGGCAACATGTAATATATATTTTGTCTCCAATGTTTATTGAAAACATAAATACATTTGCACAATGAGCACTTGTTGTCTCTCAAATACATTGTTACAGCTGTTGGTTAGCTAGCTAGCGAACTTTAGCCATATTAGTGTTGACATTAAATCAGTCAAAACACCTCAAAATAAGACATGATATCAAGAACAAGATGAAACGAGCTGATACGAGTCACATACGATTACCCACATAGCCGTTTCTTGTCATTCTTGCTAGTAATCTGGCCATCCAGAATCACAACAACATGCTGACTTCTGCCCCATGGAAGTGCACACATCGTTTTTGTGACATTGTCAGTTAACCCATCTATACAGTACTCAATTTCATCGCATAGTAATAAACCCTTCTCTGAAAATAGCAAGAAAACTGTGTTAACACAACCAATTTCTGCCCAAAAAGTTGTATCTAAAAAAAGTGTTAATTTGACTTGTGGACTTAAAACGTGATTGTGATGTTGTCGGTTAGAGTGGGATAACCAGATTAAGCATTTTCACCTCGACCACTGAGATAAAGCAAGACCAGTTGACCAGTATACTAAACAAACACACCTCTGTACCTCGCCCTCACCAAAATCACCCCTGTGGTGATCTAATATTAACTGGTTAGCTCTGGCCACTGTCACGTGATGGTGTGAGCTCTCCTTGGACTAGGAGTCAGGACACAGCTGGAAAAGACTACAGCCTTTCAATCTTCACCATCATGATGAACACTGTCACCCACATTACCATAACCCAACACTGGACAATTGGAGATCATTTAAAACTTCAGCAATTAGGTCACATCTCTGGAAACACATCCATGGTGGTCCTGTAGCTAACAGTACTTCTTCCCCCACCATATGGATTTGTTTGGACAGGTTTTAGTGGTGGTGGTGGTGTGTGAGTGTGTGTGTGCATATGCGTGTGTGTGTGTGTGTGTGTGTGTGTGTGTGTGTGTGTGTGTGTGTGTGTGTGTGTGTGTGTGTGTGTGTGTGTGTGTGTGTGTGTGTGTGTGTGTGTGTGTGTGTGTGTGTGTGTGTGTGTGTGTGTGCATGGAAGAGAGTTGAATAAGGCAGTAGGACTAACTTCGGCCCACAGTCATACAAAAGTTATACTTAAATCCGAACTGGTTCTCTAGCAAATTAGTAAAATTGTCTCACCCAATGTTCAAGAATGGCATTTTTCCCTTTATTCAGATTACAACCTCTCACTTTAAGTTATTTGAAAAGGAAATAATCTCCCAAATATCACTATTTCTAAAACACGCCATAGAAAGTTGGTTGCAATTTCGATTGAATCCTCCAGAAACGACAGAACAAATAATGCAACAAATATTGTGGTTAAACTCAAATATATTAATTGATAAAAAACCGTTTTTTTTGACAAACTTTTTTTTTTAAAGGTATAATCTTCGTAAATGATATTATCGGTAGGACTGGTGGAGTTATGTCGCACACGCAGCTAACAAAAACATATGGAAATGTCTGCTCTACCCAAAATTACAACCAAATAATTGCAGCATTACCGCAAAAATGGAAAAGGAAAGTGGAAGGGGGAAAAAGTAAGGAACTTGTCTGTCAGCCTTGCATTAAAGAATATAATTGGTTAAAGAAAATTGTGATAAATAAAAAAGTATACCAGTTTCATTTAAGGACCAAAGGATTGACAGCCGTCCCATACAGATTGCGAAATAGTTGGGAAGAGATTTTTGACGTACCGATTCCATGGCATAGTGTTCATGAATTGATACGCAAAATGATGCCGGATTCAAAACTTAGAATTTTTCAATTTAAATTATTATATACAATTCTTGCTACCAATAGAATGTTATTTATATGGGGGATACAATCTTCCCAGCTCTGCAGATTCTGCTGCGAAGAGACAGAATCATTAGATCAATTGTTTTGGTACTGTCCATTTGTAGCTTTTTTTGGACACAGGTCCAGGAATGGCTAAAGGATTGCAATATTTACCTGGAGCTAACCCTGCAGATAGTACTACTGGGTGATCTGAAAAGTCATAGTCAATCGATCAATAATATAATAATACTTTTAGCAAAAATGTTTATTTTCAATTTACGATCTGTAGAAACAATGAGAATAGAAAGGTTCAGAACTTTTGTAAAACATCACAGTACAGTTGAAAAATATATGGCAAATAGAAATCCAATATGGATGGTGTTAAGAGATAGATAGGAGGTGTTGAATGGAGCTGAAGGATGGGACTAATAACAACAACTAATAACAACAAGATAACTAATGTAAAGCATACTGTGTCCATAATAAGTATATAGGTTATAGATTGAGAGCTTTTGTGAAAGAGCACAGTTAGAAAAATATGGCATATATAGTGGTGAAAAAAGGTATTTAGTCAGCCACCAATTGTGCAAGTTCTCCCACTTAAAAAGATGATAGAGGCCTGTAATTTTCATCATAGGTACACGTCAACTATGACAGACAAATTGAGAAAAAAAATTCCAGAAAATCACATTGTAGGATTTTTAATGAATTTATTTGCAAATTATGGTGGAAAATAAGTATTTGGTCACCTACAAACAAGCAAGATTTCTGGCTCTCACAGACCTGTAACTTCTTCTTTAAGAGGCTCCTCTGTCCTCCACTCGTTACATGTATTAATGGCACCTGTTTGAACATGTTATCAGTTTAAAAGACACATGTCCATAACCTCAAACAGTCACACTCCAAACTCAACTATGGCCAAGACCAAAGAGCTGTCAAAGGACGCCAGAAACAAAATTGTAGACCTGCACCAGGCTGGGAAGACTGAATCTGCAATAGGTAAGCAGCTTGGTTTGAAGAAGTCAACTGTGGGAGCAATTATTAGGAAATGGAAGACATACAAGACCACTGATAATCTCCCTCGATCTGGGGCACCACGCAAGATCCCACCCCGTGGGGTCAAAATGATCACAAGAACGGTGAGCAAAAATCCCAGAACCACACGGGGGGACCTAGTGAATGACCTGCAGAGAGCTGGGACCAAAGTAACAAAGCCTACCATCAGTAACACACTACGCCGCCAGGGACTCAAATCCTGCAGTGCCAGACGTGTCCCCCTGCTTAAGCCAGTACATGTTCAGTCCCGTCTGAAGTTTGCTAGAGTGCATTTGAATGATCCAGAAGAGGATTGGGAGAATGTCATATGGTCAGATGAAACCAAAATAGAACTTTTTGGTAAAAACTCAACTCGTCGTGTTTGGAGGACAAAGAATGCTGAGTTGCATCCAAAGAACACCATACCTACTGTGAAGCATGGGGGTGGAAACATCATGCTTTGGGGCTGTTTTTCTGCAAAGGGACCAGGACGACTGATCCGTGTAAAGGAAAGAATGAATGGGGCCATGTATCGTGAGATTTTGAGTGAAAACCTCCTTCCATCAGCAAGGGCATTGAAGATGAAACGTGGCTGGGTCTTTCAGCATGACAATGATCCCAAACACACCGCCCGGGCAACGTCGCTTCGTAAGAAGCATTTCAAGGTCCTGGAGTGGCCTAGCCAGTCTCCAGATCTCAACCTCATAGAAAATCTTTGGAGGGAGTTGAAAGTCCGTGTTGCCCAGCGACAGCCCCAAAACATCACTGCTCTAGAGGAGATCTGCATGGAGGAATGGGCCAAAATACCAGCAACAGTGTGTGAAAACCTTGTGAAGACTTACAGAAAACGTTTGACCTGTGTCATTGCCAACAAAGGGTATATAACAAAGTATTGAGAAACTTTTGTTATTGACCAAATACTTATTTTCCACCATAATTTGCAAATAAATTCATTAAAAATCCTACAATGTGATTTTCTGGATTTTTTTTTCTCATTTTGTCTGTCATAGTTGACGTGTACCTATGATGAAAATTACAGGCCTCTCTCACCTTTTTAAGTGGGAGAACTTGCACAATTGGTGGCTGACTAAATACTTTTTTCCCCACTGTAGAAGCAAACCAGATGGACATCATGAAAATGATCGGAGGAAGTTTAGGAGTAAAAACAAACAAAATATAATTATTGTAGAATTTGACTGTGTCCATAAAATGTATATAGTATGTATGGGCTGAAAGTAGAGGCCTAAGCGTTGTTGTTCGCTAGTTTACTCCAACTGGGGAAGGGGTGGTGGGGTTGGAAAGTAATGAAGAGAAATATAATTTTAAAAAGGATATGTGTGTGTGTATGGATGTATGTACAGTATATATGTATGTGTGTATATATATATATATATATATATATATATATATATATATATATATATATATATATATATTTGCGAGAGAAAAAAACATTTGGGGGATTGTGTCACGGAATCAGCCGAGGCTGCCCCTCCTCCTTGCTCGGGCAGGCTTCGGCGTTCGTCGTCCCCGGAGTACTAGCTGCCACCGATCTATGTTTCGGTGTTTGTCTAGTTTGTCCTGATTGTTTGCACCTGTTTCCCATTATGTTATATTGTATTCCCTTTATAAACCCCTGTCTCTCATTGGTTATTGTGTGTGATTGTTTTCCATTAGGTCAGCAGTGCTGGTTGTATGCGTTATTTGTTCCTCCCTGTTTGGAGGTTTGTTTTGTACTTTCTTTACTGTGTTAAGTAAAGTACGTTCTGCCAGTAGTTCGGTGTCCTGCGCTTGACTTCGTTTCCCGCATACACGTCATCTTGACAGATTGGAAGTGATGCAGACAATTACAACAACGAAAAAAATAAGAAAATAAACTTCGGCCCACAGTTGCAGGGTCACATTGCCCCGCTCTTGATTAGCCTTGATTAGGCTGTTGTCATGATCGTCGAAACGAGTGGACCAAGGCGCAGCGTGATATGCGTACATCTCTTTTTAATAGTGTACTAGCAACACGATAACAATATACAAAACAACAAAACGATACGTGAAGTCCTCGGTCAATAACACAAACCAACACGGAACATAGACTCTACACAACGAAACTAACACCCTGGCTCAACATACAAGAGTCCCCAGAGCCAGGGCGTGACAGTACCCCCCCCCCCCCCAAAGGCGCGGACTGCGACTGCGACCGCGCCAACATAAACCCAACAGGGGAGGGGCCGGGTGGGCATTCCTCCTCGGAGGCGGATCCGGCTCCGGGCGTGACCACCACTCTCTAACAACTCCCCCGTAGCGCCCCTGGTCTGGTCCCGCTGGCTGGAGCTGGACTGGACATCGGTGGAGCGGATTGCTTAGGCTCCGGTGTGGAGCAGCTGACCGATACCTGACCAGGCACCGGTGAAACGGGCACGGGCTGTGCCGGACTGACGACGCGCACCACAGTCTTGGTGCGGGGAGCAGGAATGGGCCGGACCGGGCTGACGACGCGCACCACTGACTTGGTGCGGGGAGCAGGAACGGGCCGGACCGGGCTGGCAACGCGCACCACAGGCTTGGTGCGGGGAACAGGAACAGGCCGGACCGGACTGACGACGCGCACCATTGGCTTGGTGCGAGGGGCAGGAACAGGCCGGGCCGGGCTGGCGACGCGCACCATTGGCTTGGTGCGAGGGGCAGGAACAGGCCGGGCCGGGCTGGCGACGCGCACCATTGGCTTGGTTCGAGGGGCAGGAACAGGCCGGGCCGGGCTGTGGAGACGGACTGGAGGTCTGGAGCGAAGAGCTGACACAACCCGTCCTGGCTGAATGCCTATTTTTACACACTCTGTGTGAGGCATCAGCACAGGACGTACAGGGCTGTGTACTCGCACTGGCACTACAGCACGTGACACTGGCGCAGGATACCGAGGAGGGGTACTGGAGGCCACGAGCGTTGAGCCGGCACACTCCGTCCTGGCTGCATGCCCACCTTAGCACGACATGTGCGTGGTGCACGCACAGGACGTACCGGACTGTGCCGGACCACTCGCGGCACAGTACGCAGCTCCGCATACCTCGGAACCTGCCCAGTCTCACGCTGCCTAGCCTGAGTACGGGGAGTTGGCTCTGCTCTACCTCTAGGCTCCGCCAACCTCCCTTCCAGCCCCCCAAACCCGGTGGCCTCCTCTCCTAATCCCCAAACTCGCCCTGTAGCTGCCTCCAGCAGCCCCGTCGTCCATGCCGTGTGCCCCCCCCCTAAAAATTTCTTGGGGTTGCCTCTTGCGTGTCCGACATCGGCCCGGTTGGCGCCGCTGCTCCTCTCTATGGCGCGCCTCCACCGTCTCCTCCCACGGACGGCGATCCATACCGGCCTGGATTTCCTCCCAAGTCCAGGACCCCTGCCCGTCCAAGATCTCCTCCCAAGTCCAGGCTGTCTGCTCCTGGGCACGCTGCTTGGTCCTGTTTTGGTGGGATCTTCTGTCACGATCGTCGAAAGGAGTGGACCAAGGCGCAGCGTGATATGCGTACATCTCTTTTTAATAGTGTACTAGCAACACGATAACAATATACAAAACAACAAAACGATACGTGAAGTCCTCGGTCAATAACACAAACCAACATGGAACATAGACTCTACACAACGAAACTAACACCCTGGCTCAACATACAAGAGTCCCCAGAGCCAGGGCGTGACAGCTGTATGACATCCTCCACAGCTACAGTACCTGTTCTCCAACTACCTCTGGATAAACACACTAAGGCCAGCCACTCACATGCACATACATAACATAAAACCAGTCAGGGGCCTGACCTCCCAATCAGGGATTAATAGCAGATTATAATGGGGGATTATAGCTCACCAAGGAGCTAGCACTGGGAGACTAAACACAGGGCAAGAATTCAGTTGGCCCCATAAGAGGCTTTATATCAATGTAAATGGCATGGGGGTTAAGGGTTGTAAGTCAAAAGTTTAGCACGTTACATACACTGAGTGTACGAAACATTAGGAACACCTTCCTAATATTGAGTTTTACACCCTTTTGCCCTCAGAACAGCCTCAATTCATCAGGGCATGGACTCTACAAGGTGTCGAAAGCGTTCCACACTGATCCTTCCCACAGTTGTGTCAAGTTGGCTGGATGTCCTTTGGCTGGTGGACCATTCTTGATACACACGGGAAACTGTTGAGCATGAAAAACCCAGCAGAGTTGCAGTTCTTTACACAAACCGGCACCTGGCACCTACCATACCCCGTTCAAAGGCACTTACATTTGTTGTCTTGCCCATGTCTCAATTGTCCCAAGGCTTAAAAATCCTCCTCCCCTTCATCTACACTGATTGAAGTGGATTTAACAAGTGACATCAATAAGGGATCATAGCTTTCACCTCAATTCACCTGGTCAGTCTATGTCATGGGAAGAGCAGGTGTTCTTAATGTTTTGTACACTCAGTGTACAGTATATGAACACATAATAAACAAATAATAATATGACCTGCACACAAGGGATTGTATCTTACTTTGAGGTAATGGTAGCGGATGAGCACTTTTAGCTCGTTAAGGTGGTACTACAGGAAATGGTGACAGATTGGAAGGTGTTCTTCAGATAGAAAACCAGAAGCTGTGTCACACTCACTACAGTCTGTATCTGGTCTCAGAGCCAGCCTCAGAGATAACAAGGATATGTTTAAATTCACCATTCTAGCAACTCTACAGTCAAGCTATAATCATCTCTCCTGCGCCACAACATAACGTCCCCCCAGCACTGACCACAGTTTGCTGACTCATCCCATCACAACAGCCAGGCAGGAGGGAGTCATAGCCCCAACATGTCCCCTGTCACGGCTCAACATAGACAGGCAGCTGTATAAGTTTCTTCCTGTGTGGTCCACCCGGCACCACAGTCAATACCACCGCCACCTACCGCCATGTGGGTGGACGCCATTACAAGCCTGGGCCGGAAAGCGGTGTCACCAAGTCGACACCGAGATGAAACAGACGACCCGGCAGCACCCATAACCGCCCACTTCCCTCCTTGCTCTGTCTCAAATCTAGCTATTCATCCACCACCTCTACCTCCTCCATCACCCGCCATTTGTCACTGGTGCAGGGGTGCTCTTGGTTAAACACAGTAGGCCCCATGCCTGTCACTGAGGTGTAGTAGGATAATCTGTCATATTCTACAGGGCAGACCGCAACCCTCCCAGTCTCAAGCCAGAGTCAAATCATATTTTTCCATTTGACAAATGACAACCCTATCAGGTTTTTTTCAGTCATACCCTGCTGTTATACATTGCTTGAACCCAAGTGTTGGAAGGCAAATTTCAGCTTGTAGCCCAGTGAAAACATAGCTAATATTACCCTGTATCTGGAGTGGCAACAGGTTCTTTACACTCAAGAATGTGAAACGTGATACTGTAAAAAATAAAAAATTAAGGCTTGCGAAAGCATATATGCTGCAAGAATGTGCTGCAGCATCAGAAACAAAGAAAAACAGGGATCCCAAAAAAAGCATGGAGATTATTTCGTTTTTCATCAGATCTGAGTATTCTAAACATAGTCATCCAGAGGCCTCACTGACTGGGTGCATTTTTGACGCTCCGGATAGAGTGATTACATTTATTATCTTTGTAAAAATGGTCCAGCCATACATCCCTCTATAGTCACCTGGAACAGCCACAGGCCACGTGGAGTCTGTCCGGAAACCACAGTGATAAAAAACACACTCACACATACCGCCAGAACACAAAGAGGCTAACTATAGCACTGACACACTACAATCATACACCTCACGAACCTGCAACCCTTCTAACCCCCTTCAACCCCTCTGGGCTCAGTTCAGTTGGCCAGTCAGCCACCAGACCATCCACTGATTACAGCCTGCAGCCCTGTCAGTCTACCCTCACGGTATGGTTTTACGAGGGGCAGGAGACTTTTTAATTAAGCCGTCATCTTCTGGCTAGCCAATGACAATGGGTGGTCATGAGCCGAGGAGATACAGCTATCACAATGAGAAGAGCAGCACGCAGACGGAAATGTTGTAATAATAGTGAAGAATGAGCAGGTAAAAAATAACATGACTTTGTAAAACAGATGTAGTTAACACGAGCCTTGCTCTTATTCATTAATCTATATTGATGGAGGAGGGAATCAGTGTAACACAGGGTGCAGTTTTGTCAGCAGGATTTTTTAAGTACTTGTTCAATACAGGTGCACTTTTTCCAGCGTGTGTGTATGTGTGTGTGTGTGTGTGAGTATGATCAATCTGTCCAAAAATGAGCAGTCACCAAGTAACTTTGTGGAAGAAGAAACAAACTCAGAGCTAAAACGTAGATTTATCGTATGTTCCTTCCTCTTGTGTCTTTTTTACTTACATTGGTGACACACACACATCTACAAACTCTCAGGAACACATAATGGTAGTGTGACAACACAGGAGATGGAATGCAGAGAACCCCTTGGCCTCAGTGGGAGGGCTGCAGTCTGTTTGGAGGGATGTAGCTGGTGTAGGCCCAACATTGAGATGTACACACAGCTACCAGGGTTCTCTCCAAACAACATGGTGGAATGAAGAACTAATCAGGCAGATTGCTCAAGAGTGCCTTCGAAATTGGACGTCCATCCATGTCCTGAGGACACTAGGGGCAACAGTGAGTGCTATTACCATCAAGTAGGCTTGAGATTTGCTAGAGCGTTGTGGACGGAGATGGTGGATCAAATCAAATCAAATCAAATCAAATGTTATTGGTCACATGCGCCGAATACAACAGGTGCAGACATTACAGTGAAATGCTTACTTACAGCCCTTAACCAACAGTGCATTTATTTTTTACAAAAAAAGTAAAAATAAAATAACAACAAAAAAAGTGTTGAGAGAAAAAAGAGCAGAAGTAAAATAAAGTGACAGTAGGGAGGCTATATATACAGGGGGGTACCGTTGCAGAGTCAATGTGCGGGGGCACCGGCTAGTTGAGGTAGTTGAGGTAATATGTACATGTGGGTAGAGTTAAAGTGACTATGCATAAATAATTAACAGAGTAGCAGCAGCGTAAAAAGGATGGGGTGGGGGGGCAGTGCAAATAGTCTGGGTAGCCATGATTAGCTGTTCAGGAGTCTTATGGCTTGGGGGTAGAAGCTGTTGAGAAGTATTTTGGACCTAGACTTGGCACTCCGGTACCGCTTGCCGTGCGGTAGCAGAGAGAACAGTCTATGACTAGGGTGGCTGGAGTCTTTGACAATTTTCAGGGCCTTCCTCTGACACCGCCTGGTATAGAGGTCCTGGATGGCAGGAAGCTTGGCCCCAGTGATGTACTCTGTAGTGCCTTGCGGTCGGAGGCCAAGCAGTTGCCATACCAGGCGGTGATGCAACCAGTCAGGATGCTCTCGATGGTGCAGCTGTAGAATTTTTTGAGGATCTGAGGACCCATGCCAAATCTTTTCAGTCTCCTGAGGGGGAATAGGCTTTGTCGTGCCCTCTTCACGACTGTCTTGGTGTGTTTGGACCATGATAGTTCGTTGGTGATGTGGACACCAAGGAACTTGAAGCTCTCAACCTGTTCCACTACAGCCCCGTCGATGAGAATGGGGGCGTGCTCAGTCCTCTTTTTTTTCCTGTAGTCCACAATCATCTCCTTTGTCTTGGTCACGTTGAGGGAGAGGTTGTTGTCCTGGCACCACACGGCCAGGTCTCTGACCTCCTCCCTATAGGCTGTCTCATCGTTGTCGTTGATCAGGCCTACCACTGTTGTGTCGTTGGCAAACTTAATGATGGTGTTGGAGTCGTGCCTGGCCATGCAGTCATGGGTGAACAGAGAGTACAGGAGGGGACTGAGCACGCACCCCTGAGGGGCCCCTGTGTTGAGGATCAGTGTGGCAGATGTGTTGTTACCTACCCTTACCACCTGGGTCGGCCCGTCAGGAAGTCCAGGATCCAGTTGCAGAGGGAGGTGTTTAGTCCCAGGATCCTTAGCTTAGTGATGAGCTTAGAGGGCACTATGGTGTTGAATGCTGAGCTGTAGTCAATGAATAGCATTCTCACGTAGGTGGTTGGTTTTCAATCCAATGACTCTGGATCAGAAGATTGCGTGTTCGATTCCAGATCCCTATTCCAAACTGTCACACCCTGGTGCTGGGACTCATTATTGTTTATCCAGGGTGTGTGCAGTCTATGTGTTTTTGTTCTAGGTTGGGTGTCTAGGTTGTTGTTTTTCTAGGTTTGTTCAATGACTCCCAATCGGAGGTAACGAGTGTCAGCTGTTCGGCTCGTTATCTCTGATTGGGAGCCATATTTATTCTGTATGTTTTCCTGTGGGGTTTGTGGGTTTTTGTTTCTTGGTTACATGTTCCGTATGTCAGTGATTTGTAACTTGAGAACTTCACGTATCGTCTTTTGTTTTGTTTTCGTGAGTACGTTTATTAATAAATTATGTTCACTCGCAACGCTGCGCTTTGGTCCGCTTCCTCATTGGTAGACGATCGTGACAGAAAAACCCACCACAAGAGGACCAAGCGGCGTAACAAGCGGCAACAGGACCTACCTACGCAGGATTTATGGGAGCCTCCTAAGGACTTTTGGACATGGGAGGAGATACGGGCTGGAAAGGGTCCTTGGGCACAACCAGAGGAGTACCACCGCCCTCGTGAAGAGCTGGAGGCAGCTGCAGCCGAGAGGAGGTGGTATGAGGAGGCAGCGCGGAGTCGAGGCTGGAAGCCCGTGGTTACTCCCCAAAAATTTCTTGGGGGGGGGCTAAAAGGGAGTGTGGCGAAGGCAGGTAGGAGACCTGCGCCTACTCCCTGGACTGACCGTGGAGAGCGGGAGTACGGGCAGACACCATGTTACGCAGTAGAGCGCATGGTGTCTCCTGTACGCAGGCATAGCCCGGTGCGGTACATTCCAGCTCCTCGTATCGGCCGGGCTAGATTGAGTGTTGAGCCGGATGTCATGAGGCCGGCCCCACGCAGCAGGCCACCAATGCGTCTCCTCGGGCCGGCTTACATGGCACCAGCCCTACGTATGGTTTCCCCGGTTCGCCCACATAGCCCGGTGCGGGTTATTCCTCCTTCCCGTACTGGTCGGGCGACGGGGAGCATACAACCAGGTAGGGTTGGGCAGGCTCAGTGCTCAAGGGAGCCAGTACGCCTGCACGGTCCGGTATTTCCGGCGCCACCTCCCCGCTCCAGCCCAGTACCACCAGTGCCTACACCACGCACCGAGCCTCCTGTGTGTTCCCAGAGTCCTGTGCGTCCTGTTGCTGCTCCCCGCACTAGCCCTGAGATGCGTGTCCTCAGCCCGGGACCACCAGTTCCGGCACCACGCACTAGGACTTATGTGCGTCCCCAGGGTCCTGCATGCCCTGTTGCTGCTCCCCGCACTAGCCCTGAGAGGCGTGTCCTCAGCCCGGGACCACCAGTTCCGGCACCACGCACTAGGACTTATGTGCGTCCCCAGGGTCCTGCATGCCCTGTTGCTTCTCCCCGCACTAGCCCTGAGATGCGTATCCTCAGCCCGGTACCTCCTGTTCCGGCACCACGCACCAGGCCTACGATGCGCCTCAGACGGCCAGAGTCTGCCGTCTGCCCAACGGGGCCTGAACTGTCCGTCTGCCCAACGCCGTCTGAACTGCCCGTCTGCCCAACGGCGCCTGAACTGCCCGTCTGCCCAACGCCGTCTGAACTGTCCGTCTGCCAAGCGCCGCAGGAGCTGCCCGTCTGCCATGAGCCTGCAAAGCAGCCCGTCTGCCATGAGCCTACAGAGCCGTCCGCCAGACCGGAGCCGCTAGAGCTCTCCGCCAGACAGGAGCAGCCAGAGCCTTCCGCCAGACAGGATCAGCCAGAGCCTTCCGCCAGACAGGATCAGCCAGAGCCTTCCGCCAGACAGGATCAGCCAGAGCCTTCCGCCAGACAGGATCAGCCAGAGCCTTCCGCCAGACAGGATCCGCCAGAGCCGTCCAGCCGGGATCCGCCAGAGCCGTCCAGCCGGGATCCGCCAGAGCCGTCCAGCCGGGATCCGCCAGAGCCGTCCAGCCGGGATCCGCCAGAGCCGTCCAGCCGGGATCCGCCAGAGCCGACCAGCCAGGATTCGCCATTCAGCCTGGTACTGCCCCTTAGTCCGGTACTGCCCCTTAGTCCGGTACTGCCCCTTAGTCAGGTGCTGCCCCTTAAACCGGTGGGGGTCATTTGGAGGAGGCTACATAAGCGGGAAGTGACTATGGTGGGGTGGTGGTCTAGGCCGGAGCCAGAACCGCCACCGAGGAGGTATGCCCGCCCAGCCCTCCCCTGTTTGGGGGTTTTGAGGCGCGGTCGCAGTCCGCGCCTTTAGGGGGGGGTACTGTCACACCCTGGTGCTGGGACTCATTATTGTTTATCCAGGGTGTGTGCAGTCTATGTGTTTTTGTTCTAGGTTGGGTGTCTAGGTTGTTGTTTTTCTAGGTTTGTTCAATGACTCCCAATCGGAGGTAACGAGTGTCAGCTGTTCGGCTCGTTATCTCTGATTGGGAGCCATATTTATTCTGTATGTTTTCCTGTGGGGTTTGTGGGTTTTTGTTTCTTGGTTACATGTTCCGTATGTCAGTGATTTGTAACTTGAGAACTTCACGTATCGTCTTTTGTTTTGTTTTCGTGAGTACGTTTATTAATAAATTATGTTCACTCGCAACGCTGCGCTTTGGTCCGCTTCCTCATTGGTAGACGATCGTGACACAAACGTTAACCCTTACCATAACCATTTGGAATTAGTGCTAAAACATAATGTTTTAACCCTATCCAAAACCTTAACCCTTAACCTTCTAAATGTGATGTTTGGAGCAACTTCTAAATTTGACAATTGGAGAAATGTGGATAAACATCTAATTCTGCAGTAGGACTGTGAAAGCTAGTTGGAAATAATACATTTCTGGTTACTGTGTTCTTTCACCTCAAAAACATACTGGTTTGACACAATCTACTGTGAATTAAAAGGGTAAGAGTGAAGTAGAAAGAGAGAAGATATGGAAGTATAGACAAAAGAGTTACATTGTTTAACACTGAGCGCTAAACGGCTGCCCTTAGGTAACTCTTCCCCTATATACTACCCTATAACACACAATCGCAAGACATTCTGAGGATGAAAACGTATAACACTCTGTGGGAGAGCCAGAATGAGAGAGAACCAGAGCGAGAGAGACTGAGAAGCAACACAATGGAGTGTCTCCTGAACAGCTTGAGTAGGGGGGTGGTGGGGGTGTTAATGTGCTTATACTGGCACCCAGTCTCAGGCCTCACAGTGGGCTGGCTGCATTATGGATGGGATGGGGAGGAAAGGCATCTTCATTTGGGGAAAAAGGCTTATGAGCTGACTGACAGTAAACACACACAGCCTCAGAGACCTGTCTGGGGGTCTGAAAGGGTCTCCCTAAGGCCCACTACTATACCTCAAATTACCCTCTTTTGCTTGCTTCTCTCTCTCTCTCTCTCTCTCTCTCTCTCTCTCTCTCTCTCTCTCTCTCTCTCTCTCTCTCTCACTCTCACTCTCACTCTCACTCTCACTCTCACTCTCACTCTCCCTCTCCTCTCTCTCTCTCTCTCTCTCTCTCTCTCTCTCTCTCTCTCTCTCTCTCTCTCTCTCTCTCTCTCTCTCTCTCTCTCTCTCTCTCTCTCTCTCTCTCTCTCTCTCTCTCTCCATATCCTTCTCTCTGGCTAGATGTCTTCTGACCCCCCCTCCCCACCTCCCACAGTCTCCATGGATACCCATCCACCCAGTCGCCCCCTCACACTTACACTGCCACCTCCCTCCTCCTTTTCTCCCTTATCCTATTTCTGACTCACCTCCCTCCTCCTTCCATCCCTCCATCCCTCCCTCCACCCGTCTCCCTCCATCCCTCTCTCCATCAGCGGTGGGCGTGTCGAGATCCTTTTGGAAACCGCTGTCGACATCTCTAACTCGGCCACAACTGTATCCTGAGATCCCATGATGAACCATTGGGCCCAGCCCAGAATCCAGACCCCAGAACCAGAGAACCCGGGCCAGAGCCCAGAACCTGGGCTAGAACTCAGCAGCCAAGCCAGCTGCTTTGTGAACAAAACGGAGCGCCCATTTGGGTTTATGTTATAATACTGGCTGGTTTTACAGTACCAATGCACAGCCAACCAGGCTTGCCATGTGCTCCCATGAAAAACCCAATGAATGCAATAACCCTACGGTCTGATGTATGGGGACTATAAATGTGCTCTAATGCACAGTAAAATGGTTATTATTGACAGATTAGTGTTCAGAAGGGGAATGTACTGTAGTCTGTGTCACATAATGAGAGGCACAAATCCGCCATTCCAGGTCTCACTGCCAAGCCCGGGTGTGTGAGTGGCTTATGACTACTGCAAATAATATATTTTAAATTTCACACCTACATATTATCTAAATAATAGTAAGACGTTTACTAAGTGTAGCCAAAAAAGGGAGTGGTGGGGACGTCTGGCACAGGAGGGGTACGACAATCTATTCAAGGCAGAATAAAGAGAGAGGGAGGGAAAAAAAGCGATGTAATATATTGTACAATATGGAAACAATTACTACCTGGCATGACTGGATTTGGCATGGCCTACCAAATCTGCTGCGGCCAGGATTGGAACTGTGTCTGAGTGTGTGTGTGTGTGTTTGTGTGCGTGCAAGCGCCCGTGAGCACGTGTGTGTGTGTGCATGTTCATGTGCACGAGTCCTTATGTGTGTGTCTGGAGTGCACTCACAGGGAGGATACTAACTGAGAAAGAGAGATAGAAACAGGGGGAGCAAGACAGAATAAAAAGGGGGGGAGCGTGCTTTAAGCTCCAGTCTCTCTGCAGGACCTAGCCACCAGGACACAGCACTCTCATGTCTGGCTGGACCCATGCCATCTTAACTGTTCTATGGGGACAGCACAGTAGAATGTATCAATACTTGACCATATGGTTATCGTTTATCAAAAACATTTTAAAGATGAAAGATTCAGCTGAAAGCACAACAGAATTGCGCAGCATGGAGTATTACAATTCATCATGATTTATAGATCTTTTGGGGCCCTGATGATTTCACCAAATATGTATGTTATTGCATATATTTGTATGACCTAAAACATATACTGTACATGTGAATCAATACCTACCTTATCCCCCCTCTCATACTGCACAGCCTCTCAAGCATACTGCACTTTGGCCATCATAGATCATCCTGCTCTAGGTAGAAGAAGCCCTTCGGCACAGATCTAGGATCAGCAAAACCTCCCTTAATCCTAACCTTAGTTTAAGCGTAACAACACAAAACGGACCTTAGATCAGTGTCTTAGCCATCCAGCTATCCCAGCTGCCCCTCAGCACCCCACTGCCCTGTCACCTTGCCCACGGAAGCCAGAGAGGAAATGAAGGGGCTCTGATTGGCACCGAATGAGAGACATCCGATTGGCAGTGGAAGGATGCACCATCGCCAGGATGCTCAGCAGGGGGCGGTGTTCAGCCTACCCTCCCACCTCTCCCCCGCCGCTTTGACAGGTGGACGATCATGATTAAATAGTCGCTCCCCAATCCGCACCCCCATGGCTCGGTGGGATCAGTAGGCAGGAGCACAAACAGTCGTTCCAGAGGCCTGATAAAGTCACTTTTGCTCAGGAAACAGCAACAGTTTTATAGAGGCTAGGCCTTGGCAGACAACACATCGAAATAAGACGGAAGGAATGTGTGGCTTGATTTCGCTGAGAGAGAACGCTGAGTGATTTTCTGTTAAACTGACTCACAGTTATCACTATCAAATTATTGGATGTATAGAAGAAGGGTTCTAAAGGTTCATTTGATTTGAGTTATTAGGATCCCCATTAGCCGACGACAATGGCGACAGCTAGTCTTACTGGGGTCCGACATGAGCTAAATGTTACCCTAGTTTTACCTCTTATATGAAACCCCAATTAACAGTAAACAGCTTGTGAATGTGGATATATTATGTTAATGAAGGGACAAATTAAAAGAAGAAGCAGTAAAATTGTTTTATTGTCACATACACAAGCGACCCAGCGAAGGACAAAATGGTAGATGGACCATGTTTAGGAGGGAGGGAGGGAGAGGTTGGACTGTGCATTCTCTGGAATTACTGGGGTATGTGACAGCATTGTCATGGGAAATTAGAATGTAAAAGTGCCCTTTTGGATCCAGGGAGGGTGAGGTCCTACTGAAGCACTGTCATGTTACACCTTGTGGCTCTCCGCCACTCTCCTTTGTCTTCCTGGCGTTTATGTTGCTCCAACATATGGATGAGATTTGAGCAATCGTTCAGGCTCGCTGCAAAGACAGCCAGACAGAGAGAGTGAGAGGTTGTATTTGTTTCCCAGAACATGGCGCTCCCCCCAAAAACTGTGTTCGACGACCAACCGCATGTTAGTCTGCAGAACTGAAATGCAGTGGAAAGAAATAATGAATTCAGTGGCTACTACTTGTGGTGTGGCAGCTGTGGTCTAATTTCTCTGCTCTACTGTGGGTCTATGTCCCGCCCCTTTATCACCACCCAGAAGTGTCAATCAAACCTGGATAAACATTAGGCAGATTAAGAGGTGAAAAGGGAGTTATGGGAACTGGAGGGTGATTCTGCTGCATAGAAGAAATGTCCTTTACAGTCAAAATGGCTCACAAAATGTCTGAGAAGTGATGGAGATGGAGGGAAAGGGGAAGGAGAAAGAGAGGTCCATATTGAATCATACATTTTTTTGTGTGAAAATAAACCACCCAATAATGGCAGCCCCTGGGAAACGTATTCAAAGCTCGTAAAATAAAAGTTCACTAACACATAAAGCTGTAATGGGTATCCCTTTTTTTTGTTGTACAGGACGTGGCAACTTAACGAGAGACTGGAAGCCTAGAGAGTACAGTAGAGTGCCATATATATTTGGCCCAGTGACTCTGGGGCCCAACTGTAAGTTTGACCATTGGAGAACAGAGAGACTGACCACACACACTATCACCATCACTGGATCCCACCGCTGCCACCAAATGTAGTAGTAGGTTAAGCTGCTATGCTCAACTTTGACTCCTATTTATAATTAAGGCAAAAAACATCCACAGTCCCCTTCTCCCAACCCCCCTCAGACATGCACACACTAAATACGACCCCCTCTGAAAAATCCACACGCAGCAGTGTCCATGTCTGGACAAATTGGAGTTAAGTAGCCACTGAGGCAAAAAAGGCAGGGGAATTAGCTATTGGGATCTGGTCTCCGTTCAGCCTAAACACTTGTGATGGGCACCGCTTGAAAAACGAGATCTCACTAAAAGGCAGAAAATCAAGAACCGGTGGGGTAATGTGCTGTTTGAATGTCAGGTGGGGAGTTGTGGTTGGAGGACTCCCCCATACATCAGAAATGTCCTTGATGCACTGAAAAGTATGTAAGCTGGTGATTCATGTAGCCTTGTTTGAGTTTTGACAAAGAGAAAGAAAAGGGAATGAAAAAGCAGGAGAATAGGCACATACCTTGTCTTTCGAAGTTGATTGAACCAACTACAACTCCATCCCTAGTACAGAAACCTGAGGAATCACCCCATGTGACAAACCAAGTGTCCTAGAAAACAGCTCAAATGTTATACCTTACGGGTGATGAAAGTTGTGATTTATCACATTTTCCACCAGGAAATGAGAGGCATCTCAGAAAGCCTGTCAAAATACAGGGCTTGGGTTACCGAGTCGTTCCAGGACACCCTTCATGTTAGTGACCTGCCCATGGCATTGAGTCATAGTTACCTCACAGGGCACATCCCAAGGTGTTCCCCATGTGTACTGCTCCCACAGAAGGTGATGGCTAAATATTTTCCCAGGCTGAGGCAGTGGTGTCTTTTGGGAGAAGGTGAAAGCTCAGTTACAGGATTTTTTCCTATGTATGTCTATTAGCTACACATCACCAACGCTGGTGACAGACCCAGTACTGACACTGTGGGCCTGGGCCGTATTCAAACACAACAGGTTGCATAATTTCTGGGATGAGAGTAAAGAACGCTGCAGCAAAACAAAAAACAAAAAAAACAAAAAACAATATATATACGCTGCAGCGTTCTTTACTCTCATCCCAGAAATTATGCAACCTGTTGTGTTTGAATACGGCCCAGGCCCACAGTGTCAGTACTGGGTCTGTCACCAGCGTTGGTGATCTTTATATATATATATATATAATAGAATTATTGTAAAATTAACTCTGTCCATAAGATGTAGATAGTAAGTATAGACCGGAAGTAGAGGCCTGGGCATTGTTGTTCACTAATTTACTCCAAGTAGGGAAAGGATGGTGGGGTTGAAAAGTAATAAAGGGGAGTATATGTCACGATCGTCTACCAATGAGGAAGCGGACCAAAGCGCAGCGTTGCGAGTGAACATAATTTATTAATAAACGTACTCACGAAAACAAAACAAAAGACGATACGTGAAGTTCTCAAGTTACAAATCACTGACATACGGAACATGTAACCAAGAAACAAAAACCCACAAACCCCACAGGAAAACATACAGAATAAATATGGCTCCCAATCAGAGATAACGAGCCGAACAGCTGACACTCGTTACCTCCGATTGGGAGTCATTGAACAAACCTAGAAAAACAACAACCTAGACACCCAACCTAGAACAAAAACACATAGACTGCACACACCCTGGATAAACAATAATGAGTCCCAGCACCAGGGTGTGACAGTATATATATAAAAAATGAAAAAAACATGGGGGATTGGAAGTGATGCAGACAATTACATTGATAGAAGATACAATCTATCTGCAATATTAAGCTGATCCATTCCCCCCCCAAAAAAATAAAATAAAAATAAATTAAAAAAAGAACGCTGCAGTAGACTGATGTTTGAGCCAGTAGTACAGGGAGATCCTCATATCCTCACTGGCAAACCAACAATATCTAAAGGAATATTCACGAATGCTAATTTACATTTGAGTCATTTAGCAGATGCTCTTATCCAGAGCGACATATAGTTAGCGAGTTCATACATTTTCATACTGGCCCCCCGTGGGAAACAAACCCACAACCCTGGCGTTGCAAGCGCCATGCTCTACCAACTGAGCTACAGGGGACTGTAGCTAATAGTTCCCTTTGTGGCTGTGAGAGCCTGGCCTTTGAGGCAGTCAGTTAGCAGCTAGCTGTTAGTGTAATGTCTGGCTGCACTAACACTTCCCCATCACTTCTGCACATCTACATCCACACTTCTAATTAAACACCTCCGCTAGCAACCCTCCAGCTAGCGACCAGGGAGAAATCTACCCCAAGAGGAAATTTGACCAAAGTAATGAGGCCTACAGCTTTCTGACGTCCACATTTACACTGAGCGTGAAAGACACCTAATTTGAACAATTCCTCTAAAATAAATGAAGAAGAAGAAAGAATGTGGATGAAATGGAGATCATTCGGTTTCAAACCAGACATCTGCACATTTGTGGCTGTGGCTGAAGTCTGTGTCAGGGAGGAAACCATGCTTTGTGCAGGATACAGGGGAATAGGACAGCGTATTAACCTCCACCACCACTGAATATTAATCAGCAGTTAATAAAAGGAAAATAAACCGGTTGCCACCCCAAATATTATGAATGTGACTCTACCTTTTAAAATCTAAAATCAACAGCTGAGCATTCAGCACTCCTAAAAGAGGGAGGGGAAAAAATAAAGTCATGAAATAAAACAAAAAGGGTCGGTGAAGAGAGGCGTTTTGACACACCTCGCCGTGGCTTGTTCAGGTTTCAGATGTATCTTTTGTGGATTTGGATTGATGTGAGAGTCTGAGACCTCAGGTTTCCATGTTCATAAAAAGGTTTCCTGCTAAGAAAAACTCCATAAGGAACATTTGAATGTGTCTGTCTTAGTTCTTGTTTTGTGTCCTTCATTGAAAACCGTAGGGATTTAGAATGGAGAAACCCTCCATTTGTCGAATTTAACCAGCTTTTTTCAAAACGAAATTGTAAAATTGCAACTACGTCAAAAATAAAGCAGTTGCACTATGCAGATCCACCTCTTTCATATGTATACCTGAGGCACACAGTTCTCTGCCCTCAGATTGATATAGAGTTACCTGTTTTCCTTCGTGTGAGTGTAAAATGTATTCATATGCTCCTGAGAGGGCTCAGATGGGAAGGAGACTGTTTTCCGAGCGATAAAATCAGTTGGCACCTAGAGAGGAGTCGGCATTACTGTTCTCTGGCACTGCATCAGTGCACATAGGCAAGATGAGAACCAGCCACACATGGGACCAGGAACACAGTATAAGGGCTCCACTTCTACACTACCGCTTTTTAAATGTTTTTACTGTTTTTTAAGGAGAAGTGGGTATATATGAAAAATAAACAGAAACAATTATAATAATCGAAAAAAACTAAAACAATTAATTTGGACATTTCTGTATTTCTGTATTTCTTTGCTACTGTATTTTTTCCCCCAAGATCTTACTTATTTTGTCAAGATTATTCTTTGGTTTGAAGGGTGCGCACAGAGAACCTACTCAATGTTTCTACAAAGTCTGTGTGTGAGGAAGCCTTGTGTGGTTCTATATTATGCTACGGAAAGGTTGCTAAGCTCCATAAAAGCCCCATTAGCCAGTCCGACGTCAAAAGTTCTTAGCGATGTTTAACGTGTGCATTAACACTGTGTACAGTACAAAATGAGTTTATTAAAAACGTCTTATTTCAGGCAAACATCAATAATTATTAATAAAGGGACCGCCATCCATACTTTGATGTGAATTGTTTGTGATATGTGATTTCCAGGCACAATTTCGGAGAACCCTTTTTGGGGTCATTTATTTTGCAGCTATGTTTCAGTTTCGGGATGGCAACATTGAAATGTGAGTGTGTGTTTATGGTACTAGACAGCATCGGCGCTGTTCTGGAATAGACTGACATTCATCAGTGTTTATTTGCCCAGTCAGCTGATACCAGGTGGCTCTCAGAAGGAGCCTGTTTTGAAAAACTCATGCCTGGATTTCTTAAATTAGAAATTCAAACAAAGTTGCGTGACAAGTCTAATGCGCCGCACAATGCTGCGTGCAGGGCCAGGTCGAGGGTTAACAGGAGTACACAGGCACCTAGTCTGTCTGCTCCGAACACACACACACATGCACACACACTCACACATTGCACTTATGTGCACACAGACTCGTGCACACACACTCGACACAAACAGAAATATGTGCATATTATGTATACACACACACACTAGCTACCTCTGCCCCTCACCATCAGCCCATAAAACATTGGTCCTTTGTCCATAGTCTCTGTGGCCCTGTGGCCGACCACTGTGCTGTGCCCCTCTCTCATTGCCACCTACAGCGCGGCTCGACCTGCCAAACCACACAGTGGAATGAGCCTCAGACACACACACAGGCAGCATATACATCTCCTTCCCTCTCACACGACGCCTAACGATGGAGGGCTTACCGATGACAGGGGTATCATGTTAGAGTGAAAGTCTCCTGCTTAAGCCTTGGCTCCCTTAAGAGTTGAGACACGAGAAGGGGTTAATTCAAGAGTTGGAAGACTGGGTGGCAATTTCAATTCCTGTTCAGTTGGATTGGATATGGAATTTATCCATAGGAATTACAGTGTGTGAGGCGCTCAATCTCCTTCTCTTTAAATCCTACTGAACTTCACTCCTCTCGAGATCGCTCTCTTCTCTTTTTTTGCATCAAGCTACAATATTTGAACCCTCTGGTGAACCTGTCTCGGTGGACCTCTCTCTTCCTTCCTGACACATCCCTCGTTCTTTCCCTCTAACTCATTAGTAATATATAACCATGGAGAGAGAGCCTCTGAACATTCCTCCATTCAACCCAGAGTCTAGAATACTGCTTTAATAATGACCCCAGAGAATGGGACCCCTGATACCACCAAGGCCTCTCTTCACACATATTATTCACACATGTACACACACACATGGAAACATCATCCAAACACATCCTTGCGTGCACTCATGCATGCAAAACACATGCACATGTCACCACGCACGAACGCACACATGCGTATGCAGGCAGGCAGACACGCACGCCAAAGCACACACACACACACTGCCAACAGCATTCATTGCCTCCCAGCTCCAGGACAGTGCTCCCGGGTAGAAGTGGCCCCGGTAGCTTGGCACAGTCTAGGCCCTGCGCTGGCATCGTCCATGCCAGGTGTTTACCTGGCAACCCCTGGTGCAGCAAATATACATGCTCAACATCCGCCCACCCCTTCACCCTTGAGTCAACACCCCCTTAAAGAGCAGTAGCATCCACCAGGTAAGCAGGCCAAGTTCCTTTCATCCACCAGGAGGCCAAGTTCCTCTCCCAGTCTCCCCAGAGCTGCTTCACTAACCCCGGGCGTTATTAAGTCACGAGGCAAGGGTCAGCGGAGGTAAAGACAGGGTAACTCAACCTTTTTAATTACAGGCCTCAGTGGTGCGATAAACAGGTCAGCTCATACCTCTACGGTCAGGACACTCTGAGTGAAGCAGCAGGACTCCTGGCATGGAATCACCATAGCCTGTCGACCTTACATTCTTAGATCTCTATCTGTTCTGAGATATAGGAACCTCAGCTTGACATTCCATCGCTTTAGAACCATCCACAGATGTGCCATGCCTCACTTACTAAAGGACTGTCATCGCAG
Organism: Coregonus lavaretus; assembly: GCF_964263955.1. Lineage (NCBI taxonomy): Eukaryota > Metazoa > Chordata > Actinopteri > Salmoniformes > Salmonidae > Coregonus > Coregonus lavaretus. The sequence goes on along the minus strand of NC_140012.1, from coordinate 13,356,311 downwards.
CACACTGCACAGACGCTAACCTCGATGACCTCTCTCCGTCCCTCTCGCTCTCTCTCTCTCGCTCGCTCTCTCTCCAGATCCAGTTCTACTGTAATACTCACGCTACTCATGAACTATAGATGTCAGGAAATCAGGCAGGACAATTTCCTCTTGCGGTAAGTAATGCTAGCGTGTTGGAGCAGAGGTGCAGAGGGGAGTAGCAGGTTAGAGGGGTATGATACTGTAGCTACTAGCTACTGGGACAATCTGATTACACTGACCCCATGCTGCTGTCTCCAGTCTTGGGCCTGGCCTGGGACTGTCGTGCTGAGCAGAGGCAGGGTTGTGGAGCTAAGAGAAGCTGAGGGCCGGACGTGGCTGGCTGGGGGATGCCAGGGGATGCCTGGGATACTGTACTCAACAGCATACACTCTTATTTACACTGCCTCCACCACTTAGCAAAGTGATCTTCAGACAGGAGGGAGGGAGGGAGGGAGGGAGGGAGGGAGGGAGGGAGGGAGGGAGGGAGGGAGGGAGGGAGGGAGGGAGGGAGGGAGGGAGGGAGGGAGGGAGGGAGGGAGGGAGGGAGGGATGGAGGGAGGGAGGGAGGGTGAGTGAGTGAGTGGTAGGAGTGAAGGGAAAAGAGGGTGGAGGAGGATGGAGTGAGGAATGGAGAGGGAATATGGTGATGGAAGATGTGGGGAGAGGGAGGAAGAGGGAAGCAGACTCCCATTGGTCAGTTTAATACCAGAGGAGAAAAAAAGACAATAATAACATATATGGGATATGACCCAGGAGTACACAGACGGCTTCATTTCCCCTAACAATTACCGCTCTCAATAGGAGAAAAATAAATATGGTTATTCTTTCTGTTAATAATGTGCTGTCTCAGCATGTCCACTTCTGATTCAAGGCCTTTCAGGCTATGGTTTGGGGTGCGGAGTGGTACATTGCGGAAGAGACCTACGCACACACTTCAGTGATTGGTTTGATTATCTGACTTTTAGCCTCCCTCCTTCATTCAAATATTTGTCTCTTAAATAATTTTAACATCGCTATAGCATGTTTTCTTGAATACTGTACATACAAGCTCTTACTTTTACATAATGTCCCTTTCTTTTGGAGAGGGTCCCAAGGGGTTTTGGGAGGGCAGGAGTTGGAGGCGGACGGAAGAAAAGAAGGAGAGATGCTGCACCCAGCCAAAGCAATCAGATATCATCACTCTTTCATTTGGCTAGCACCCTTTCCCAGGTAGTATCAGAGTGCCTGTGCAGAAAGAATAGGGCTTTTCATTAGGCTGACGAACCCTGACGGCCACAGAGAGGAAGGGGAGGGAGAGGGAAGCTATGAGGAAGCAGGAATGGGTTGACAAAATTGCAAAACAACATCCTAAAACACATTATACATAGCTATGTTGAGGTAGACTAAGCACTGTCTATGAGTCAACAATGTCAAAGTGGTTAAACCACAAGACCGTGAGTGATTTTAAAGGTAGAACGGTACTCATAACAGTAGCTCTGGCAGGTCATTTACCATTGAGTGCCTACGTCAGTGTGACAGTGCTAACTATATTTAGCCACCTTGCTGTGGTTACAGAGAACAGAAACAAGGAGGGAGGGAAGAGGGTTTGGATGAGCATCCACTCAACAGCACGTAACACAGGTGCTCAGCTTGGAACCAGCCAGGAACAGGCAGTGACATCATATTCAGTTAAATGTTGATAGCTCTGCGAGTCTGGTACTGGACCACTGAGCTTGGTCAGTACAAGTGAGTCACTGAAACACAACAGTCCAAGATACACACAGACACACAAATGCATTCATGCTAGGGACTTATGTAAATTGGACCTGTGTAAAAATACATCTGCATTGTGGTTTTGCCCTACCTGACACCAAATAATGGCATAATGAACCACATCAGTTAGTGGGAAACAAACATGTGTAAATGGCAAGCCCACTGCATGGCAGCAATTACCATAAACCCCAGCCATAAAGACATCAAAACCAGCCCTGAAACGTAATTGAGCAGAACCACGGGTAGCTGTAGCTTACAAAGCGCTAGGACATAATAATTGTAGAAAAGCATCTAGCACCTCTGTCTGCACTGCACAATTCAATAAGCTGTGAAAAATGTGCTGCGTTATGGTTGGAGCCCCTTCCAGTCAGACTAACATTTTGCTGTGTCAGAGGTTTCAGAGGGTTCTCGCTCTCCGCCTTGGGTGCTCTCTCCCTCTCCATCTCTCAGTCCGCAGAGAGAGAGTTTTCCACTGGCATGGGCCTCCCGCTGACAAACCATTCTCCTCTCCCCCCTGTTAAAACCTAACAACTGCTCAGCATTAAGGTGTATATCTGTCATTAGTTAACTTGCCCTGGCAGAGGAGACCATTGTTACTATAGAGAGAAGTATTTGCACAAGCCGTATCTTTGGAGAGGACCACTATTCCTGCGGCTTTTCGCCATTCCCTGTCTGAGTGGATCCAGTTTCCTCTGGCTTGCTCCCACGCCGGTCACCTAATTCACATTTTTTAATCAGGGTTTTGAATTCCCTGGAAATCTGACACCTGAAGGCCTCAGAGTGATTCCATGGAAGATCACACTGGATCTGTGCTGGAGACATTCTGTCCAAACAACAGAGATGATATTTAGTGGTGGTTTGGTTGGTGTCTGGCAGGGGAATGAGAGCGAGGAGAGAGACAAGGAGAGAGAGAGAGAGAGAGAGAGAGAGAGAGAGAGAGAGAGAGAGAGAGAGAGAGAGAGAGAGAGAGTTAGGGAGGGAGGGAGGGAGGGAGGGAGGGAGGGAGGGAGGGAGGGAGGGAGGGAGGGAGGGAGGGAGGGAGGGAGGGAGGGAGGGAGAGCATATAGTAGGAGAGAAAGGGAGAGAAAGAGATTGAGAAAAAGAGACAGAGGGAGAGAGGTATAAGGGGAGAGGGGGAGGAATTGCGAGGGAAATAAGCTCTGCCTTAGCTTGGAGGTGTCAGGGGCCTGACAAGTCCTGTTTAAACATTCACTGGAACAGAATGACGTATGTCAACAGACACTTGGTACTAAGGTCTCTGTGATGTGAGCTGAGCCGCTAGGCAGGCAGGCACACAGCCCTACAGGAACTATAAATCACAGACACTCGACAACGAGCAGTGAGTGACACCTTTGACCCACGCAGCCAGTAGCCCTGGCACACGCATCCAAGCTAAACCATCCCTCTCCTCTCCTCGTCTCCACCGCACCATATGACGGATATCACATCCAGAACTTCCAATTCTGAACACACCTCCACATATCAAACATCAAGTCACAACAAGTTGAAGTGTTCAACTGAATTGGTGGCCTGGTATTCAGAGACTATACCAGGGCTTACTGTATACGATGGCGAAGGAGGCATGGATCTATGACACGTTGTATTGATTATCGCTGATTTATATATGTATATACACTACCAGTCAAAAGTTTGGACACACCTACTCATTCAAGTGTTTTTCTTTATTTTTACTATTTTCTACATTGTAGAATAATAGTGAAGACATCAAAACTATTAAATAACACATATGGAATCATGTAGTAACCAAAAAAGCGTTAAACAAATCAAAATATAGTTTATATTTGAGATTCTTCAAATAGCCACCCTTTGCCTTGATGAAAGCTTTGCACGCTCTAGGCATTCTCTCAACCAGCTTCATGAGGTAGTCATCTGGAATTCATTTCAATTAACAGGTGTGCCTTGTTAAAAGTTAATTTGTGGATATTGTGGATATGTGGTATACAGAAGATTACCCTATTTGGTAAAAGACCAAGTCCATATTGTGGCAAAAACAGCTCAAATAAGCAAAGAGAAACGACAGTCCATCATTACTTTAAGACATGAAGGTCAATAAGGAAAATGTAAAGAACTTTGACAGTTTCTTCAAGTGCAGTCGCAAAAACAATCAAGCCCTATGATGAAACTGGCTCTCATGAGGACCACCACAGGAATGGAAGCCCCAGAGTTACCTCTGCTGCAGAGGATAAGTTCAATAGAGTTACCAGCCTCAGAAATTGCAGCCCAAATAAATGCTACACAGAGTTCAAGTCACAGACACATCACAACATGAACTGTTCAGAGGGGACTGTGTGAATCAGGCCTTCATGGTCGAATTGCTGCAAAGAAACCACTACTAAAGGACACCAATAAGAAGAAGAGACTTGCTTGAGCCAAGAAATATGTGCAATGGACATTAGACCGGCGGAGTCCAAATTTGAGATTTTTGGTTCCAACCGCCGTGTCTTTATTAGAGGCTGTGTGGGTGAACGGATGATCTCTGCATGTGTAGTTCCCACCGTAAAGCATGGAGGAGGAGGTGTGAGGGTGCTTTGCCTGTGACACTGTCTGTGATTTATTTAGAATTCAAGGCACACTTAACCAGCATGGCTACCACACCATTCTGCAGCGATACGCCATTCCATCTTGTTTGGGCTTAGTGGGACTATCATTTGTTTTCAACAGGACAATGACCCAACACACCTCCAGGCTATGTAAGGGCTATTTTACCAAGAAGGAGAGTGATGGAGTGCTGCATCAGATGACCTGGCCTCCACAATCCCCTGACCTCAACCCAATTGAGATGGTTTGGGATGAGTCGGATGGCAGAGTGGAGGAAAAGCAGCCAACAAGTGCTCAGCATATGTAGGAACTCCTTCAAGACTGTTGGAAAATGATTCCAGGTGAAGCTGGTTGAGAGAATGCCAAGAGTGTGCAAAGCTGTCATCAAGGCAAAGGGATGCTATTTGAAGAATCTCAAATATTAAATATATTTTGATTTGTTTAACACTTTTTTTGGTTACTACATGATTCCATATGTGTTTTTTCATAGTTTTGATGTCTTCACTATTATTATACAATGTAGAAAATAGTACAAATAAAGAAAAACCCTTGAATGAGTAGGTGTGTCCAAACTTTTGACTGGTACTGTATATACAGTGTATAATAGGTACATGTACAGTAGCTATGTAATGTGTAGTAATTTGCCTACATAGTAGTCACAAACTATACATGCACACTCTGGACTCAATGTCTAATCATTGTATCTAGATGTGTTACAGCCAGGACATCCTTTAGGACAGCTAAACCACAACCTGGCTGGACAGAGAGAGCGCTAAGCCTAGGGGAGAACTCCCCTCAGACAGCCCAGTGAGATTCTCAGGAAAAGGCAGACACGGTTTAGAGATTGACTCCCACTGTTTGCCCAGAATTTTGACGCCGCAACTCGAAGTCAAGATGAGAAGTTTCCCAGAGATGGCCTGTCCACCCCAGGGCCAAGGCAATGCCTTGTGTATGACCGACACTCATCACTCATGGACTGGAGTAGTTATGGTGTATTACATAGTGGAGTGTAAAGAATTCAGATACTGCATAACGTGGTTGTCACAATGCAGCACTTACTGTATGGAAATATGCACAACCCAAGGCACATCTAGTTTAGGACAATCCAGTATGGTTGGAATGAAAACTATGTAATATTTCATCCTTATACATAGGCCTAGGTCAGCTGTTCAGCCAAAATGAAAATAATAAACTATGTGAAATCTTACCAGGTAACAATAATGTAAATGCCTGCACCAAAGCCTGCCATCTTATCCTCCAACGGAGACGTTTCTTTTTAAGTGCCTAATTGTCTTTTTATCCACTTTTTTATTCATACATGTGTATAGATGATGTAATTTATTATAGATGCAGCCTGTACCGTGTTTGACCATGATTGTTTTTAGTGTCTCAAAACTCAATTTGAGTGGCCCACAACGTGGTTTAAAAACAATCTATATTTTGTATTATTGTATCATTGTGGAGTGACACTTAAATAAATGTTTCCAAGTCAAACTCTTTCTAGGCCTACGGCACAGTGAGTCTTATCATTGTCTTCACATACCGTTCAAAGGATAGACTATATTCGACATTGTATAACAAATAGGATAAGGCGTAGGCTATGCATCCCGTCCCATATCATACAGTCAAGAGAAGACAAAGTATGTTATCTGCACAGTAGTGTTTGAATTCCATTCCATCATTGAAAAGTTGTCAGACTTTCACATTGAATAAAAATATAAAGTTGTCAGAGTGTGTGATATGTGGGGGAGTATGTTGAGTTTAAGTACATTAGACCATATGTTTTGTTAGTTTGTTTTGTGCCAATTCTGTAGACTTTGTTATCTTTGACAGGATGTTGCGTGGGTGTAGGCTTTCCGTAGCAGTAGCTCTTCTGTACCCACTCTGAGGGAGGGGGGAAAATTCACATGGTGCAATGGTTACAAGGGGTGTATTCATTAGTCCAAAATGTTTTGCAACAGAAACCGTTTACTTCAAACGAAAACAATAATGAGAGTTTCTATTGGACAAATTCAGGTAGTTCCCTCCCTGTTTGGTTCCGTTTGGTTCCTATTGAATGCACCCCCCCCCCCGGGCTTCAGGTGTGTAGGCCTAGTCTGCTATCTTGGTGCTGAGCAGGTGGCTGGAACTACAGGCAAACAGAAAGAGAGAGGAGGGGTTACGGGTGAGTCACATTTCTCCATCTCTACTAGTTTTGATACCAGGGCCTCTTTACACTACACTACTTTGATGACACAAACTAGGTCGAGGAGAGATCCTTGTGTACAGTGGCGGCTCCTGAAAAAATTCTCAGGAGGGGCAATTTTTCTGATGATTTAGGTGACCTACACACATTTTAAAAAAGATATGTCCAGCAACAACATGAAGACAGGGGCAGCATATAAGTCAATACCAGAAGCATTTATTGACTGATCTGGGGAGATGGATTCCAGTTTCTGTGACAGATTATAAATAATCTCTGATGCCTTTGTTATATTAGCTTTTGGTTGAATGTACTGTCGTAGTAAATATATAATGTTATAGCTTGGTCTGACTAAAATCTTGTGCATGACCCATTTTGTGTTGGGCGTTTGTTTTCAATCAATGCTGTTCCTATCCTATAACAATGGACAAAAGAGTCCTATCTTGTCAGCCTTGTCAGCAGGTGGCCAAGGACAACACCCACGCCATAGGTCTCTCAGTTCTTCCAACTCACGAGTTCTTGCTCTGAGGACACACACACACACACACACACACACACACACACATCATCACTGATAACACACACACACACACATCATCACTGTTAAACACACACACACACACACACAAAAATCCCCTCTCTTTAGGCTGAACATTTGAAGACAGAGAACCCGACTCAGAGCCAATGCAACAGTGGAGGGGACCTCGCCCAACTCATCAGGACCAATCAGAAGATCAGAACTACTAGATTCAACCTACATCATTTATTGTATAAAATGTCTGCACACAATGTTTTCGGGGCTCTCTTCAGATAGCTCCCTAAGAGTTTGACGAACGAGTCCGTGCACGCGATTCCAGATATCTTTACCTCTGAATAAACTGCCTTTATTATACCATATCCACCCTGTCCAAAGTCTCTACTTGGTCTCAGTTCTCCAGTAAACTTGTGATTATCAACAGTACACAACGGTAACAAACAATTGGGGGAACTCACGGGGCAGATAGTAAGGTCGCAGTGACACAGAAAGCAGTTCAATGTCGGGGGTACAGAGTCGCTCTCTTACCAGGATCGATTTTCCCTGTGACTGTCAGATCGCGGTCCGCTCTGACCAGGGTGAAGCCGGCCGGCTCCACTTCTCTGTCCGGGACTCTGTCATCCAGCCAAGTCTCCCAGCTGTATTGGATTCCGCTGCCAGCAGCGTTTTCATTATTTAGTCCGTTCGTAGCGGGTATGTACACGATCAACAAGATCAGTCCAAAACCCACCACTGGAAATCCATGGTTGGCAGAATGTTTGTAAACTAAGTGTACAAATTAAAAACATAAAATAACGCCACTAAGTGTACAAATTAAAAACATAAGATAACGCCACACTGCAGGTCGCAACAGAGACGCTGCTAGCCGCTATTTTCTTAGTTACGTTCATGGTTACGTCACGTATGACGAAAGCGCGTAAGTGCAAGCCCTCAGACACCCATAGAGATTGTATTGAAAGCTTTGAAATTTGAAAAAAATAGATTTTACATGAGAGTCTATGACAGACTTCTGGGCGATTTTCAACCTGACTGAAATCGCCCCAAAAACGGGCGGGGCCATTTGAAGCACGACTTTAGCCTGATTTGACATTTAGTGGCAGTCAGATCAGATTAGAACACTGATAACTACTGTTGCCGTGATATAATTGATTAGAAAAAAAATCCCTTCCTTTTCCCGTTTGGCAGTGCGTCGCCCATATCGCCCTATTGAACACACCGCCCCTGCTTGTGTAGTGTAAAGAGACGGATCTACATAGATTAAAATCTCTCTTTAGGAGATGTCTCCTACACTACCTCCGGAGGTAGAGGGTCTTCACACTGACTAGACTTTTCACATAAAAATACCCTCGGCTGCACATATTAGTGCAATGTAAACTTGCTAACTTGTCACGTCTCGACCGCTACCTCCGGAGGTGGAGCACAACACTCGCTGACAGTTACCCCCTTCTAAGCAGCGCAGTGTAAACAATATTGTCTCATTGAGCCAACACTCTTACAGTAAAAATTGTAATAGCAGAGCAATTTCACAGCTGAAATCTACAGATATTTAAAAAAATTCTAAACTTGTTTCATTGTTTTTACCTGAAATTGTAGTATCAGCCAGTTACATTCTGAAATTGTCGCTGTAGCTTTACATCGCAAGTGATTTTCACTTTGCTTGACTGCACTGAAGCACCAACATCCATGCCTTTCAGGCAAGAAGCAACTCCCCAGGGAATTATAAAAATGTTCAGTTGCAATTTGCTTTTTACCTCATTATAACTTCCATGATATTGATAAAATTAAGCCTGGTTTGTTTGAAGGTAACTTTAATATCCCCCCACCTTGCAAGCAAAATATTTTGGCTGCAATTTTACTCATTTTGCGACGGGGCAGAGAAGGACATTTGCAGTTTTACAGCTAATTTCCTGCAATTCCACACATTTTGCCATAGGGTAGAGAGAAATGTTTTCAGTTTTTAATATGATATCTGAGTGAGAGTAACAAACAAAATCAATGGGGGCCCACCGGTCAGGAATTCCCGGTCAGACACTCAATTGTCTGTTCGGGCAAAGGTATTGGAGTCCCTAGTCAATAAGCAGTTTAAGGCCTACTTCCAGGAAAACAATATTTTGAGTGGTAAGCAATCAGGTTTCAGGTCTAGCCACAGCACTGTCACAGCAACTTTGAGGGTTTTGAGTGATATTCACTGTGCCCTGGATAAGAAGTTGCATTGTGTATCTGTATTCATAGACTTGTCAAAGGCATTTGACACTGTGGACCATACTGTCTTGGTGCAGATATTGAAATGCATTGGGATTACTGGCCATGCTCTGAAATGGTTTGTGAACTATGTGTCAAATTGAACCCAGTGTGTTAACGCAGATGGTTGTAAGTCGGACTACGTAGAGTTGTGCTCGGTGTGCCTCAAGGATCAACTTTAGGTCCCCTGTTGTTTATTATCTAGATCAACAACATTGGGAGACATATTTTACACTGTTCTCTATTCAAGTGGCAGCAGTTTGACTTTGGCATTTGAAAAAGCTCAAACAGCTTTTCACATCATTCAATAGAATCTGTACGATTTGAAGCTTGTTCTGAATACCTGTAAAACCAAATGCATGATATTTTCCAATACTAAACACTCTAAAAACAGTGTAATTAATTACTACCTTGGAAGGACATTCTATAGAACAAGTCAAAACTTACAGATATCTGGGAGTTTGGGTGGATGAGAGTTGAAACTGAGCATGTTGAAACCGAAAGTTGGAACCGAACATGGAAAAATATACTTTCACCATATGTACGGGATGTGCACCATCCAATGAAATGCTTACTTGCAGGTTCCTTCTCTACAATGCAACAACAATAAGAAATAATAAAGGATAAGAATACGAACATAAAGTAAATGGCTCAGTGGAATAGAATAAACATTTTACCATAAGCATAATACAGGAAGGCACAATTTATAGTACAATATTTACACTTGTTTTGGGGAAGGAGGGATTGGGGGGCAAGTGTTTAAATTGTGCAGTATTTAGCGATCATAATAAGAGTCTGGTAGCAGCAGGTGTGTGTGTGTGTGTGTGTGTGTGTGTGTGTGTGTGTGTGTGTGTGTGTGTGTGTGTGTGTGTGTGTGTGTGTGTGTGTGTGTGCGCGCGCGCAAGTGTGTGTGCGTGCGAGTGTGTGTACAGTATGTCTGTGTGGGTGTGTGTGTGAGTGTGAGTGAGTGAGTGAGTGGGTGGGTGAGTGAGTGCATGTGTGCTAAGGTGTGGAGAATCAGAGCAGGGGGTCAGTCCAGTTCAAGTGTTCAGCATTCTGATGGCTTGAAGGTAGAAACTGTATCTGAGCCTGTTGGTATCAGACCTCATGCTCAACAGTAAGGGAGTGAACAGCTTGTGGCTGGGGTGTGTGGGGCCTTTGATGATGCTACGGGACTTCGTCAGGCACCGTTTCGAGTAGATGTCCTGTGTGGAGGAGGTGTTGTTGCCAATCCTCACAGCCTGTGGTCTGCCCGTCAGCAAGTCCAGGATCCAGTTGCAGGAGGTGATGTCCAGATCCAGGGTTTTGAGCATGGTGTCGAGCTTGGAGGGAACAATAGTGTTGAATGCTAAACTGTAGTCAATAAACAGCATTCTCACATAGGTGTGCCTCTTGTCCAGGTGTGTTCGGTGTGAATAGTGATGGAAATGGCATCTTTCATGGATCTGTATGAGCGGTAGGCAAATTGGAGTGGGTCCAGTGTGCCTGGCATGCTGACCTTGATGTGGGCCATGACCAGCCACTCCAAACACTTTATGATGACCAGGGTGAGTGTGAAGGGGCGATGGTCATTTGGGCATGTCACCTTGTTTTTCTTGGACACTGGGATGATGGTTGTCTCCTTGAAGCAGGTGGGGAATACATCCTGGGACAGGGATAGGTTGAAGATGTCCGAGAAGACGCCCACCAGCTAGTCAGCATACACTCTGAGGACGCTTCTAGGGATGCCATCTGGGCCGGCGGCTTTGTGAGTATTCCTCATGTCAAGCTTGGAGAGCGAAAGCATCTGATCGTCCGGAGCAGATAGAGTCTTCCTGGATGGCTCGGTATTGTCTGCCTTGAAGCGAGCATAGAATGTGTTAAGCTCGTCTGGGAGGGAGGCTTCGGTGGGCACCACACAGCAGGATTTGCCTTTGTAGTACGTGATAGTCTGTAGTCCTTGCGACATGCAATCAATTGAAGTTTAAGTATGTATTGTCTTTTTGCATCCCTAATGGATTTGTGGAGCTCGTACCTGCTTGGTTTGTATGCGTCGCGCACCACCGAGTCATAGGGGTTCTTTCTGCAGACATAGAATACTGCAGTACGAGCCCTCAGCATGGTACGGATATCTCCGTTCATCCAGGGTTTTTGGTTGGGGTATCCAAGCCAACCTAAAACTCCAGTACCTGGTGTCCCTGGAGGAGTTAGATGAACAGGTTGTTGAGACATGTAGTTCTTCCTAGTTGTCACTAGTTTGCGTTGCCTTATGTAAGGAAGCATGTTGTTTTACTTCCCACACACCACACACATGCCTGCATGCACACACACACACATCCACTGTTTGTTTGCTGTTGTATTTGTCCTGTTGCCAGTGTCTTCTGTCGTTTTGTGTGTTTTCTTTGCCCCCCATCCCCACAGGAGGCCTTTTGCCTCTTGCCAGGCTGTCATTGTAAATAAGAATTTGTTGTTAATTGACTTGCCTAGTAAAATAAAGGTTAAATAAAAATACAATTCAACCATGATTACTACAAGTTTAGATAGCTGGCTAGATTAGCTTACTAATCTAAAACATTTTATCTGACATGCGATAATTAAGTGACTGTCAGTGACTGACATAACAAGAGAAAAACTGCTGGTGCACAACCAAATTTCAAAAATGCCCCTTGTGTATTTTCCTATTCTAACTCTCAAGAGTAAGTTGAGACCCTGACTGAGTTCCTAATAAATAAATAAATATATATATACATGTTTGTTTTGTTTTCGGAAATTGATCTGCAGGCCTACAAAAGGTCCCATCCCTGGGCTAGTGTAAGCCTAAGTGCACCTATCTAGCTAGCTATGGTTCAGCTAAACGTCAGCATTCAGCTAACAGCCAGCACATTGATGTGAGGATGCAGAAATACATTTGTTTAGCTAGCTAGCTTGCTAGCTAATGTTACCTAGCTGTGTAGCCTCTATTATAATATGAATGACACTGTATGATAACGTTACTGTACTTTTAAATTCATATGGGAGGGGTAAACGTTAATTGATATGCTAACTTTACTTGATTGTGAAGCATGTTGTTAGTTAGCTAGCTAGCTAGCAGGAGTTAGCTGTGTATTATCAGCTAAGTTAATGTGTACGGACAAGAAAATAAACCCTTTAATTGTCTGCACATGCTTGTGAATTGTTGCATTATTCAAGAATGTAATATGGTTTGGTTGCATTATTCAATAGTGTAAAACGTTTTAGAAAATAAGTTGCTCCGATTGTTAAATAGTTTGTGCTTACTGGCTAGTGGCTACTGTGATATTTACGGTCAATTTGAGCTGCGGACCAAGAATGTCGCATTGCCAGCCACAACGAATGGTAAGGCAAGGATGTAATGTGAATTGAAAAGTAGAAATCTCTTTCGCCACTCCGCTCCTCAGACTCTCCTTCATCTCTCCTAGTGGGAATAGGGTCATAGTGTGGGAGACATCTACACCACATAACCGCCTCTGAGTAGTACAGTGTAAAGACAACGGCTAACCCACACTACATGTCCCTGCAAGAATTACCGTAGCCTTTTCCTGCAGTTAAATGACCTAGTGGCCTCATGGGTGGAATAATTAATAAATCTGGTGTTTCTATGTTAAACAGTTTTGTTATATTTCAGTCTTCTATAATGTATATAAAGTGTAATATTGGGATGCAAACTCAAAATGTAATACATTTCAACTCTATATCTGACATGGTACAGGTGTCTTCTTTTTTTGCAAGCCCATAACATGTGTGTGAGGTGTATACTTTTTTTCAACGTAGATTTATTTAAGACTACCAAGAAACACTCTGTATGACCCTGATTTAGCCCACTGCATTAAAAGGTTAATTACCTTAATAACAGTAGACAGCATTTTTGATATGTTAGCCAAATTGAAAATGTAAAGGCTTTTAAAATATCCACACATTTGTGAATCGTTGCATTAATCAATTGTGCAACACTATGTACAACACAGTCTAGATGAGAAGCTCCTGTATAGTTTGAATTGCTGTCCTTATTTTGCTAAAAGCAGCACTAACACAAGAAGCAGGTATGTGGCTTTGGTCACACCACATCCAAGGCTAGCGTAAACAGAAAAGTTGCAAATGTGATGTTGAAGAGAGAGAGATCTCACTAGACATACAGTATTTCATTAATGTAAATCCACCCCAAGGCCACTACTTTTTTTTCCCTCAATACATTTGTGATGATGCGGCCTTGCACAGTGTGAACATCTAATTAGATCATGGGCTTATTCTCCTTTCATCCATTTGATTGTGTACCTGTCATTTTCTAATTAGGTCTATATCAGTCGCTGTGGTTAGAGATATGTGCAACTCCATTCACCTTCCCAGTGAGCAAAATGACATTGAAAAGATGTCTAAAATATGTATTTTCCAGACATTGAAATCAGGTTGATTTTTGGTTATTAATTCAAGTTGAAAAGATGTCTCTTCCTGATGTTGAAAATATATATCTTCTGGACGTTGAAAATATGTATTTTTCTGGATGTTGAAAATAGGGTTGTGATCAAAAGTTTTGAGAATGACACAAATACTAATTTTCACAAAGTCTGCTGCCTCAGTTTTGATGATGGCAATTTGTATATACTCCAGAATGTCATGAAGAGTGATTAGATGAATTGCAATTAATTGCAAAGTCCCTCTTTGCCATGAAAATGAACTTAATCCCCAAAAAACATTTCCACTGCATTTCAGCCCTGCCACAAAAGGACCAGCTGCCATCATGTCAGTGATTCTCTCGTTAACACAGGTGAGAGTGTTGACAAGGACAAGGCTGGAGATCACTCTGTCATGCTGATTGAGTTAGAATAACAGACTGGAAGCTTTAAAAGGAGGGTGGTGCTTGAAGTCATTGTTCTTCCTCTGTTAACCATGGTTACCTGCAAGGAAACACGTGCAGTCATCATTGCTTTGCACAAAAAGGGCTAAACAGGCAAGGATATTGCTGCTAGTAAGATTGCACCTAAATCAACCATTTATCGGATCATCAAGAACTTCAAGGAGAGAGGTTCAATTGTTGTGAAGAAGGCGTCAGGGCGCCCAAGAAAGTCTAGCAAGCGTCAGAACCGTATCCTAAAGTTGATTCATCAGAACCGTATCCTAAAGTTGATTCAGCTGTGGGATCGGGGCACCACCAGTGCAGAGCTTTCTCAGGAATGGCAGCAGGCAGGTGTGAGTGCATCTGCACGCACAGTGAGGCGAAGACTTTTGGAGGATGGCCTGGTGTCAAGAATGGCAGCAAAGAAGCCACTTCTCTCCAGGAAAAACATCAGGGACAGACTGATATTCTGCAAAGTCATTTTCTCTGATGAATCCCCTTTGCGATTGTTTGGGGCATCCGGAAAACACCTTGTCCGGAGAAGACAAGGTGAGCGCTACCATCAGTCCTGTGTCATGCCAACAGTAAAGCATCCTGAGACCATTCATGTGTGGGGTTGCTTCTCAACCAAGGGAGTGGGCTCACTCACAATTTTGCCTAAGAACACAACCATGAATAAAGAATGGTACCAACACATCCTCCGAGAGCAACTTCTCCCAACCATCCACGAACAGTTTGGTGACGACCAATGCCTTTTCCAGCATGATGGAGCACATTGCCATAAGGCAAAAGTGATAACTAAGTGGCTCGGGGAACAAAACATCGACATTTTGGGTCCATGGCCAGGAAACTCCCCAGACCTTAATCCCATTGAGAACTTGTGGTCGATCCTCAAGAGGCAGGTGGACAAACAAAAACCCACAAATTCTGACAAACTCCAAGCATTGATTATGCAAGAATGGGCTGCCATCAGTCAGGATGTAGCCCAGAAGTTAATTGACAGCATGCCAGGGAGGATTGCAGAGGTCTTGAAAAAGAAGGGTCAGCGCTGCAAATATTGACTCTTTGCATAAACTTAATGCAATTGTCAATAAAAGCCATTAACACTTATGGAATGCTTGTAATTATACTTCAGTATACCATAGTAACATCTGACAAAAATATTTCATAACACTGAAGCAGCGAACTTCGTGAAGACCAATACTTGTGTCATTCTCAAAACTTTTGACCACGACTGTACATATATTTGGACTTCGAAAATACGTATTCTTCGGACTTTGATAATATGTTTTTTACAGACGTTGAAAATACGTATTTTCATCTTAATAATTACTCTAAGACAAACAGGGAGGGAACTTTTAGAACTTCAATCTGTGCCATTAAATATGAAAATACCAAATTTCACTGGCCTGGCGGGCTAGGTTTGCATATTTTCTACTAGCCTGGTCTGAAAACTACTAGCCTCGAGCTAGCAGGCTAGTTAAATGTCCATCCCTGCAGACAACCATTCGGTTTATAAAACTTTATTCAGGAGCCTACTTAGTTTGCATTACATGGCTCGCTAGTTATTATGCATTTTTCTACTTTTAAAAGTAAATACTACTCACTTTAGAAATGTTACTTGCAAGCTCATTGTTTCCTGTAAGTTTGTGGTGCACTTCCTGGGCTTAGTTTCTCCCTGTTTGTTATTTTAAATATTAACATATGAGCGTATTATTTTGAGATGAGAGATTGTATGCACGTTTTGTGGTGAATTTATGAATGTCATTTCATTGATTATTAGTTAAATACTCTGATGTATTTTAAAAATATAATGTCACCTCTCTGTAGAAGTGAATTGGAATGACCCAATCCAGGTAGGGGTGCTGACCAACTGGTATTTATGACAGCTGGTTTAAGATATTCAGGGGTAGAAGAAGGGACTAGCTTGCTGATTGTTATAAAACACCTGACTTCACCTGACAGAATGTTGTCGAGTGCATTCCTCCCCTGGACTTGAAACGTTATAACAACATTGTAAGTCCTCATCTTCCTCATCATCATCATTGGAGTTGAAAGGCAATATCTTGTGGTTTCAGGGGAGCCCTGTTGGTGAATGTATTCAGTGATGCCTTTATTCCTTTTAGGACTATAAACAAACAAGACATGTTTTAGTGGCACGTGCGCAGGAGTTATTAACAAAAGTCTAAAATGCTCTCTTCTGTTTATGTTAAAAGTGAATATCTTAAATAAACAGGCTCCATGTAAATAAATATCTGCACAAGAGTGGAGACACCATGGGAGTTTCTGTATCTGGAACCAGAGCACTAATTGCGCTGAGGAGCAGATAGGATTACTGACTGATTCTACGTTTCGGCAGGCTGACATAATGCAAACAAACAATTTTACAACATCCAGAGTCCCCCTTCCACTTAAGCAACCCGCTATAGGCATAGAAAATGAGAGAGGGAGAGAGAAATAAAACACATGTTGCACACACACTTTACAACCAAAATCAAATTTCCACAACTTTACAAATCCAAATAAACAACCAAACGACATGGGTTCGTTCACAAGGGACTGTGAATGACCAAGCCACTCCCACTGTACACCGACTTTATCATGGAGATCTCTAGGTGAGACATAAATATGTATGTGTTTTAAGGGAGATATAAATATGATTTATCTATGGAAAAGTGTATGGTGAGCTTGGGTGAGGAAATAGGCTACTTATTCGATTTTATATGATAATTTTGACCACTGCTTTTATCTCCAGCGCTGTCATTAGAAAAATATAATCATCCTCAACGGTTGCGGCAGTGCAATTGTTTCAACCATTTCTTGGGTTCCAGATGTCCTCCAGAAAAAGGCACACGTTGTAATGTAAGTTCCTGGGCTGCTGTCTCCCCCTATGGGCATATGTTATCATGGCATGCAAGTGACCAACATTTAATTTTGCCCTCTATCCCTCTCTTCAAACCAAACGGTAAAGACTGTATGGCAATTTTGAACCAGTAAAATAATAATTGGTTTGGTATGGATCGAATAAATTGTATTTTATATCTTTGTAATTTATCTGAAGTGGCCTTTGTTTGTCGCACATAATAGCCGTAGGGCATGTTCACTACAGACCCTCCTTCATTGTATGAAAGTATGACTTTCGATATGGGATTTCGCATGCAGACAAATGCATTCATAATTAAAACATTATTGGTAGGCCTATTACCATTAGGCTATTTCATCCTCAATGTTTTTTTGTCGTCAGGTATTTGCTTTTTTTCAGTTTTCACTGGTTTAACTTTGAAGGTGTGAGTAAAACTCTCAAATAGTCTATGATTTAAGAATATAAAAACATATCTTTGTAAACCTAAATCAATTTCAGTAAGTGAATTATTATACCTACATCAATATTGTACACCAAATGTAAAAATGTCTATGCATATGCTGTGTGTGTAGGGGAGGGGGGCCGAAGGGATCAAATTCCTTCAGTTCGTTATGCTCTGTCGACCAATCACATTCGGGTATTCTCGGGTATTCTGTAGCTGCACGGTAACTCACTTATAAAGTCCGCTTGCAAAGGACTTCAGTTCAAAGTACGCACACGTTTTGGAGATACTATTTGGAGACAGACTAGAGCACTTTCTCTTTTTACCTGAAAAAAGTTACAGAAAATCATCAGCTGTTGCTCGAGTGTGGAGACGCCTGCAAACAAGACTAGGTTATTATACAATATTTTAGAAAGGCATATGCATAAAGACATTCTCTCTCCAAAAGGCTTTGTGCAGTTGACTGCCTCTTTGCAGGAGCAAATAGCGTCTACTGTTACTTTTTATCCACTTTTGGACATTTTAAATACTTTGGTCAAGATTTTCCTCGTGTGTAAAGCATCTCTAGGGATCTCACCCTCAAGAGCCGTACTTTCATATTTTGTGCGTAATTGTTCGACAACATTTTTCGTATGAATCTACTCGACCCCTTCCTGAAAATGACAGACGAACAAGACAAATGTCTCTCTGACGCACCGAGCCCGAGCATGTCCGAGGACTCTGCGGGATCCCCGTGCCCTTCCGGCTCTGGCTCAGACACCGAGAACACCAGACCTTCAGAGAACGGTCTGCTGATGGGTCCGGACGGCCCCCTCGTCGAGTTCAAGAAGGACGACGATGACAAGTTCCCCGTGTGCATCCGCGACGCGGTGTCCCAGGTACTGAAGGGCTACGACTGGACCCTGGTGCCAATGCCAGTCCGAGTGAACGGATCTAGTAAGAACAAGCCCCACGTCAAGAGACCGATGAACGCTTTTATGGTTTGGGCGCAAGCCGCTCGGAGAAAGCTGGCTGATCAGTATCCTCATCTGCATAACGCGGAGCTGAGCAAAACTCTGGGGAAACTATGGAGGTGAGTCTCACTCCTCTCTGTCATGACTTCTAAATGTTTATTTCGAGTGGCAGCGCGTTTGTGGTCTTATTACTGAAACGAGTTTTATTTCATAGGCTACTCAATTCTACTTTTACTCATGCATTTTACTCGATACTGTGATCTTGCATCATTTAACCTTTGTAGTAAACATCATTTAACCTTTGTAGTAAACTATTTGGTTGTCAATTGAATATTTGATTTACTCATGTATCCATTTGCCTTTTACGCACAGGCTACTCAATGAGGGAGAGAAGCGTCCGTTCGTGGAGGAGGCAGAACGCTTGAGGGTACAGCACAAGAAAGACCACCCCGACTACAAGTACCAGCCCCGGCGGAGGAAGTCCATGAAGAACGGACAAAGCGAGTCTGAGGACGGCAGCGAGCAGACGCACATATCGCCAGGAGCGATCTTCAAGGCGCTCCAACAAGCTGACTCTCCAGCCTCTAGCATAGGAGAAGTGCACTCCCCCGGAGAACACTCAGGTAAGAAGAGAGAAAATGTGTAGTGCCTATTGCATTGGTCTGATTCAGCATGTGTTCATCAATGTATATAAAGTATTTGACACGTTTAATGCTGCTAGACTTTTTATAAGAATAAACCTGTATGAAATAGATTTTTTGAACAGCTGATGACTGATACTATCAGACATCTTCTCTGTTAGTTTAACTTGATGTCTAGACTAATTTCTTATTTCACTCATGCTTTACCACTTGTAAAGCTCTTATTTTTACTTTTAAATTAAATCAATGGGTCTGCTCTTGCTCTGAGATTTGCATTACAGAAATATGTATTCTATATGTAACCCACCCTCTCTCTCTCAGGCCAGTCCCAAGGGCCCCCCACCCCTCCCACCACTCCTAAGACCGACATCCAGGTGGGAAAGGTGGACCTGAAGCGCGAGGGTCGCCCCTTACAGGAAGGCACGGGCCGCCAGCTCAACATCGACTTCCGGGATGTGGATATCGGCGAGCTGAGCAGCGACGTCATCTCCCACATCGATACCTTCGATGTCAACGAGTTCGACCAGTACCTGCCCCCCAATGGTCACCCAGGCGCTCCTGGCACTGCTGCTGGCCAGGTCTCCTACAACGGTACCTATGGCATCAGCAGCTCCGCAGTCAGCCAGGCAGCAGGGGGCACCGCAGGGCACAGCTGGATGACCAAGAGCCAGAGTCAGCAGCAGCACTCCCTGACCACGCTGGGTAGTGGAGGGGAGCAGGGTCAGAACCAGAGGACCACCACACACATCAAGACAGAGCAGCTGAGCCCCAGCCACTACAACGATCAGCAGAACTCCTCCCCTCCACAGCACGTCACCTATGGCTCCTTCAACCTGCAACACTACAGCTCTTCCTCCTACCCCTCCATCACCCGTGCCCAGTATGACTTTTCTGACCACCAGGGTGGCACCAACTCCTACTACAGCCACGCAGCCGGGGGCCAGGGCTCAGGGCTCTACTCCTTCAGCAGCTACATGAGCCCCAGCCAGAGGCCCATGTACACCCCCATCGCAGACACAACCGGGGTGCCCTCTGTGCCACAGACCCACAGTCCCCAGCATCACTGGGACCAGCAGCCAGTGTACACACAGCTCTCCCGGCCCTGAGGACACAGTCATCTACACACAGACTTACATAGACTGATAGACATGCCCATCTTGCAGAGCGAGACTTTGTCACAACATTCCAACATCTAGCTCCCAGCAAACAGACACTTGAATTTACAACAGAGGAAGAAGACGACGAAGAAGAAGGAGGAAAGCTGGAATTGAGAGAACTGAAATTAGATCAGAATGGCTCACAACGTGCCTTTTTTTGTGTATTGATTAAACATATTTTGAGCATTGAGAAATCCTCTGTGAGGACTGATTAAATTGTTGATATTTTTAGTAGGTACTGTGTATGTTTTCTTACCTTTTTTACTCTGGCAGTTTGCTATTCTGGGGATTTTAAACACGTATTTGCAGAGAAAAAGCTTTATTTTTATCCAGTTCAGCAGTAAACCACAGTAGTGCAGTTATCTATTCTATGGCCTCAATTCTCTGGAGGAATTTTTTACAGGCAGTCAATCTCTATCCTTTTTTGGTTGTGTTGGTTTTTCTTTGTCTTCCTGCAGTGCATTGTGCTTATATGTGCTGTGCCATCCAACAAAATAAATTACATTTGTATTTGTGCAGTTTAGGGTTTCTCCATCAATGATTTATTATGATTATAGCACATTCTTCGATGAAAGAGAGGCATGCTGTGAATGGCAAGGGAAGAAGTTTGGACATTATGGTTTTGTGCAGGAGATTCCAGCCTTTTGCACCATTAGTGCCTAGCATATCAGAGGTTGGGTGATAGGATGTGTGTGTGTGTCAGAGTGTGTGTGCTACAGCACATACTATAGAAGAGAGAAGCCACAGCTGAGAATATACTTACCATCTGACAGCATGTGTTTGACAGCCACAGGAAGTGCCCTTTGACCTCTCGGGCGCCCCCTGCAGTCCACCATCACGCCAGTGTCGTTTTACAGCCCCCTGCCTGATCCACCTCTCATCCCCTCCCAACCCCTCAGTCTTAACCCTTTAATTTATTTATTAGCTTTATTTTATTTTCAAAGTAATTATTATTTAGCATTTTATTCTTTATTTTATATTTTATACAACTAAATAATTTGTCTTCAAAAAAAGTTACCTTCTGGATATTAAATGTCATATAAACCGGTCTTTTTAGCCGAGGGGGGTACTTTAAAAATGATACAAACTGTAATCATCATGCTTTATTTATCGTATGTAAATGTTTCTATTTTAAATGTTTAATTTGTCATTTTTTGCTATCTAGTTGTGTACGAATTATTGTTAATTGTGAAGTTTGGATTCTAAACTGGAAATACGTTTTGATCATAATGACAAAGTTTTACAATTAGTTATGTTTACGCTGTGGCTAATATGTTTGTGTTATTAGAGGTACCAGCATCCCTGTCTTCTCTAAGGACATGTTTTTGTTTTTGTTTCTTTACATCCTGACACATACAGTACTATTTCAGTACTGATGTTTCTTTCTGATGCATCTGAACAAATTGTCATTTTCTTCAGCTAGCTTAACATGTTACTGTACTGTCTTAAAAAGAAGCTTAACTTTTGTATTGTATTTGCAATAAAAGAGAAAATACTCTAGAAAATGGTTGTTGATATTTTATTGCACAAAACATGACCTACTTATTGAATAGGGTGGGTGAACAAGGAATCTCTAGTTATATGGATAAACATTATGCTACATAACACCTATATCAGTTCGAATTCATAACATTTAAACAAACCCAATATCAACCTCATAATGTTACTGTTTAGTCAAATTGAGACAGAGAGGTAGACGGAAAGAGTTAAAGAGAGAGCCTGAGAGAAGGCAGTTCTCTCAGAAGCCTTGTTTTTCTTGTTTATTTTCTCGTTCTTTCTCTTCCATCAGCTGGAGCAACAGGGGGTCCCTCCTCTCTCCAGTCTGCATATTGTAAAGCTCTGGAGCTTTACTGGGAGAGGCTACTCTGCAGAAAAACATTAAAACCGTGAATTTTTTTATTCTCCATTTTAAAGCAGGGGACTTTGCTTCCCTACCAGCAAAGCTCTCTTTAAAGATCTTCAGTGCTGCCACCTTTTAAATGTCAACTCAAGGAAATATTGACAAGCTTCACAACATCAGGGGACCAATTGCCATTTTCCTATTCTCTACTACTATGAATCACACCTTTTGGAAGCTATTGTGATTGTTGAAACCACAGTTTAATAGTATGGACACAAGGCATAAGAGGACCATAAAATGTGATTCATTTCAGGAAACTAGGTGTATGTCTTGCATCACTACTTCACAGGAGAGGCATTTGAACATAAACATGTATTTTTTATCAAAATGCGTTTTTTGGCAGAAATGCCTTCTGGAACATGTGAACTTTCATGTGCCTTAATAACAAACTTGTATACCATCTGTAAATACGAATAAAATTGTTAAATTACGAGCCTAGTTGGTTTAAAAAACGGAAAAAGACAGGAACATTCCCGCTAGCCATGATTGGCTGAGATAATGGATGGGCTGAAGATGCCGAGAGATGAGTTTGGATTGGTCTGCCATGTAGCACGCTTCTGTCTATAACAAAGGGCTGCTCAGTATGTGTAGGTAATCCTTTCTAACGCAGCTTTTTTGAAAGATATCACGAATAACTGCAAAAGAGTTGCACTCCACTTTCTGGAGGACAGAGTTTTGAAATCAGTGGAATGCCCGGTGGAAGCAGAGTATGATAGCTAAGGAGATGAAGAAAATTCTGTCTTTTGATTACAAATATGCGGAGGGAGTCGAAAAGAGAACACACAGAAGGCTGTTGTATAAAACACCTGTCTCCAGATTACATCTTCAAACTAAGGGCAAGCATGGAAACCGTGACAGAGAGGAAGAAGCGTTCATCCATGTACAGTGAGGGAAAAAAGTATTTGATCCCCTGCTTATTTTGTACGTTTGCCCACTGACAAAGACATGATCAGTCTATAATTTTAATGGTAGGTTTATTTGAACAGTGGGAGACAGAATAACAACAAAAAAATCCAGAAAAACACATGTCAAAAATGTTATAAATTGATTTGCATTTTAATGAGGGAAATAAGTATGATGTGGTCATTATTTGAACTGGCTAGCCAACTAACTTAATGTTAGCTAGCTAGCTAGCTAACAAGCTAGAAACGATCCAAAACATTGTTTACATTTTTTGTCATTTAGCAGACGCTCTTATCCAGTGCATACATTTTAATTTTTTTCATACTGGCCCCCCGTGGGAATCGAACCCACAACCCTGGCGTTGCAAACGCCATGGTCTACCAACTGAGCTACACGGGACTATAGCTTAGAAAGTTGTTTTTAGTTGCCTGGTTTGCTACATTGACATATATTACATTCATTTTTAAACGGATGGGTTTATTGGTGTTAAAATACACCAGTTATGCTATTTTGGACCACCAGGCTGCTGATGTCATGCATGTGAATCCTTAAAGAGATGGTGGGGCTAAGGCTTAAGAGGGTGTGAACAATGCTGAATGGGTGTAGACAAAGAAGAGCTCTGCAGTACGTGTACCAAAACATTCAAGGACCATTTTCTCAAAAGTCGGGTTACAAGTTTATCAACTTTCAAAGCAGAATTACTTTCCCTTTGTTCCTCAACCGTAGTGTATGATATACAATTTTCTAGCTCTAAGTCTCTACTTTTATCCAATGTAAAAAACACAATTTCAAATTTTGCTGCATAAGACCGAATCGGGCCTGTCGGTCAAAAATATGATTTTATCCATGTTATTGTGCAGTATGTTTTTAATATCATCATCAGAATCACTATAAGCATCATTGCTTGACGCAATATAGTTTTATATGGCATCCGTCATCGTTTTGGATCTGAGATGTCAAATTCCCCGTGGCTTGGGTTAGAGAAGTGAGAGTGACAGCGACGGTGTATGGTAGCCTTTTAGACATAATAGAAACATTCATCAAGGTGTGAGAGAAAGATGTCACTTGCTGAAGTAAAACTACCACTGTAGCTGTTTAGTGAAGTATCCACTTCCCCTTGTATGTAATGTAATTATCTTATTGTTTAACTGTCAATGACAATTCCATACAGTCATTATCACCATATCACATGATCTGGCTGTACACCTAGTTCATTGGCTGATCAAAGTGGGAGGAGGATATCTAGTTTATCTAGATATCGGTTTCCAGCGATCCGATTGGAAGACATCAGTTTGGCACCTTGGAATCGATTCCTAGACAGGAAGGAAAGAGGGGGAGGCAGAGAAGAGAGAGAAAATGAGCAATAGGGAGGGAAAGAGAGGGAGAGAGATGACTTCAGTTGAAAGCAGCAGCGGGACCCATCTGAAAAAGCCATCAGTATCCCTGCTCTTCTAATGGGGAAATCGTAGCACTTAGGAGTGGACAGATGACATGTTTCACATGGATGTTTTCCCCGCCAGTGTGCTCCCAGGCCAAGTCACATGCTGGGGTGTAGGCTCAGTCCCAGCAGCGCACTGAAATAAAATGAACGCTCTCGCCCTATGACAAGACATGTTGCTAAACATCATCCACAAACCATCAACCGATCTTTGGTCCTGTATTGCTCAGTTGGTAGAGCATGGCGCTTGTGTTATAGGGTGGACTTTAGCTCTTCCATGAATTGAATTTTCACTGATCTTTGCATGCTCTCACAAATAATTGAGCTTAATTGATTGCTGATTGCCCTTAATTGATTGCATGTGTGCTGTGACTTGGAGATTTGCTGTGCTTAATTGTATGAACTTTTTTAACCACCCTCCTCCAGTGATTGGAGCGTCCCCTAACTATGCTCTCTCTTTCATTGCAGTTCATGCTCTTTGTCTCCTTTAAAACCTGTGGTGCATCTGTTTTTGGGGTGGAGCACCTGTTAGTGCAGTGGAGCAGGCGCAGGGGATGCAATTTGCCGGTCCAAACTACAAAGGTTTGAACTGCGGAGCTCTGGTTGGAGCTAGCTCATAGGGGTGTCCGTTCTAAACAATTCGCCCAGCATTCAGGGTTGTTGGCTTTTAATGTTGTTATTGGGGCGAGTGCCGCGGTGATGGTGGCTTTGTTAGGTATTTGTAACTATTAATAATCGCATATAACTTATTGCTCTTAAAGTGATGGTAATGTGATTGTAGTCCTAGGTATTCTGAGTAGTGTGCAAGCCACCATCCGGGTATGTATCATTGCCTGTTATTTATAATGGCCAGTTAGTTTCAGTTACAACATTTAAAACCATTTTAATAAAATGGTATATTTTTGATTAAAGTGTTGCCTGGTCCATTGTCTTGCTCATGACCCAATCCAACAGGTTGCCTGTCACGAACCTGTCTTGTCCTGGTTGAGTTGTTCCCCCTCATTAAACAGGAACCGGTGTAGTCTGGTAGGTGAGCCATGTTAGTCACAGCCACTCTCGGCTAGGGTGTGAAACTTGCACCGCCAGGGTTGTGGCCAACCAGATTTAGAAATGTATGCATGCATGACTAAGTCGCTAAAATAAAAGCGCCTGCTAAATGTCACTTTATTATATATTTATTGAGTTGTCTTCATTGAGCTACCTTGTCTGTGTAGACCTATAGCTTATTTCTGACCAGAGAGTGAGTAGCCCTTGACCTGCAGGTGTCTAATCCAATCCTCTGAGCTACTGTAGTGTACATCTAACTACTGGAATCATTACTCCAGCAACAGAGTTGCGTTGTCTGTTTAATACATTTATGGAAACAGTTTAATTTGATTGGCACCACTGTTTTAAAGAGGCACCTCAGGAGTGACTGAACAGGAACCCAACAGCAGGGCTGCTTCAAGGCATAAGTGACCAGTGGTTCTTTAGGAACTCAGTCGGGGTCTCAAATTACTATTGAGTAAGATAAGTAGAATATACCAGGTGCAATTTTGCCATCTAAACTTATAGTAATCATGGCCGAATACTGTGCCCAGAGGCCCTGACCTCCGGGGGTCCCCATAGATTTTGTTAGTAATTCTCACGCAAATATTAACATGGCATAAATACATTTTCTCTCCGCCCCATGGCAATGTGTAGAATTGCAGGAAATGAACTTAAATGTAAATGTTTCTCTCTACTGTTTTGCTGTGAGGTGGGGGGCAGCCAACTAAATCTTGCTTGGGGCCCCCAAAAAACTAGAACTGGCCCTGCCCAACAGTAGAGTGGAACTAATCATATAGGCAGTCTGTCTTGTCAGCTGCTCTGAGGGACAGGTCTAAATAAAGGCCTGTTACTGATTGCCAAAAGATACCCTATAGCCATGATACTGCTGACTGAGGGACCGCAAAAGTTCCTGTTCACTACAGGATCTCTGGCTGGGTCTGAAAAGATCCCAATGCACCCATTGGTGGTGGATGGGGTTAGTAACACCCATACAGGTATTTTGAGACAGAGAAAATGCTATCCGTTACGATTGTGCAGCATTTAACTGGCACATAAACACTCAAACCTCTCAATCTTTATATGACTGTACTAAGTCCTATAATTACTACGTTTCCGAGTTATGCGCTACCTATGCAAAGCACACGATGGACCAGGTGAGGACCAGACCCCAGGCTTGGCCTATACACACACTCCCCAGAGGCCGGCAGCAGCGGCGGAAGCAGGGACACTGGGTTTGGAGTGTCTCAATCCGTGGGCAGTTTTCCCAGGAGAAGCCTATTAATATTCCGAACAGACGTCTCTATGGGAATCTGTCCCCGCCGAGCCAATGGGTGGTCCTTTTTAAATGCAAAATACCACACTAAAAGAGAAGCTGGCAACTTTCAAACCTTGGACACTGGACAGCTTTAGAATGCACAAATAGATAAGTGATTGGCAGAAATAGGGGAAATATGAATACGTTAATTTATTGAAGAGCGTGTGATTGTATGTGTGTGTGTTTACATGAGTGTGTGTGTTTATGTATGAGAAAGTTTACTAAACAAGAAAATGACCTATTCAAATAAACAATCACCATTCCATGGCCTCCTTGCTGCTGAAAATAAAAAACACAATACCATACCCCAGTCCGGAGTCAACTCATTAAAAACAATGGTAAGTAGCATTTGCTAATTCAGTAATAACCCTCAGGGCAAACTTGTTTGCTTATGTTGGTGTGCAAAGCCCACTGTATGAGAATCACATTGACTTTATGATGCTCTTGGGCTGCATTACTTACTGTATGATTCAGTCCAGTTCTCTTCACATTATCCAACTTCTTGCTGCTTCTGGCAACACCCATGTTCCCTCGTTCCCCCTACGCCCCTCCTCTTAACATCTAACTCCTCTGTCTCGGGTACGTTCACCCCACTGCAGCAGCTGACTGTCATTGTTCCTAGGGACCAGCACAAACGGGACGACATACTCCTTCGTGCCCCCCCCCCCCCCCCTCCTCCCCATTTCCTCTCCTTTCAAACGGCCTGGCCTCCAGAAAGCAGTGCCTGGACACAGAGGAAACTGTACATCAATAAGGACCGTCAAACCAGGCTTTTTTACTACACTTCACACAGAGGCCGATGGAGAGGGCCGTTGGTCTCCCCCAGCAACAGACGCCCACACGAGCCAGGAACAGTAGCCTATATAGACCCCAGCCTGGATATTGTGAGGTCCATCAGGTGCTCGGCCTGTTTGTCTGGGCTCTTACACAAGTGGGAGGATTTATAGTATCTTTATCTTTTCTCTCTGTTTCTTAGGGTGGTCTTGGTGCATACAATGTGGCTCTGAACATCCCTGCTTGCCACAGATCCAACATCCTAAACCACTATTCTACCTTTTTGGTTGGTGAGAGCCAGTGGTACTCTATTGGTTCTTCAATTCCTGGACTGCATCCACCCTTGTTGGAACCCACCTCAAAGGGCCAGTAAAGGGTGATCTCTAATATATTATCTCTTTTTAAAAGTGTGGACCAACCTGATGCCTCATCTGAGTAAGGCCCATTGCTTGTAGACTGCAGTAGGGTCACGGTCTGAATGTGATCCACAGCTTAAATGATATCACACTCTCATCTCTGGAAAAACAAACATCCCCATCCCCACATTGACAGCAGGCCCAATCAACAGCCACCAGCCACCAGCTACCTTCTCCCATCTCCATATCCCATTACCACCAATCTCCTCAGACAGCCTCAGATTATAGGCCCCTAAGTATGATTATATTTAAATGCATGCTATCATTTGGTCTGCATGGGCAGGAATAACACCTTTGGCTGGGTAAATAGACATAGAGAATGTCTGAGCCCCCCCTGTAACTGATCCATAGGGGGACTTTAGCACGGTGGTGGGCTAGGATACGCTTATTTAGAGAGCCCTGGAGTAATGCAGGGGACCATGGCTGCGGCAGGCCTGGAGGGGGAGGGCTCTATTGGGTGTAGACCATCATTGCTTAGGTAAGCAGTATTTGGTGGGGTGGGGAGACCTGCATTAGAGTGGTTTGCTTATGTCCTGGAGCTGCGATGCTTAAGGTTCAACAGAGACCATGCCATTCTCTTTTGAGGAGCTTTGCCAGCTTAAAACGGAACATGATACCTAGCTACTGTAACTGGAAGTTAGCTAGCTACTGTACCAGGAAGTTAGCTAGCTAGTGCACCAGGAAGTTAGCTATAGTGTACCAGGAAGTTATCTATAGTGTACCAGGAAGTTAGTTAGCTACTTTACCTGGAAGTTTTAAACCCACCTCCCCATTTCTCTGTATAAATGGCATTCAGACAAAACTTGAGAGAGGAACGAACTTTTTAGAATTGACAGTTCTGTCTTGGGTCCTAGTTCCACGTCCAGAAAGACAGTTCAGAGGGTAGTCAGAAGATAGCTTTATGGGGCGATGGTGCAGCGAGAGAGGAGGGTGAGAGGAGGGTTGAGGGGGGCTCCTGGGGCTCTGAATGTTTGGGCGAGGGTCTAACACCATGACAGGCGCTGGGGTTTTTATGTGCGTTTGGGGTTAAGACAAATGGTCAATGGTAAATATCACTGAGTTATTTCACAGTGACACAGCATTTCCCAGAAGACAGTCAGAGCAGCAACCTGGCAGTGCACTCCCTCTCCCAGGACTAGAGTTTATGAAGAGGAACGGTACACACAGACAGACACACACACATTATCTCTTCCTCTCTTGCTGTCTATCAAACTCTCTCTTGCCAAATCTGACCATTTATTGCTTTCATTCCTAATCTATTTCTTTTACTTACTGTTCTTTTTTATTGCATGGTATGGGCTGTTCCTCTTCTACCCACATTCTACCCACCTACAACATCCTCCAACACCCTTCCCCCTTTATACACACATCCACACATCCACACATGCACTTACAGACAGTCACACACAAACTCAGCCGCCACATGAAACCATGGTGCTGCCCTAATAGATGGGCTGGGGTTTGGACTCTGACAGCTCCTATACATCACTATGGTAGAACCCAGTCTGTGTGGCTCTGGTTAGCCAGATGTAGCCTCTAGTTCAGTACTACATCTGTTGGTTCTGCTCACCACCTGGTGTACTGCACTGCACAGGGGGCCCCATCAGAGAAGTGTGTGCGTGTGTGTGTGTGGGGGGGGGGGGGGGGTGGTGTTATCTAAACTTTGTTATAATATCTATGGTATCTGGTAGCGTTCAGCCAATGAGTTGCACACACATTGATCAAACCGCACCGAGTTATCACACTAGCACACGTCAGCCCTTCAAAGGAGCGTATCACCGGCATCGCTATTGTACAACAGTGGAACAGGGCTCTGAATCATGCTAGGGTAATTCTCTGGTAATTAGTTAAGGTCTTTTAGAGTGAGTAAGGATATGTCAGAGAATGACTGGAATACTGGTTAGCAGGCCAACATGTCTTCAGGACTCACTTCAATCCATGCAGATAAGACATTAGCCAAAGCACGCAGGACTCTGTCATCTTTGTAATGTGTCTTTGATTGTTATTTGCTGTAGTTTCAGGAAATGACACCAATGGTGAGATTATAGAGAAATGCCTCTCTTGTTCAATTCAAACATTAGCATAGGCCTATTACTCTGCAATGATGAATGACAGCATAATAGTACTAATATAGCATAAATCTATTCAGAAAAGTGAAAAATACTGTGTGTGATTTCTAATGCCCTGAAAAGCTATAATGCACCAAAAAACTATTCCCAAATACATTTATGTTGTTATTTCAACACTTTATATTACTAGAGTGATGTGATGCCGGGGGAGTTGAGCATTTCTCTGGTCCGACTCCACTGTCTCAGTCTCACGAAAGGGACCTGTCACAGGGGTGAAGACGGTCCCAATGCTCTCCATTTTGGCTCAGATAGAGCCAGGGACTGCAAGATTGCAAAAAATAATAAAAAAGAGCGAGATGTGTGAGAAACTGAGCTTGTTAGGGTCTGCCAATGTGGCGTAAGTGGACGGCTCTGTTTTTTACATTGAGGGATGAAGTTCAATAACTTGCTGTGAAATTCTAGTAGAGGAGTCTGAGAGGTGAGAGAGAGAGAGAGAGAGAGAGAGAGAGAGAGAGAGAGAGAGAGAGAGAGAGAGAGAGAGAGAGAGAGACGGGAGGCTTCAGTTCAATCACAACCTCAGGTTGTGTAACAATGTATTTCTTTGGACTCATACTTTCTATACTTACTTGTCAAAGTTTTTCACAACGTTGTATCATGTTACAGCTAAAATGCCACTAAACTCTACTATTAGAATAATAATAATATGCCATTTAGCAGACGCTTTTATCCAAAGCGACTTACAGTCATGCGTGCATACATTTTTTTTTGTGTATGGGTGGTCCCTGGGATCAAACACACTACCCTGGCGTTACAAGCGCCGTGCTCTACCAGCTGAGCTACAGAGGACCATGTCCTACATGCAGTGGATTTGCCTGTCTTCAGTCGTTAAAGACTGTGCTAAGTCGCACCGTGTAGTGGTTGTGCGGCCAAGGTTAATGGTTGGAATTCTGGGGACTGGGGAGACCATACGTTGGTGGCCCTCAAGGTCCAGGTGAAGGAAACACTAGAATAATCAGAGGGCCTGGGAAAGGGCTGACTTCCACTGGGACGGTGTCTGTGAGGTGTCAACAAACCAGGGGTGGAACCAAAATAATTTTCCAATCGTATTATTTCTTTCATTTTGTTGCACTGTTCTAACCAGCAAAATTCTGAACTGGTTCGAACCCCAAAAAAGTACCTGTTTATATTGTTCCTTTCTGTTCCTTTTTTAACCTGTGAAATCAACAGTTTTTTACATTTAGCTCATTAAATTACTTCACCAACCAGTGCGGATAGATCAGGCAAGCTAGTTGTTTACATCCGTAATGGACCTACAAGTGTAGCCTACAGATGTAGAATCTTAATGTAATCACTCTTGTGTTGCTGAGAATGTGTTGCATTTCGGGAAATGCACATTTGTAGTGTATTCAAGGTTTAAAAAGGCTTCTAAAGTTTGTAATTTCCACTTTAAAATGTCAGACTTGATTTGTCCTAACGAAAAATTTATCAAGCCCTACCAAAAATGTCCATTAATTATAATCCACATAATAATTCACATTTCCTGTTGCTGCAGGATTATTTTCTTGCTGTAGCAAACTGCCTCAAATTAAGATCCTACATCTGTATGGCGCAAAAATAATGTCTGTCTGTCTGCTTACTCTCATTCTTACCCTCCGTGCCCCTCTATCCACACTATCCTCTCTGCTATCCCCATGTATCAACCCTATCCCCCGCATCTTCCCCCTCTGTCTTTATCCTCTCCCTCTCTCTCCCTTTCTCAATATTTCTCTATCCTTATCCTCTTTTCCTCTCTCTCCTGCTCTTCTACCCTTTCTCCTTCTCCCCTACCCCTCTCCGTCTTCTTCTCCTCTACCCTCTTCCCCTGTAGGCTCATATTGACCTCAGCCCTCCTGGTACTGTTTGTAATTTTACCTTAACGGTTGCAGCCGCGGCAGCAGTAACATTTGGTCACCAGATTTCCCTCTTCCTCCTCCTCTCTGCCTTTCTCTCCGCTCATAGAGTTAACTCAGTACAGAGAGAAATGGATGGTGATGGAAGAGAGAAGAGATTGGGTTAACCTGTGTTTGAGGACATGATCAGAGGGTCACAATCACACAGTTACTTTATCAGACCACATTCAGGTGGAAATATGATCAGACAGACAGATAAGTAGAAACAGAGAGAGAAACACTGGGAGTGAGTGGGAGAAGGACAGTTTGAGAGGGAGGAGAAAGTGAGATAGAAAGGAAGAGATGAGATCCCCCACAGGAATAATATCTACCATCCCTGCTTGGGGTGGAAGGAGGGGCTGCCGGGAAGAAAAAAGACAAGTCATACTGTTGCAATCTTATCTCGTTGTCATTAGCTGTATTCTGCTGTTTCTTCCTCCTGCAACGTGTGTAGAACACTTCCCTCACTACTTAGCTTTCTACACACCAAGGAGATCCTTATAATCTACAGGAAGGACTGTTATACTGTAGGTCTCAGAACACCTCCGATATAGAATCCAATACAGACAATGTATTTATTTATTAACTCATTAAACGCCTCTCGTACATGTACCTAGCTGAGGGTAATGTCTGAAGCTGGTAGCAACCGGTCAGCTGACAAAACACAGTATAGCGTGTTAAGGACATGGGGAATGGGGGGTAGGATGAGGGGGGTAGAGGAATTCAGGGGCGAAGTGACCCCAAATCCCCCTGTCAGGAAACCCCTGGTCCCCTTGAGTGGAAATCAGAGCTCTCATCCCCCTCTGCTTCATGTTGGGGTGCAATCCCCCTGTCTCCCTCCAACGCCCCTCCAGAGCCCCTCAGAGTACCTAACTCTCCCCAACCACCACCCATGCTCCCACTAGAGGGGCCAGTGATGTAATCAAGTGCTCATTTGTCATTGTGAGTGAAAGGTGCCGGTGCCAGTAGCTGTAGGCCCGACGTCTTGATTCAATTTCGCTAGTCTAAGGGCCCCCTATAATCGGCAGATATCATAGGAAAACGTCATTCTGTCACATTTTTGCAAAAAGTTAGGCATCAACCAATTGAAGCTTATGTCAATTGGCCATGTTCCCAGCAGGCTTTGCAGTACCAATGGGAAAAGATGAGTGTCAACCAATTTATGCTTAGGTTAATACATTGCATTCAACTGTAAAAGAAGAGTGTCACAAGATTGACGCTTATGCATTCAATGGGAAAGTGCTAGACATAATTTATTAGTGTGACAGGGAGAAGGCTGTAGCCGCTAGGCCATCTTGTTTAACAACACATACATATAAATACAACTAAACATGAACAAAATACAGGTTCTAAACAGGGGTGGAGCATAGAAATAACAAGTCAGATATTTCAATAGAAAGCTTATTTTGATTCGCTGTAGCAAGGCAAGCAGCAGCCATGATCTTGAGATCACCATAAATATTCCACAACAATAAATATTCCACAACAAAACATATGAACCATTATCTTCAGCGCTATCACTCAAACAACAAGCTATCCAATAAGATTCGATGTCAGCTTTCAAATAACAATCTACGAAGTGCATACAGTTGAGGGAGACATGCTGCAGGGAGAAGGAGAGCGGATCTAGAGGGAAATGTGCACTCACGCCGCCTGCACACTTACAATCTTGTTCATGGAATTTGGATTAGGCCACACCCAGTGGTGTAAAGTACTTAAGTAAAAATACTTTAAAGTACTACTTAAGTAATTTTTGGGGTTATCTGTACCTCACTATTTATATTTTTGATTAATTTTACTTTTACTCCACTACATTCCTAAAGAAAATAATTTACTTTTTACTCCATAAGTTTTCCCTGACACCCAAAAGTACTCGTTACATTTTGAATGCTTAGCAGATGCAGGACAGGCAAACTGTCCAATTCACACATCAAGAGAACATCCCTGGTCATCCCTGGTCATTGCTCTACAACATTCGGAGAGTACGACCCTGCCTTACACAGGAAGCGGCACAGGTCCTAATCCAGGCACTTGTCATCTCCCGTCTGGATTACTGCAACTCGCTGTTGGCTGGGCTCCCTGCCTGTGCCATTAAACCCCTACAACTCATCCAGAATGCCGCAGCCCGTCTGGTGTTCAACCTTCCCAAGTTCTCTCACGTCACCCCGCTCCTCCGTACACTCCACTGGCTTCCAGTTGAAGCTCGCATCTGTTACAAGACCATGGTGCTTGCCTATGGAGCTGTGAGGGGATCGGCACCTCTGTACCCTCAGGCTCTGATCAGTCCCTACATCCAAACGAGGGCATTGCGTTCATCCACCTCTGGCCTGCTGGCTCCCCTTCCTCTGCGGAAGCATAGTTCCCGCTCAGCCCAGTCAAAACTGTTCGCTGCTCTGGCACCCCAATGGTGGAACAAGCTCCCTCACGACGCCAGGACAGCGGAGTCACTCACCACCTTCCGGAGACATTTGAAACCCCACCTCTTTAAGGAATACCTGGGATAGGATAAAGTAATCCTTCTACCCCCCCGCCCCCCCCTAAAAAAAATAAAATAAAAAATAGATATTGTAAAGTGGTTATCCCACTGGCTATAGGGTGAATGCACCTATTTGTAAGTCGCTCTGGATAAGAGCGTCTGCTAAATGACGTAAATGTAAATGTAAATCCCTACTGCCTCTGATCTGGCGGGCTCACTAAACACAAATGCTTAATTTGTAAATTATGTCTGTGTGTTGAAAATCGTGCCGTCTGGTTTGCTTAATATAAGGAATGTGAAATTATACACTTTCACTTTTGATACTGCAGTATGTTTTAGCAATTACATTTAATTTTGATACTTAAGTATATTTAAAACCAAAGACTTTTAGACTTTTACTCAAGTAGTATTTTACTGGGAGACATTCACTTTTACTTGAGTCATTTTCTATTAAGGTATCTTTACTTTCACTAAAGTATGACAATTGGGTCATTTTTCTACACCATCCCCGCTCTCGTCCCCCCACAGCACACCAACCTGTACACGGATAAAAAAGGATATGCTGAACACAGGGAATATATACACAAAACCCCACCCCACACTCACAGGCAGCAGCTGGAACTAATCACAATGAAGTGACGCATATCAAATTAGCTACATACCACTGACTGATCTAGCCTTCAATTATACTGTACATGAATTGTGAATCTGATAGACCTCATACAGGTTTTGTCGAGAACCAGAGCATGCACTTATACAAAGACACCAAAGAGTTGAAGAAATAGAAACATTTCCATTGCAGGTCCATTTCAGGGATAATTTCCATGTCAGGTCCAGGCAATTAAGGAATTCAATTAGGAGTGAGTGTAGAGCCCATATGTATAGTCTAGTTAACCAGGCTATAGGCCAAGATGGCTTCCTGGCTGTAGTTTGATTGGCAGGTGATAGGCCCAGGTCTACAGCCTTATCTGATGCTGTGCTGGGAGACAGTAGCACGCTGAGACACATCTGTCTCTGTCACACACAGACAGCACAGCATGCTGTATCTGGTCTACTTTGTACAGAATGTATCCAGAACTGTGAGGTGGTATTTTTTGGAGAGATATAGGTTTACTTGAAAGTAACATTTTAGTTTTTGTACTGGTAGCACGCAACACTTACACAAATACATGGGCATACACACACATACAACATGCATATAACCGTTTCTATAACTGATTCATCTGACTTCAAGATTCCTAAGTTCACTGAAGATTGTCAGGAAACATGAGCCGAAATAGCAATACATCACACAATCGCACAGACAAACAATCAAACTTCAAGCAATCAAAGCTGTCAAATTCAACATGAGTCGTTAATCATACATCACTGTACTGTATAGATGTGTTGGGTCTCCTGGTCTTCTTGTAGCAGAGGTACCAGGGGCCCGGTGGGACCCGATGGTGGCCCGACCACTGGGCCCTGGGAGCCTGTCATAGGTTGAACCCTTGGGGTCACGGAAGAGGCAGAGCCTTCAGTCACATGTCCACACGCTACGGCATGCTGAGAGGGCCATTTATCAACGTCAAACCTCCCTCCTCTCCTCCATACATCCTCTCCATCCTTCACTGTCTCTCTGTCTCTATCCATCTTTCCCAGCGCCTCATCTGTCCATTAAACTCTCCACCGCTCCTTCAATCACTTGTTTGACTTTCTCTCTCTGTGTGGGCAGCATCTCTCGAGCTATCACCTCGGCTGTCATCTTTGTTCATGTACAATGTGGGACTATTCAAACATATAATATAACTTCCTTAAAATCAATAAATAACTCAAATGGACATTATCTTACACTCAAAGAACTGCACACAAAACACTTAATAGCTACCAAGCTCTCATCGTGTCAAGAGATAGGGTTTCTAAGGTCCTACAGTTGACCTTCATTCAATCTCCATCAGAGAGAGACCACTGACACAGGCCACTATGGGCAGTGCCCGGTTACCTTAAACAACTACAACAACAACACAGACATACTGTTTAAACCTCTACATGACCTGTACACCTGTGTTTGTGTTTTCACCAAACACGTGAAATCCTGAGGGTCAAGATCTCTGACCTATGCCCCAAGGTCATTGTGATTACACCATTACAAGCATCCTGTCATTTACCATACACCATGATAACATCCTGATGGCATCACCAACCAAACCATCCATCTATCTATCAGATGATTGTTCCCGTGCTATTGTGGTGATGGTGATTGCGCAGTGCTGTGGACTGGTGATGTTGTCTTGATTGTGATGAGAACTTGATTATAGTGAGTGGTGCTGGCTGTAATTGTGCAGTCCACCGACCCTGAGGACAGTGAATTAAAGTGTACTCAGTCAGCCGTGATGATGAGGGTTCACATCCAGCCCCAGAACCTGATTACCGGTCAACCTGCTGACCCCCGATCACAAACCGTGGCGGACCGTGGCGAGGTAGAGCAGTTTCCTCTTACTCATCTTTCCTCCCTCTCCTTCCTGAGATGTTTCCTTTCTCCTCTTCATCCTCCTCACTCACTCTCTCCCCCTCATCCTTCTCTTCACCTTCCTCTTTCTCCTTTATCTTCCTCTTCGGCCTTGCTAGCCTATACCCTGGGCCTCTTCTGCACACAATCCCTCCCTCCTGCCATCTCCACTTCCTTCCCTTTCCCACTCCCCTCCCTCCTTGGTCTCCCTTTCCTCTTTCCCCTCCCACTCTTTCCCCTCTCCCTTGGTGCAAGCTCCTCTCTACACAATCCCCATACCCTCTCCACTGGCTGCCCCACTCCCTTGTCCCCCTCTCCCCCAACTACCCAACTCCCTCTCCCCCAGCCCTGGCTCACTTTCCATCTAATTGCATCTGCATCACTGACTTTCAGAGGACATGCTGACAGTTGTAGATGTAATATTTGGAGAGGGGGTGATGGTGGCCCCCTACCCCCTCCCACCAGCTCAGTGTGCCCCCTGCCAGAGCCAGCGTCTGACTGATCACTTCCATATGGGCCCTGGTCACCGCTCCAGACATGTTAACATTAGATACACATACACACGCATGCATACACACTCCTACATACACACACACATACACATGTACAATTAATACGCACACTCACTGGGTCTTGACTTTGTGGTCATAACTCAGCTATTAACTTGGCTAATGCCACCGCCCTCCTCTGATGGATGGAACCAACCTAGGAGATTAAACTGAGATGTGATTGCAAGCCACACTGCGCTAAAGGGTGTTTGGTTTGTATCACTTGGATTATAAGGCTCATACAGTAGATATTAACACAATAAATCCTATACACCACCTCTGCCCCAAACCTTATATCCCCATTCCCCACCCCATATAACATTACAGACACCATGGGCAGCCCTCACTATGACAAACAAGAATACTCCCAAAGCAAATAAAATATCAGCTTCATCCCCTCCCAACTCACTGCTTAGAACAAATACTTCCGTCCCAAAGCCCCTTGACCAATAAAAACAAAGAATCTGGACAGTGGTGGAGTCTTTGATAACTGGATACACCATCCGGCCTTGCTCCCAGCTCCCCCCATGGGCAAGTTGGAGGGGAGGAGGAGTGATACCAAGATTAACAGAATTCCGTAGGTGGTGTTGGTTTTTGTGGAAGTGTAAACTGAACCCCTCTGGGCTTTCCTTAGGAGGAACTGGACTACACTCTGCCAATGGACGTTTCCAACTTTTCTCAAAAAATCTCTGTGAAGTGAAAGTGCATGGAAATAAATACAAATCCCCCATGATCCTCGGTGCCATATAACTCTCTAATTACAGTGTTTTGCGCAATAAACTCCTCCTCTCTTCCGACTCTGTCTTCCACCTAGCCAAGCGCCCGTCCACCCCACCCTGACTCTCCTGTGCCTCTTTTCACAAGCTGTAGGTGGAAGTGAGTCCTTGCTGTGGGCCAAATGGCCTGTTTGCCTTTAGTAGGTTACAGTAATTGTGTTGGGTGAATTGCTCTCCGATACTACAGTCGTGGTCAAACGTTTTGAGAATGACACAAGTATTGGTCTTCACAAAGTTTGCTGCTTCAGCGTTATGAGATATGTTTGTCAGATGTTACTATAGTATACTGAAGTATAATTACAAGCATTCCATAAGTGTCAAAGGCTTTTATTGACAATTAGATTTTATGCAAAGAGCCAATATTTGCAGTGTTGACCCTTCTTTTTCAAGACCTCTGCAATCCGCCCTGGCATGCTGTCAATTAACTTATGGGCCACAACCTGACTGATGGCAGCCCATTCTTGCATAATCAATGCTTGGAGTTTGTCAGAATTTGTGGGGTTTTGTTTTTCCACCCGCCTCTTGAGGATCGACCACAAGTTCTCAATGGGATTAAGGTCTGGGGAGTTTCCTGGCCATGGACCCAAAATGTCGATGTTTTGTTCCCCTAGCCACTTAGTTATCACTTTTGCCTTATGGCAAGGTGCTCCAACATGCTGGAAAAGGCATTGGTCGTCACCAAACTGTTCTTGGATGGTTGAGAGAAGTTGCTCTCTGAGAATGTGTTGGTACCATTCTTTATTCATGGCTGTGTTCTTAGGCAAAAATGTGAGTGAGCCCACTCCCTTGGCTGAGAAGCAACCCCACAGATGAATGGTCTCAGGATGCTTTACTGTTGGCATGACACAGGACTGATGGTAGCGCTCACCTTGTCTTCTCCGGACAAGGTGTTTTCCGGATGCCCCAAACAATCGCAAAGGGGATTCATCAGAGAAAATGACTTTACCCCAGTCCTCAGCAGTCCAATCCCTGTACCTTTTGCAGAATATCAGTCTGTCCCTGATGTTTTTCCTGGAGAGAAGTGGCTTCTTTGCTGCCCTTCTTGACACCAGGCCATCCTCCAAAAGTCTTCGCCTCACTATGCGTGCAGATGCACTCACACCTGCCTGCTGCCATTCCTGAGAAAGCTCTGCACTGGTGGTGCCCCGATCCCGCAGCTGAATCAACTTTAGGATACGGTTCTGACGCTTGCTGGACTTTCTTGGGCACCCTGACGCCTTCTTCACAACAATTGAACCTCTCTCCTTGAAGTTCTTGATGATCCGATAAATGGTTGATTTAGGTGCAATCTTACTAGCAGCAATATCCTTGCCTGTTTAGCCCTTTTTGTGCAAAGCAATGATGACTGCACGTGTTTCCTTGCAGGTAACCATGGTTAACAGAGGAAGAACAATGACTTCAAGCACCACCCTCCTTTTAAAGCTTCCAGTCTGTTATTCTAACTCAATCAGCATGACAGTGATCTCCAGCCTTGTCCTCGTCAACACTCTCACCTGTGTTAACGAGAGAATCACTGACATGATGGCAGCTGGTCCTTTTGTGGCAGGGCTGAAATGCAGTGGAAATGTTTTTTGGGGATTAAGTTCATTTTCATGGCAAAGAGGGACTTTGCAATTAATTGCAATTCATCTGATCACTCTTCATGACATTCTGGAGTAAATGCAAATTGCCATCATCAAAACTGAGGCAGCAGAATTTGTGAAAATTAGTATTTGTGTCATTCTCAAAACTTTTGACCACGACTGTATACACTGAAGGTGTTTAAAGCAGGGAAGGGAAAAAAAGGTCATGTCCCCAGGGCCTCTTGCGTAAGGCATCCATTTATGAAGTGTCTTGGCCGGGGCCGGTCAGCTAGGCTGGGGTTGCCTGGCCTGGGAAGGACTAGGTGGGGACTGGGGGTCCTCACATGGATGAACTACTCTGTCCAGAACGGAACTGAACAGAACAGTGGAAAGCTATTTTTTACAACAGACCTGTGTGAAATAATCTAGTGGCATACACTGCAGGTCGACTCCATTTAAAAACGATGGGGGATCCCAGAGCCCAGAGGAGGGAATTTCCAGTTAGCCACTCAGCCCTATAAAGAGGTACTATGTCAAGTAAGCGAGATCAAGTAAGATGCATCACTCCAAAGTAAGCTAAAGGTTTAAAGTTTCCCTTAGGCACAGAAAATAGTCAAATAGAATAAGCTTAGACTCCCCAACTTGAACCTATAGGCTTACATTAGCCATGGCCCAGGAATGGCCCATGTATGGCCCATGTCCTTTGCCCTGAAAGATAGACTTTAGCTCATTGGTCCAGCTGACCAGCTGCTGGCTCTAGCATCTCAGCAGGGTAGATCGGTATCTGGACCAGCCAACAGGATGCTAATACTCAGATGTATGCGCCAATGGACGATAAGGCTTCAGAGAAGCAATTTGCCAACACACAGTTAAGTTGGAGCTTCGATACTGCCAAGGAGTAATTTTAATTATGGGAAATCTCTTTATTTGCCAACAGATTAATCAATCCTAATTGAACTGCTTTGAAACCATTGTCTGGTCAGGTGGAACACCTTTTTTTGAAAGGTACAAAGAAAGAGGCAGAAATCTCAGATACATCCTTGTGTTGTTATGCAAATACACTGAGTACACCATTATCTTTCAACCATGGGACACATTAAAGAGCGACTGCCAATAAAAAGCAACTTCTTGTTTTGAAAACAGCCTATGTGGCATCGATATGAGTCAGAAACATTTACTCCAGTGTCATAATTGACCACAAAGTGCAAAAGGATAATTTTGGTCATAAAGTCAGTCTCGTCCAAAATGTAGAATTGCAAGACTATTGTATGTCACGGAATGAAGGGTACCGTGACAGTTTTTCTTGGGTTGGGATTATTTCAATCCTGCCCACACGCCCACAGCTGGCAGCATCCAAGTAATCATCTGTAAGGGTTGGTGTGAGGTGTGACCCAGGTGCGGTGCAGGATATACAGTAGCAGTAGGCAGAGATGGTGAAACAAGGATCTTTACTGGTGGTCCCGAAGCCAGAATACAAAATAAAGGACTTATCACGATAAAAGAAAGGCGGAGCAAATAAGTCTCCAAAAACCGGCTGACAGCAAAAATACGAAATACTACCTACAACTGAAACAAATAACGAAACAGGGAGAACACTTCTCAAGTACCTGTACATAGATCTCCGATCAGACACTGAGTAGTACTGCTGGACATAGAGAAACTAACAGAGAAAACTGAGCATGGGAACACAGGGAAGTGAGGGTATAAATACACAGGTGAACAGGTAGACACAGGTGACACCAATAGGATACTGATTAGTCCAGACTGTGAGTGAGGAGGTGCCTAAGGTTGTCGGAGGATGACACCTAGTGGGTCGATCCGGAACTGTGACCCCCTCCTGTAACAGTGCCCCCACCCACCCCCACCGACGAACGACCCCAGCCGTTCACCTCGGTACCTCCGGGTGGAGGCGACAGAATGCTGTTATCAGCCCTGGGTCCAGAATATCCCTCCTGGGCACCCAGGACCGCTCCTCCGACCCATAACCCTCCCAGCCAATCAGAAATTGGAGACCTCTCCCCACGCGCCGGCAGTCCAGGATCCGGTCCACAGTAAAAGCCGGCTGCCCTCCGACGAGGCGCAGTGGGGGAACAGGACGAGGAGGGGGAGCCAGGGGACAGGTGGCGACGGGCTTGAGGAGGGACACATGGAATGTGGGATGCGCCTGCATGGTGGGGGGAAGTTGCAGGCGGTAGGCCACTGGGTTCACTCGCCGGACTACTCTGAATGGCCCGACGAACCAGGGGGACAGCTTCCTGTACTCCACGCGTGCAGAGCCACACCCTCTGTCCTGGGTGAAAAACCGGGGCCGGGCGACGCCTGCGGTTGGCCTATGTTGAGACCTGACCGAGGCCTGCTTAAGCGCCGCCCGTACCTGCCTCCAGGTGCAGCGACAGTGACTGATATGGGTCTGGACCAACTGGACCGCCAGCTCCTCCTCTTGCTCGGGGAATAGGGGGGGTTGGTACCCGTATTGGCTCTGGAAGGGGGACAGGCTGGTGGACGAGCAGAGAAGGTTGTTGTGGGGGTGTAGCACCTCAGCACCCCCTCCAGATCCTGGTTGACGCGCTCCGTCTGCCCGTTTGACTGGGGATGGAAGTCGGAAGACAAGCTGACAGAGGCGCCGAGGCAGGTGGCAAACACCTTTCAGAACCTGGAGGCGAACTGAGGGCCCCGCGATCCGACACCACATCTTGGGGAAGGTCGTGGACCCGGAAAACATGCTGCACCACCAACTTAGCAGTCTCCCAATCCGACGTGAGTTTGGGAAGGGGAATGAAGTGGGCAGCCTTCGAGAAATGGTCCACAATGACCAGGATGACTGTATCCATCAGAGGGGGGTAGGTTGGAAATGAAATCCAGCGAGATGTGGGATCAGGGGCGCTTGGGGATAGGCAGGG
Organism: Coregonus lavaretus; assembly: GCF_964263955.1. Lineage (NCBI taxonomy): Eukaryota > Metazoa > Chordata > Actinopteri > Salmoniformes > Salmonidae > Coregonus > Coregonus lavaretus. The sequence continues at coordinate 13,313,618 of NC_140012.1, read as the reverse complement.
ATCGGAGCAGCCCTGCCGCGGGCTGACATGAGCTCTTTGTGCGCGTCCACACTGGGCAAGCAGCCACGAAGGCGCGTGTATCCCCATCAGCAGATGGCCACCAGAACCTCCTACGCAGGAACTCCAACGTCCTGGCGCCCCCCGGATGGCTGGGGAGGTCGGACGCGTGCGCCGACTGAAGCAGTCGAGAGCGCGCAGCCTTGGGTACGTACATCCTCCCTGATGGACCTCTGCCCAGATCGAGCTCCTGCCGTAGCGCTGCTCTGACCAGCCTATCGATTCCCCATGAAACTGGGGCAGCATTGGGGACAATGGGGTCGTCCCTCTCCACCAGGTCCATGGGGTCGAACCACCGGGAGAGCGCGTCAGGCTTGGTGTTCTTCGACCCCAGACGGTATGAGATGGTAAACCAGAACCTGATGAAGAACAATGCCCACCTGGCCTGACGCGAGTTGAGCCTCTTGGCACCCTGAATGTAGGCTAAGTTCTTATGGTCCGTCCATACGACGAATGGATGGGTGGCCCCCTCTAGCCAATGCCTCCACTCCCCCAGGGCGAGCTTGACCACTAGCAACTAACAGTTCCCACGTCGTAATTCTGCTCCACCGGGCACAGCCGACGGGAGAGAAATGCGCAGGGGTGAGTCTTACCGTCCGTGAGGAACCGCTGGGACAGGATTGCTCCCACTGCAACGTCTGAAGCATCCACCTCCACAATGAACGTCAGGGACGGATCAGGATGCCCTAGGACCGGGGCCGATGTAAAGCGCCGCTTAAGCGCATCAAATGCGTTCCCCGCTTCCGGGGTCCAGGCGAAGGAGTGCATGCTTGTCTGGGTGAGGGCTGTCAGGTTAGCGGCTAGGGACATAAAATTGCGAATATATCGCCTATAAAAATTAACGATCCGTAAAAACCGCTGTAGTTGCTTGAGGGATGAGGGCTGGGGCCAATCCAGTACCGTGCTAACCTTGGCTGGGTCCATCCGTAAGTCCCCTTGGGTGACGATGAACCCCAGGAAGGAGATTGTCTCTTTTTGGAACACGCACTTCTCCGCCTTGACGTAGAGCTGGTGACGGAGAAGGCGTTGGATGACCTGCCGAACGTGCTGCTGGTGTTCACTCATGTCCTGACATATTAGGATGTCATCCCCACTTCGATAGCCCCTGTGCGTAAAGGACGACCAGGGCGGCCTCCTCCCATCCTGCCTCTCGAGCCCGGGTCCGGAACTCTACGGAGTAGTCCACCACCGAAAGGTCACCCTGCCGACAGGTCGTGAGCCGCCTCCCGGCCTCGTTCCCCGACACCACCCGAGAGGTTTTGAACACCTTGCATAGCTCCCATGTGAATTGATAGGACTCGGAGCACGCCGGAGTTTGGCTCTCCCACTCCGCGGTAGCCCAGGAAAGGGCCCGACCCGTCAACAGAGAGTTCTGGACCCATGGTCCTCTGTAGCTCAATTGGTAGAGCACGGCGCTTGTAACGCCAGGGTAGTGGGTTCAATCCCCGGGACCACCCATACGTAAAAATGTATACACACATGACTGTAAGTCGCTTTGGATAAAAGCGTCTGCTAAATGGCATATTATTATATTATTATTATTATGATGTAGGCCATCCGGCCCTGCTCCGTCAGGAAGGAGGAGGGTTGTAGGCTGAATACCAGGGAACACTGGGTGAGGAATCCCCTGCAGTCCTCTGGATGTCCGTCATACCTCTCCGCAGGTGGTAGGCGGGGTTCCCTTGATGTCGCAGGCAAGACTGGAGATGCCACTACCACAGCTTCCGCTCTGCCGGCTGCCGGGGCTGGTCGGGTGTCCACCCGCCTCTGCACGGTAATCGTCAGCTGGTGGAGATTCTCGATGATCTGTTGCAGGCTGAGGTCGTGTTGGTTCAGCATAGCTCCCTGTGTTGCCAATGCGCTCCGATACTGTGCTGCCTCCGCTGGATCCATATTGGCTCAGTTTTCTGTAAGGGTTGGTGTGAGGTGTGACCCAGGTGCGGTGCAGGATATACAGTAGGCAGTAGGCAGAGATGGTGAAACAAGGATCTTTACTGGTGGTCCTGAAGACAGAATACACAATAAAGGACTTATCACGATAAAAGAAAGGCGGAGCAAATAAGTATCAAAAAACCGTCTGACTGCAAAAATACGAAATACTACTTACGACTGAAACAAAAAACGGGAGAACACTTCTCAAGTACCTGTACATAGGTCTCCGATCAGACACTGAGTAGTACTGCTGGACATAGAGAAACTAGCTGAGAAAACTGAGCAAGGAAACACAGGGAAGTGAGGGCATAAATACACAGGTGAACAGGTAGACACCAATAGGATACTGATTAGTCATCGACTCAGTGGGTTTTGTCCAACATGTCTCTGGACCTACTCACTGCCACAGTCATACTCTGGACCTAGTTTTGTCCCATGGAATAAATGTTGTAGATCTTAATGTTTTTCCACAAAATCCTGGACTATCGGACCACCATTTTATTACGTTTGCAATCGCAACAAATAATCTGCTCAGACCCCAACCAAGGAGCATCAAAAGTCGTGCTATAAATTCTCAGACATCACAAAAATTCCTTGATGCCCTTCCAGACTCCTTCTGCCTACCCAAGGACGTCAGAGGACAAAAATCAGTTAACCACTTAACTGAGGAACTCAATTTAACCTTGCGCAATACCCTAGATGCAGTTGCACCCCTAAAAACGAAAAACATTTGTCATAAGAAACTAGCTCCCTGGTATACAGAAAATACCCGAGCTTTGAAGCAAGCTTCCAGGAAATTGGAACGGAAATGGCGCCACACCAAACTGGAAGTCTTCCGACTAGCTTGGAAAGACAGTACCGTGCAGTACCGAAGAGCCCTCACTGCTGCTCGATCATCCTACTTTTCCAACTTAATCGAGGAAAATAAGAATAATCCAAAATTTCTTTTTGATACTGTTGCAAAGCTAACTAAAAAGCAGCATTCCCCAAGAGAGGATGGCTTTCACTTCAGCAGTAATAAATTCATGAACTTCTTTGAGGAAAAGATCATGACCATTAGAAAGCAAATTACGGACTCCTCTTTGAATCTGCGTATTCCTCCAGGGCTTAGCTGTCCTGGATCTGCACAGCTCTGCGAGGGCCTGGGATCGGGAGAGACACTTAAGTGTTTTAGTACTATATCTCTTGACACAATGATGAAAATAATCATGGCCTCTAAACCTTCAAGCTGCATACTGGATCCTATTCCTACTAAACTGCTGAAGGAGCTGCTTCCTGTGCTTGGCCCTCCTATGTTGAACATAATAAACAGCTCTCTATCCACCGGATGTGTACCAAACTCACTAAAAGTGGCAGTGATAAAGCCTCTCTTGAAAAAGCCAAACCTTGACCCGGAAAATATAAAAAACTATCGGCCTATATCGAATCTTCCATTCCTCTCAAAAATTTTAGAAAAAGCTGTTGCGCAGCAACTCACTGCCTTTCTGAAGACAAACAATGTATACGAAATGCTTCAGTCTGGTTTTAGACCCCATCATAGCACTGAGACTGCACTTGTGAAGGTGGTAAATGACCTTTTAATGGCGTCAGACCGAGGCTCTGCATCTGTCCTCGTGCTACTAGACCTTAGTGCTGCCTTTGACACCATCGATCACCACATTCTTTTGGAGAGACTGGAAACCCAAATTGGTCTACACGGACAAGTTCTGGCCTGGTTTAGATCTTACCTGTCGGAAAGATATCAGTTTGTCTCTGTGAATGGTCTGTCCTCCGACAAATCAACTGTACATTTCGGTGTTCCTCAAGGTTCCGTTTTAGGACCACTATTGTTTTCACTATATATTTTACCTCTTGGGGATGTTATTCGAAAACATAATGTTAACTTTCACTGCTATGCGGATGACACACAGCTGTACATTTCAATGAAACATGGTGAAGCCCCAAAATTGCCCTCGCTAGAAGCCTGTGTTTCAGACATAAGGAAGTGGATGGCTGAAAACTTTTTACTTTTAAACTCGGACAAAACAGAGATGCTTGTTCTAGGTCCCAAGAAACAAAGAGATCTTCTGTTAAATCTGACAATTCATCTTGATGGTTGTAAAGTCGTCTCAAATAAAACTGTGAAGGACCTCGGCGTTACTCTTGACCCTGATCTCTCTTTTGACGAACATATCAAGACTGTTTCAAGGACAGCTTTTTTCCATCTACGTAACATTGCAAAAATCAGAAATTTTCTGTCCAAAAATGATGCAGAAAAATTAATCCATGCATTTGTTACTTCTAGGTTAGAATACTGCAATGCTCTATTTTCCGGCTACCCGGATAAAGCACTAAATAAACTTCAGTTAGTGCTAAATACGGCTGCTAGAATCCTGACTAGAACCAAGAAATTTGATCATATTACTCCAGTGCTAGCTTCCCTACACTGGCTTCCTGTTAAGGCAAGGGCTGATTTCAAGGTTTTACTGTTAACCTATAAAGCGTTACATGGGCTTGCTCCTACCTATCTTTCCGAGTTGGTCCTGCCGTACATACCAATACGTACGCTACGGTCACAAGATGCAGGCCTCCTAATTGTCCCTAGAATTTCTAAGCAAACAGCGGGAGGCAGGGCTTTCTCCTATAGATCTCCATTTTTATGGAACAGTCTGCCTACCCATGTGAGAGATGCAGACTCGGTCTCAACCTTTAAGTCTTTACTGAAGACTTATCTCTTCAGTAGGTCATATGATTGAGTGTAGTCTGGCCCAGGAGTGTGAAGGTGAACGGAAAGGCTCTGGAGCAACGAACAGCCCTTGCTGTCTCTGCCGGGCCGGTTCCCCTCTCCACTGGGGTTCTCTGCCTCTAACCCTGTTGCAGGGGCTGAGTCACTGGCTTGCTGGTGCTCTTTCATGCCGTCCCTGGGAGGGGTGCGTCACTTGAGTGGGTTGAGTTACTGACGTGATCTTCCTGTCTGGGTTGGCGCCCCCCCTTGGTTTGTGCTGTGGTGGAGACCTCTGTGGGCTATACTCGGCCTTGTCTCAGGATTGTAAGTTGGTGGTTGAGGATATCCCTCTAGTGGTGCGGGGGCTGTGCTTTTTCAGAGTGGGTGGGGTTATATCCTTCCTGTTTGGCCCTGTCCGGGGGTTTCTTCGGATGGGGCCACAGTGTCTCCGGACCGCTCCTGTCTCAGCCTCCAGTATTTATGCTGCAGTAGTTTATGTGTCGGGGGGCTGGGGTTAGTTGGTTATACCTGGAGTACTTCTCCTGTCTTATCCAGTGTCCTGTGTGAATTTAAGTATGCTCTCTCTAATTCTCTCGTTCTCTCTTTCTCTCTGAGAACCTGAGCCCTAGGACCATACGTCAGGACTACCGGGCATGATGACACCTTGCTGTCCCCAGTCCGCCTGGCCTTGCTGCTATTCCAGTTTCAACTGTTCTGCCTGCGGTTACGAAACCCCTACCTGTCCCAGACCTGCTGTTTTCAACTCTTAATGATCGGCTATGAAAAGCCAACTGAGAGACCTGAGCCCTAGGACCATACGTCGGGACTACCGGCCGTGGTGACTCCTTGCTGTCCCCAGTCCGCCTGGCCTTGCTGCTATTCCAGTTTCAACTGTTCTGCCTGCGGTTATGGAACCCCTACCTGTCCCAGACCTGCTGTTTTCAACTCTTAATGATCGGCTATGAAAAGCCAACTGAGATTTATTCCTGATTATTATTTGACCATGCTTGTCACTTATGAACATTTTTGAACATCTTGGCATGGTTCTGTTATAATCTTCACCCGGCACAGCCAGAAGAGGACTGGCCACCCCTCATAGCCTGGTTCCTCTCTAGGTTTCTTCCTAGGTTTTCGCCTTTCTAGGGAGTTTTTCCTAGCCACCGTGCTTCTACACCTGCATTACTAGCTGTTTGGGGTTTTAGGCTGGGTTTCTGTACAGCACTTCGAGATATTAGCTGATGTAAGAAGGGCTATATAAAATAAAATAAAAAATAAAAAAATTGATAGTCCAGACTGTGAGTGAGGAGATGCCTAAGGTTGTCAGAGGATGACACCTAGTGGGTCGCTCCGGAACTACGACCCCCTCCTGTAACAATCATCATTTTGGAGCGCAGCTGCAAGCGACCCAACTTACATGGGACAATATTTTAAAATTCAATAGCTCCAAATTTCAATGACTTGTGGTCCTCTGTAGCTCAGCTGGTAGATCACGGCGCTTGTAACGCCAGGGTAGTGGGTTCGATCCCCGGGACAAGCCCTATTCCCCCACTTTTGTTGAATAGGAAAAAATAATATGTGATTTTTCATATTTTTTATAATATTTGTACTGTATACTTGAGTTTGTGTCCTCAAAGGTAACTACACCTCAGCAATTTATAAAACATTTTTACTAGAAAGATTACATTTGAATCTTTCTGGCAGCATTACTACAGTATAAGCATTACTAGGTATTATTTATGGCCCTCTCATGACAAATAATTGCTTTTGGGTATGTCTATTTCGGAGGAAATCTACATTTTGACATTACCTTCAATACATTTAACAGGTTAAAAACCTCAAACCAACTATAAATAGTAGAAATTCATATATAAATATTGAAAAAATTAACTAAAAGATTGTCCTATTTACATTCTGTAATTTATTGACATTCCCTAACTAGCCCTAAAGATAGGCTATCCAATGGCAAACCAATTTTGCCATGGTTGCACATCAGCCGCTGAAGCTAATTGGCGAAAGAAGCTGGCTAGCACTAGCTAGCCATGCGACTTCAAGACACAAGACCTGGTTAGACTGTTTCAAGTTATCTAGAATGGTGAGGGACTGTAACTGTGTACTGTTATTGCAGAGTGAATGTACAAACGCTTGCCACGTGCAAACACACACACAAGAGACACCCACGTTAAACCCCCCCCCCCCCAAGACAACTCTCATTTGGCTTCTGTCATGGCTGCTGCATTTCTTAATGACCAAGCTGAAAAACGAGGCCAAATCAGGAAGTTCCCCTTTACTGACATTTCAGGGAGGAAGAGGCTGTATGGGAGGAAGATATAAAGGGATGGATTGAGGGGGAAAAGAGGAAGGAGGAGAAAGAAAAAGGAAAGGGTAAAAAGTGGTAAAAAATTTGGTTCAAAAGGTGGAAGAACAGTTTATAAAAAGAGGAATGGAATTTAAGAGATGAAGAAAAAGTAAAGGAGAGAGTTTATGGCTGAATTTAGTACGCTACTATAACAAACTCTACTGCTCTGATGAAGTGACTATGAGGTAGAGAATGGAAGGTCAGAATTATGAGGTAGGATCAGAGTACCATCCAAACCGGATAGCTCCCTGAACCTTACATCAAATTATGTCACTCTATGAGTTTTGTCACCTTGTGAATTCTCATGGACCGTTTTATGGGGCTGTCCACCACACACCCGCCAAACCCACACTCAAATTCCTCTGACCACGATTTCAAATGAAACCCCTCAAAAGAAACCGCTACACTTTTCCCTCAGGTGTGTGTGGTAGCAATGTGAGTCCATTGCTGTGCAGTACTGTAAGTATTATGATTAGGTACTGATCCTGCTGTTAGCTGGGGGGACAGGGCCTACCTCCAACACTAAGCTAGCTCCTGGGAAGTCCCATTATGGAAACACCTCAACTTTATAACATAATCAGGCCAGGATCTGTCATCCCACATGTTATGAAGAGTTCCTCTCACTGCCTGCTATGAATTTAATAAGATGACTGTAGACTGTGTGTCGATGTTCAAAATGTTAGTGTGTGTAGTACATAGTGTGTGTGCATACGTTTCTGGGTGTAAGCATATGCATGTATGTGTGTGAGCATGGGTGTGTGTGAGCTCACGTCTGTCCACTGGACTGTTCAACTACTCGATAACTAAACGCACTGTTAGAATGTAGCAATGGTTTCCCAGAGACAGGGACAGGAGAGATGAGTCTGTAAGCCATGTACTTTCAGCTGTTCCCTCTGGGACGTTTGGATAAAGTCATCTGACAGCCTTTTGGACCCAGAAACAGGACATCTGTTGTCCATTTCTCCCTTGTCAGGATCCATGGTAGTTTAGCTTTTATTTGTTTGTTTCTCTTTACTGCCCCCATCTTTTCAGTCATTTTTATTGTCTGCCAGCCTTACTGCTGCTGCATTTCTGTCTTATGTGTGCATGTCCAAATGTATGGGTCTTGCATAAGCCATTTAGGAAGAGTAGGGTTGAATATCCTTTTATATGCCTGTGTGTGCACGTGTGGCACATTTGTGTGTTTACACAACTTTATGAATGTTGTCACACATACAGTTTGTACAGTATGCGGGATCATGTCCCACTAATAGCTAAAACAGTATCGAGTGATCCTCGCTCTTGTTGTGCGTCAGCTTCCTTCCATGACCTCAATAGTTTTGGATGCTGCCGCCCTGGTTTTGCATGGATCCGTTTTACAGAGGGGGTTAACCTAAGCCGGATCTAGCCACGGAAAATAATTGGGTTGATTTCCATGTAATGGTCTGTTGGTCCCCGCCACACTGTTGCCAAGCACCAGCTGTAAACTACAGCTTTGTCACATGGACTATGCCCCGGGCCAGGCCTCAGACTGGAGTTAGAACATATGAGGGAAGGTTGGGGTGGGATGGGATGGGGGATTAAGATGGGACAGGGTGTGGGTGTTAGCTGTTGTCTTCGACCACACAGGCCTCTTCTTTCCCAGGCTAGCCCAGTTAGACACCTGCACAGACACACAGCCGACCAGACGCACACACACACACACACCTTGCTACCATTGTTTACCCTGCGTCCTACTCCCCACTCTGGGGGCTCTTGGCAGCAGCCTCTCACTGACTGGGCCCTGGTCTGAGGCTCTGCAGCATGCTCACTTTTTACTGCTGGATTAAGTCATGCTTTTGTGTCCAAGGGACACCATGAGACTTCCCATAATCCCTGCTTGCCGCTGAGCTAACGAGCTAACGATGGAAACACTGTGACGCGCACTCCCTCTGTCGCACGCTCTCCAGATCTAGCAAAGGTCCGAAAAGGCTTTGAAAATAGGAAACTCCTCTCTCCAAGGGTGCTCTCACTTCAGAACCATTCCCTTCTCTCTCTCTCTCTCTCTCTCTCTCTCTCTCTCTCTCTCTCTCTCTCTCTCTCTCTCTCTCTCTCTCTCTCACACTCTTTTTCTGACTCGCTATGCCTCGAAAGAGCACTCCAAGGTAATTATAGTTTTGTGTTTTTAAGATTGTATTTGAAATTTAGTTGAGTTTTAGTTAGTTTTCAGACCCAATTTACTAGTTTTTATTTAGTTTAAGTTTCATGAAAACAAAATGTTAGGTTAGGTTAACATAGACATAGATGCACGAAGTAAACAGTAGTAGTGGGTCAATTACCGCAACCAGGAGCGTTGAAGCGCAAGGATAAACTTCTTTGCTGTTTTAGTCCAATAGCAACCACGTTGTAGCTGCGTGAAGCGCACCCGTGGACCTGTGCAGATACTGTGTGAGAGCAAAGTCTTGCATCTGCTCATCTTGATGGGCGTGTTCGAGCGGATCACTTTTGTCAAGTCGGTGACCAACATTGCTCACTACCTTTCAAAGTGTGTTGCATTCTGGGGATAAAAATTGTCTGACTTGCACCTACATGTCGACTGCATGAATTTTACAAAAACACTAGCTTCTGAAGTTGCTCTTCACCAACTTCATCCTGCCGCCATCGCCTGCATTGTGGGAGGCTCTATTGTCAACTAGGGTGTTTTTGTTTGACCCATGTGTACGTGACCTAAGACATGACTGAAACAGGAAACAATTTGCCAGCCATGATGTAAAGAGGATATATACACTACCGGTCAAAAGTCTTAGAACACCTATTTCATTCAAGGGTTTTTCTTTATTTTAAACGTTTTTATGCATTGTAGAATAATAGTGAAGACGTCAAAACTATGAAATAACACATATGGAAATATGTAATAACCAACAAAGTGTTAAACAAATCAAAATATATTTTATATTTGAGATTCTTCAAATAGCCACCCTTTGCCTTGATGACAGCTTTGCACTGTCTTGGCATTCTCTCAACCAGCTTCACCTGGAATGCTTTTCCAACAGTCTTGAAGGAGTTCCCATATATGCTGAGCACGTGTTGGCTGCTTTTCCTTCATTCTGCGGTCCAACTCATCCCAAACCATCTCAATTTGGTTGAGGTTGGGGGATTGTGGAGGCCAGGTCATCTGATGCAGCACTCCATCACTCTCCTTCTTGGTAAAATAGCCCTTACACAGCCTGGAGGTGTGTTGGGTCATTGTCCTGTTGAAAAACAAATGATAGTCCCACTAAGCCCAAACCAGATGGGATGGCGTATCGCTGCAGAATGCAGTGGTAGCCATGCTGGTTAAGAGTGCCTTGAATTCTAAATAAATCACAGACAATATCACCAGCAAAGCACCCCCACACCATAACACCTCTTCTTCCATGCTTTATTGTAAGAAATACACATGCGTCTCACAAAGACACGGCGGTTGTAACCAAAAATCTTCAATTTGGACTCCCATTGGATTTCCACTGGTCTAATGTCCATTGCTCGTGTTTCTTGACCCAAGCAAGTATCTTCTTCTTATTGGTGTCCTTTAGTAGTGGTTTCTTTGCAGCAATTCAACCATGAAGGCCTGATTCACACTTATCCTCTGCAGCAGAGGTAACTCTGGGGTCTTCTGTTACTGTGGCGATCCTCATGAGAGCCAGTTTCATCAAAGCGCTTGATGGTTTTTGCGACTGTACTTGAAGAAACTTTCCAAGTTCTTGAAATGTTCCGGATTGACCTTCACGTCTTAAAGTAATGATGGACTGTCGTTTCTCTTTGCTTATTTGAGCTGTTCTTGCCGTAATATAGACTTGGTCGTTTACCAAATAGGGATATCTTCTGTATACCACCCCTACCTTGTCACAACACAACTGATTGGCTCAAACGCATTAAGAAGGAAAGAAATTCCACAAATGAACTTTTAAGAAGGCACACCTGTTAATTGAAATGCATTACAGGTGACTACCTCATGAAGCTGGTTGAGAGAATGCCAAGAGTGTGCAAAGCTGTCATCAAGGCAAAGGGTGGCTATTTGAAGAATCTCAAATATAAAATATATTTTGATTTGTTTAACACTTGTTTGGTTACTACATGATTCCATATGTGTTATTTCATAGTTTTGATGTCTTCACTATTATTCTAGAAAATAGTAAAAATAAAGAAAAACCCTTGAATGAGTAGCTGTTCTAAAACTTTAGACCTGTTATGTACATACTGTGCATTGGGAAAGTGTTCAGACCTGTTGACATTTTCCACATTTTATTACGTTACAGCCTTATGACTGGAACAAACTGCAAAAATCTCTGAAGCTGGAGACTCTTATCTCCCTCACTAACTTTAAGCATCAGTTGTCAGAGCAGCTTACCGATCACTGCACCTGTACACAGCCCATCTGTAATTAGTCCACCCATCTACCTCATCCCCATATTGTTATTTACATTGTTATTCATTTTGCTCATTTGAACCCCAGTATCTCTATTTGCACATCATCTTCTGCACATCTATCACTCCAGTGTTAATACTACATTGTAATTGTTTTGCACTATGGCCTATTTATTGCCTTACCTCCATAATTTACTACATTTGCACACACTGTATATAGATTTTCTATTGTGTTATTGACTGTACGTTTTGTTTATTCCATATGTAACTCTGTGTTGTTGTTGTTTTTATCGCACTGCTTTGCTTTATCTTGGCCAGGTCGCAGTTGTAAATGAGAACTTGTTCTCAACTGGCTTATCTGGTTAAATAAAGGTTACATTTAAAATGTAAAATTAACAAAAATTCTAAAATTGATTAAATTGTTTTTTCCCCCTCATCAATCTACAGTTGAAGTCGGAAGTTTACATACACTTAGGTTGGAGTCATTAAAACTAGTTTTTCAATCACTCTATAGTTTTGGCAAGTCAGTTAGGACATCTACTTTGTGCATGACACAAGTCATTTTTCAAACAATTGTTTACAGACAGATTATTTCACTTAAAATTCACTATATCACAATTCCAGTGGGTCAGAAGTTTACATACACTAAGTTGACTGTGCCTTTAAACAGCTTGGAAAAATCCAGAAAATGATGTCATGGCTTTAGAAGCTTCTGATAGGCTAATTGACATCATTTGAGTCAATTGGAGGTGTACCTGTGGATGTATTTCAAGGCCTACCTTCAAACTCAGTGCCTCTTTGCTTGACATCATGGGAAAATCAAAAGAAATCAGCCAAGACCTCAGAAAAACAATTGTAGACCTCCACAAGTCTGGTTCATCCTTTGGAGCAATTTCCAAACGCCTGAAGGTACCACGTTTATCTGTACAAACAATAGTACGCAAGTATAAACACCATGGGACCACCAGCCGTCATAACGCTCAGGAAGGAGACACATTCTGTCTCCTAGAAATGAAAGTACTTTGGTGCGAAAAGTGCAAATAAATCCCAGAACAAACAGCAAAGGACCTTGTGAAGATGCTGGAGGAAACAGGTACAAAAGTCTCTATATCCACAGTAAAACGAATCCTATATCGACATAACTGGAAAGGCCGCTTAGCAAGGAAGAAGCCACTGCTCCAAAACCGCCATAAAAAAGACAGACTACGTTTTGCAACTGGAAAAACCTTTTGGAGAAATGTCCTCTGGTATGATGAAACAAAAATAGAACTGTTTGGCCATAATGACCATCGTTATGTTTGGAGGAAAAAGGGGGTGCCTTGCAAGCCGAAGAACACCATCCCAACCGTGAAGCACGGGGGTGGCAGCATCATGCTGTGGGGGTGCTTTGTTGCAGGAGGGACTGGTGCACTTCACAAAATAGATGGCATCATGAGGAAGGAAAAATATGTGGGTATATTGAAGCAACATCTCAAGACATCAGTCAGGAAGTTAAAGCTTGGTCGCAAATGACCCCAAGCATACTTCCAAAGTTGTGGCAAAATGGCTTAAGGACAACAAAGTCAAGGTATTGGAGTGGCCATCACAAAGCCCTGACCTCAATCCTATAGAACATTTGTGGGCAGAATTGAAAAAGCGTGTGCGAGCAAGGAGGCCTACAAACCTGTCAGGAGGAATGGGCCAAAATTCACCCAACTTATTGTGGGAAGCTTGTGGAAGGATACCCGAAACAATTTAAAGGCAATGCTACTAAATACAAATTGAGTGTATATAAACTTCTGACCCACTGGGAATGTGATGAAAGAAATAAAAGCTGAAATAAATCATTCTCTCTACTATTATTCTGACATTTCACATTCTTAAAATAAAGTGGTGATCGTATCTGACCTAAGACAGGGAATTTGTACTAGGATTAAATATCAGGAATTGTGAAAAACTGAGTTTAAATGTATTTGGCTAAGGTGTATGTAAACTTCCGTTTTCAACTGTACACACAATACCCCATAATGACAAAGCAAAAACAGTAAAAAAAAAAAAAAAACTAAAATATCACATTTACATAAGTATTCAGACCCTTTACTCAGTACTTTGTTGAAGCACCATTGGCACCGGTTATAGCCTCGAGTATTATTGGGTATGACGCTACAAACTTGGCACACCTGTATTTGGGGAGTTTCTCCCATTATTTTCTGCAGATCCTCTCAAGCTCTGTCAGGTTGGATGGGGAGCGTTGCTGCACAGCTATTTTCCGGTCTCTCCAGAGATGTTCGATCGGATTCAATCCCGGGCTCTGGCTGGGCCACTCAAGGACATTCAGAGACTTGTCCCGAAGCCACTCCTTCGTTTTCTTAGCTGTGTGCTTAGGGTTGTTGTCCTGTTGGAAGGTGAACCGTCATCCCAGTCTTGAGCGCTCTGGAGCAGGTTTTCATCAAGGATCTCTCTGTACTTTGCTCCATACACCTTTCCCCCGATCCTGACTAGTCTCACAGTCCCTGCCGCTGAAAAACATCCCCACAGCATGATGCTGCCACCACCATGTTTCACATTAGGGATGGTGCCAGGTTTCCTCCAGATGTGACGCTTGGCATTCATTTTTTTTGACATTTTAGTCATTTAGCAGACACTCTTATCCAGAGCAATTTACAGGAGCAATTAGGGTTAAGTGCCTTGCTCAAGGGCACATCGACAGATTTTTCACCAGTCGGCTCGGGGATTAGAACCAGCAACCTTTCGGTTATTGGCACAACGCTCTTAACCATTAAGCTACCTGCCGCCCATTCATGCCAAAGAGTTCAATCTTGGTTTCATCAGACCAGAGAATCTTGTTTCTCATGGAATGAGAGTCCTTTAGATGACTTTTTGCAAACTCCAAGAGGGCTGTCATGTGCCTTTTACTGAGGAGTGGCTTCCGTCTGGCCACTCTATCATAAAGGCCTGATTGGTGGAGTGCTGCAGAGATGGTTGTCCTTCTGGAAGGTTCTCCCATCTCCACAGAGGAATTATGGAGCTCTTTCAGCGTGACTATCGGGTTCTTGATCACCTCCCTGATTGCTCAGTTTGGTCGGGCAGCCAGCTCTAGGAAGAGTCTTGGTGGTTCCAAACTTCTTCCATTTAAGAATGATGGAGGCCACTATTTAGTCCTCGACTTTAGTCTACAGTCGGTTGCTTTAGCCTTTTCATTCAAATGCACCCAATATTTGGGGGAGGGAGTCAAATATAATAGTTTCAGTATAGTTTTAGTTATTCAAACGGGTTTATTAATTATTTTATTTAAGTTTACTGAATAGTTTTTTCATGATTAGTTCTCGTTTTTGTTTCAGTTTTAGTTCACTATAATAACCTTGGAGCCCTCACACTGATGTGGGTGAATAATCTGTGGCAAACAACGCCATAAAAAGCATCTGAACGTGTGAGTGTTGGTGGAAACTACTGGTGTCTGTTCTAGTGAGTTCTGGAACAGGGAGGCGCTGCTCGTTCTGCCCCACCCCTAAAAATGGGTTCTATATTCCAGCATAACATCTAATTTCATGGGTGGGTGTGGACCTGGGGGGGGGGGGGGGTGTTCATTTGGTTGGATGTCATACTTTCCTTTTTGGAAAAAACAAGTATTTGAGAAGCAGCACCGGGACTGAACGGGAGCAGAGTGTACCTTTTCTCCAGGATCCTGTTTGGTGTGGGTTCTTTTCCCAAGGCAGCCTGCCCTGAGTCTTTGGCTGGCAGGTGACCCATATTCTCTGAACCTGGCTGGCAGACATGCTCTCACTCTTTCTCTTTCTCTCTCTCTCTGACGCCTTCCGCTACTGTTGATTAGACACAAACTCTTTATGATAGTGTGAGTGGAGAGTGGGATAGAGGAAAACAGAGGGAGAAAGACTATACGCACTATACACACATATACACATGGATTTTGTGTTATAGATATGTGGTAGTAGAGTAGAGGCCTGAGGGCACACACTAAATATGTTGTGAAAACTGTTATGAATGTATTGTAATGTACCCATTGTTGGACCCCAGGAAGAGTAGCTGCTGCTAATGGGGTTCCATAATAAATACAAATACAAATACAAAAGACAGAGAAAGAGAGAGGGAATTAGAGAAAGATAGGAAAGAGAGGAGAGATAGTGGGATATATGGAGAAATAGAGTGAGGAAGGTGAAAGAACATGGGATTGCAGGGGCTTGGGAATATGGCAAATCGAATCAAGCCCCTGGCCACCCTCTGTGCCACTTTTCCAATGGGTTTTGTTGTGGGTGTATATTACAGTATATTTTTACATTTACGTCATTTAGCAGACGCTCTTATCCAGAGCGACTAACAGTTAGTGAGTGCATACATTATTATTATTATTGTTATTTTTTTTCATACTGGCCCCCCGTGGGAATCGAACCCACAATCCTGGCGTTGCAAACGCCATGCTCTACCAACTGAGCTACATCCCTCCTGGCCATTCCCTCCCCTATCCTGGATGACGCTGGGCCAATTGTGCGCCGCCCCATGGGTGGTATACCCACATCTCCACATCTCCACAGCCATGGAGTCCACAGTCATAACACTGAGGTCAGCCATTGGCACTCGGTACCCACTCTTAGCTGTCATTCTGGCCCACCGGACCCAGGCACCAGAACTGAAAACCAGAGGTAGGCCAAGGCTGGGCCCAGTCTTTCCACTGCTCCTGGTCAATTAGACTCATGTAAGAAACGAGCTAATCAGTTCAGAAGACAAACTCCACACTGGTGCATTGTGTAGCCCCTGGTGCAATTGTGCTCCATTTTCATGGCCAATGAAGTCTGTATTCCATCATCTTCTTAGTAGCAATTAATGCAATTCTCACCTTTCCCTCCATTCACAAGCCTCCACTCACAATCCTCCGCTCACAATCCTCCACTCACAATCCTAGAAGTCCGACCACACACCAGTGCACCTACATATGGGTTTCAGACAGGACCATCTATCTTTAGGTTAGCATTAATCTTTCCCATCAAAGTGACAGAAAGTCTATATGAAACTTTGTAAAGTAGACATTACTCATCTTCCTCCACTTCCTCTCTTCTTGTTTCCAACCCTGACCTTTAAGCCAAATGCATCTTTGTTTGGTAATGGACATTTTAGGGAACTGTCTCTGAGTTTTCCACCGTCTCATCCATAATACTGTCACAATCAACTGATTCATCTATAATACTGTGATGATCAGGCAGGTGGACAGTCTTAGGGAAACTTCCCCCCATGCATGACAATGTCTAGGCTATGGCTAGGGCCAGCAAAGACATGGTGAGAAGAAGAAGTGAAGGTGACTAAGAATAGACTAGAGCATCACCTCAGGGACAAACTGGGGTTGGGGAAGTGAGTGGCGAGAGAGAGTGCTTGGAGAGAAAGATGAGAGCAAATTTCCTGGAAGACCAATTTCCTGAAAGACCAATCAACATCATCTTCATCATCACAGACTAGAAAGGGAAAAGTCTTCTAAGTACTTATTATACAGTTCTATACTGAAGCGGACAGATGCCCAGACTGACCCTGCCAGCCAGACATGCAGACACTGCCCACCAGACTTCCACCTTCTCTTTAGGTTCCAGGGAAACTCCCTCGTCCTTCTGTTCTCAAGCCTGGCAGTGTGGGACCATGAGGTGAATGAGACAGAGAGATGGGGGATGCCACTTTAGATTTTAGATGTCACTCCCCCTAACCGCCTTGAGGTTTGAAGGGTAAAAGCAACATGCTGCAAGCTCTAAACACTACGGACACAATCCTGGCTCTGAGCTCCTGAACGCCACTCTGTTTTAGCAACGTTTAACTCACTAAAGATCCTGGAGCTGTTTTAAGATCAAAACAAACCGCATAAATGACAACAAGGGAGAGGAAAAAGGTGGCAGCCGAAAGTGCATATTTTGAGATTTGTTTTACAGTGATTTCTCCCGACTTCCGTACAAATTAGGCACAATTCATGCCTGACAATAAAAGACAGACTGTGCTCTCCAAGAGGAGGGTTTGGACGCTGGATGCTGCACTCTGCACTCTAAACAAACGTAACAATGGCTTCTATTGTCGCGTTGGCGCGCACACCCCCCTTGCACGGTGTGGTTTCAGCCGAACTGCTGTCAATACTCACAAACTCAGTGTAGCTGTTTATGTACTTCAGTACTCTTTCTGAGACATGGTTTTGATCCCTACAGTTATTTTTTCACCCTTCTCTTGGACGATGGGAGGGAAGGAGGGATAGACAGTGGGCAGATGGAAGATGGAAGTGTATGTTTTTTCATAATGCTCCCTAATTGATATTTTTGGAGCGGCTGCCCTGCCTCGGCCTGCCTGCACATGTGTGAACATTAAACATCTCTGGCTGCCCAGAGCTTGCTCTACTGGCACCACTTGTCAAACTGCGTACTGGCAGAGTGGCCAGGCCAAGCGCAGCGCAGTCGCGTTGGAAACGTTTCCCCGTGTGTGGTTAACCCCACGCTCTCTGAGCAGTGCGCCGCTCACTCTACAAATTGCCCGTCTCCCATGCTATTGCATAAGATTTCCAACACTCTGACACATGAAATCTCACTCGAAGTAGTAGTGTACGGATGGTTAGCTACATACATTAAGTGCTGGCGAGAACAAATAACCACATTAATGTGGAATAGTGTGGATGTACAGTAAACAGATACATCTCATATATCACAGACTTTGTAAGTGTAAGGTGTTGCCCAGTGCACATTGCTGTGTCACTTAGCATCACAACAAGATGGGCAGAGGGGAGCACAGAGGCAGAGCACAGCATGAGGACAAGCCAGATGAAGATGTAACGATCAGTGAAACTCAGAGGCAGAGAGGACAAGAACAGAGAATCAAGAGACAAACAAATAAGACAGAGAGATAAAAACAAAGACAAGAAAAAAAGAAAGTTAATAAAGAGAAGTGAAGAGGATGAACCTTTGCCGTGGATACACCCCCACCGTCCCACACTGAGGGAAAGCTCTGACTACCTCTTCTCCCTCCCTCCTTCACTCTTCCCCTCCCTCCTCCTGTTGAGCTTAGCTCTGGGCTCAAGGTGAGTGACTTTATTAGAAAGTGATGAGAGTCCGCTGGGAGGGGCTGGCAGCTGACCATGACAGAGCTCAGAGACTCCATCCCCCTTACTCACAATCACACACACACCTCCACCCTCCAGACAGCTGTAGGGCCCCATCCTTTCATCTCAGAATGGAGAGAATATCACAGAAGGTAGGCAGTGGGGAGTTAGTGTGTTCTCCCAACAGGAGGTTTTTTATATTGTGTTTGTGTGAGTCTGACAAGCAATGAAAAAGAGAAAAGAGTGTTTACGTTATTACTTACATCCTAACCCTGGCACAAGAGGAGGACAAAATGCAATATTGGCTCGCTGCTTCTACAAGTGATCACATGTGAAGCATTATTATTGCCGATTATGAGAATCTAACCACCCGTAGATTGGAAAGTGGATACTTATGTGCATACATAGTGCATACTTAATTTCCTACCTTCCCCAACCTAATCTAACTACGCCATTAGCAGAACAACCCAGTATGGTTGCAGTAGTACTCCTTCTCCTTCTTTCTCTATCCCTCGCTCCACTGAATGTTTTCCCAACCATCCGCTGCTCTCTGTGTCTGTACTGTCTGCTTGGCTATCAGACCTGTGATGAGATGTTCTGGCATTATGAGACACGTCACAGGGCTAAATGTTGCATAGTGTGTTGGTTACTGTGGCAAGGATCGGTCCCGTAGCAGCACTCTCAGATGGTCGGCCATCAGAGAATCGTCTGAGGACACAGTTCCCGAAACCACAGCGTCGTTTCTCACTGCAAATGAGGAGTGGAGGAGAAAACCACAAGTCTGCAGCTGTTCAGCTGGAAGAGAAATACACTTTTCTCCTTATAAAAGGCAAAGTGTGTCAAATGGAAGCTTAGACGTCCAAAGTCTAAGAGTTCTGCCTCATGAGAGAGACCAGTGATGTAATGCTTCTAGGGTTAGTTGAGTAAGCTGACAAGTGCATTTACCAGCCAAGAATCAGGTATCACAATTGTTCACAAGCTTTACAAAAACAACTCTACAGCAGGAAATTAACAACTTTGTTGTTCCGAGAATTCAAAAAAGTAAAAGAGACAGGTTTGACATTAAGAGAAAGCTTGTTACTTGCTTACTAGAGGCTTTCTTACCCACACAAAGTCGCATAGCATTTTTTGATAATCCTAATAATAACCTTTGAGGGACGCTCCCATGAATTTGAAGAATGGTCTACTCTTCCTCCACATGTCAAGTTGAGAAAAATGTGGATACTGGAGGGAATGTGGATATTGGATTTTGGAAAGAGATAATAGCCAGCATGTTATCCAATCCGTGTAGTATATTTGGCCATACATTGAAAAATATACAGCACTTATATTTTGAATCTCACGTTCTACCACACGTTGACATGTATCCCGGCCTCAGTGAGGTTACAGATCATACGATGCAGTCGAGATTCTCTCTGGCGGTTTATGATTGAACTCTTCCTAATGATTGACCTAATTTATGTGTATATTCTATATGTAATCGTCCTCTCGTCTGGATGAACAGAATCTCATCCTCTATTTATTGACATGACTGCTCTCCTTTTCCCTCCTTCCCTCTCTCCGTCCCTGCGCATGCACGGCGGATGTTTGGGAACAAGATGAAAGGGGGATGAAGGAGAGAGAGAGCGAGGGAGGGGGATAATCTGTTTGGTCATGCTCCATAACTGACATGATAAAACAAACTGACAATCTGCTCCTTGTCTAAACCATCCCCTAGTCAGACCTGTTTCAGCAGTGTGTGTGTGTGTGTGTCCGCAGACATTTACAATCCTCCTACCCCCATCTTCTTGTGTGGAATTTGCCTCCTTTAAGGCTGGAAGGCTTCACTCAGACTAACCCAAATTCCCCATCCACCCACCACATGGCAGACTATCAGATTCACTGTGATAACATCACATAGGATGGTTAAACAGTGTTTTGACTCTTCTGCAAACACGGGCTCCAGTTTGCATATACTTCACTGGACTTCCTTAACTGATTTGTTTGGTCAGCATGGCGCCACACATACCTGTAACTAAACACAAATATTCTCAAATACCTCTGATGATGAGTTGGTGTGTGTGTGTGCGCGTGTGTGTGTGTACAGGGCCGGACTACCGCAGGGGCCCCGGGGCCTCCAGAAATCAGCTAACTTCCTGCATTTCAACACATTTTGGCATGTTGCAGAAAGCAAAATTAGCATTTTTATAATGCTACTCTACACATTTTGTCATAAGGTTAAAATAGTGCTGAGCAATTAACTGAACATTTGGTTATTTTTTATTTTTTTAACACCTAATTGACTTTAGTTATTTTTCTGTGAGCGCAATGCGCAGTTTCTTCAGAGATAAATCAGATCAAGTCCAAACTGTGCAATGTAGTAGGGAGTTATTCTATATAGTTTAGCGCAGAAAACTACAGTGACCATAATCCATTGAGCGCCTACTTGTCCGTTCAGATGGAGAGAAGAGAGGAATATATAGAGAGCAGTTTCTTCAAGGTATCTCTACCTGAAAGTACATGATCTAAGATTGATATTTGGTATTCAGCCGTCATAAAAGTATGCCTTATTTACTTTGAAGAACTACTAAAATAGTGATTTTGTCAGACAGCATAGGCAGCAGCTCTATAGAGCACTGTGTGTGTGTGTGTGTGTGTGTGTGTGTGTGTGTGTGTGTGTGTGTGTGTGTGTGTGTGTGTGTGTGTGTGTGTGTGTGTGTGTGTGTGTGTGTGGGTGCGTGCATGCGTGTGGTTTTGGTTTTACTATCGTTGTGTGGACCAGGAGTCCTCACAAGGATAGTAGAAAAAGGAACATTTGGACAAGTGGGGACAAAAGGCTATTTAAGTCTTAGGGGTTAGGTTTAGGGTTAGGGTACAATCAAATTAAATCAATAAGGGTTAGGGTTAGAATTAGTTAGGGGTTAGGTTTAGGGTTGGGAGTTGGGGTCAGTGTTAGGGGTTTGGGGTTAAGGTTAGGGTTAGCGTTAGGTTAATAATAATAATAATAATATGCCATTTAGCAGACGCTTTTATCCAAAGGTTAAGGGTTAGGGAAAACA
This sequence comes from Coregonus lavaretus, assembly GCF_964263955.1. Classification (NCBI taxonomy): domain Eukaryota; kingdom Metazoa; phylum Chordata; class Actinopteri; order Salmoniformes; family Salmonidae; genus Coregonus; species Coregonus lavaretus. The sequence goes on along the minus strand of NC_140012.1, from coordinate 13,292,115 downwards.
CTGTGCTGCAATATGTTCACATTTATGGTATACACAGTATGCACAACAATTACAATGCTCAGTTTTTCTCATGTTATGTATAAGAGCACAGCATGCATCAATGATGCAGAGTATTTACTCTTCGTGACCCACTGTTAAAACGAACAATACTTCACACCTTGAATAACAAAATACACTTGCGTCACACAACATCAATAAAATGCCCCAACATTTGGACAGCAACACACTGAAATGTGCAAACACTACAGGATGCAGGTTAAAATTTGCCAGTAAAAAAATATGGGATCTCATTCATTTTTTAAGAGAAAGTGAGCACCTCCCCCCAATGGTGAGGGAGGTGTTTTATTGGCTTGTTAAATATGAGTGGCAGCCGAACAGTGGCGGCCCGACCACTACAATACAAGGAAACCTCTAGTCCGTAAATGACGACAGCTGATCAATGAGCGCCAGTTGATAGCGTGTCAATATCATTAGACACGCATCAGTCACACTCACTTCACTGTATCACTACTCCATCATGCTCATTAACTACTCAACAACACAGAAGCCAGGCCAGCGTCATCCACTACAAGCATCCACTAATGACAACTCATTATCAGAGAGTATGTTGTGGCTCCTCATCGATCCAAAATGGCGGACACATCACCACCAACTGTTATGTCGTTGGGACTGGAGGGACTGGGAACGGAATGAAGTAGGATGTAGTAGTGGAAGTAAGTGGACATGGCAGTGGTATGTGATGTCCGTCCAGGGTACACAGTGTTTAACTGCCACCAGGGGTGCTTGGTCCGCAGCCACAACAACTAAAGCAGCCCAACAAGGCAGTTGTTGGCAAGGCCCCAACAAGGCTAGGCCCCAACTCACCAAGTGGAACTCAATCGCTCCCGGCCCATCTCCAGCGCTCATTAAACACTAACCAGGCAGCACATGCTGACAGGCCCCAATTACTTATCGACCGATCCCCTCCACCACTCGACCAGGAGGCTCATGTTTGTCCCGTATTAAAAACCCTGAACGTTTACGAAGGAGTTTTCCACTGAAGTCAAATCATCACCATCTCACTCGTTTATCAGGGGGAGGACATGACAATAAAAACGCTCGACGGTTGCAGGGCCCTGTTCTTTCATCTGGACTAGAACTCTCATTCTCTCCTGTTAATTTCTCGATGGCGCTCAGACTCAGAGTCAGACATAGTGGCTTGGTGCTTGGTTGGTTAGGGCCTGGCTGGGGTTAGCCGAAGACAGATTTATGAAATTTATGGAGCAGCTTTAGTGATTACTATATACAGTACAATGGAGCTGTTCCATGCCCATATCGAATGAGTCAATTAATCATAATGGATCACATTATGCTCATAAACATTAGGCAGAGGTAGCCTACGATTATCACATTTCCCAAGGTCTTCTAATATCTTAGATGTAAGGTCCCCTGTTTTGGGACCAACGTGGTTCTGGTACCGGTTACAATCGACATTTTCGCTTATAAATCGATCTGTGGACATTGTAGATCGAAATGGCTTACATTGAGCAATATCCCTGGTTCCCACGGACACAGTAGTATTTTTTCACAGTCTGTGGGATGTAGAATGTGAGATCTGAAACCACTTGAAGCTGGGATGTCCCTCCTAACATTTCATTCGCTCTTCCGACTGTACATCAACTACTGGCTGAACCCTACTTTGCAGCCACTGACAAAGCACATGCCTACAATCCTAACATCGTAGAGCAGCAGGGGAGAGTGGTTTCATCACGGTAGCACATTCAGAGATCAATTTATAGCCATTAATCTAAAATAGTTAATAAAAATATAAAAATAAAAAAACTTTCTGTTTGTCATAGACGGACAATAATATGTATGAGATGAAAAGCGAGTTCCTAACGAGTTCAGGGAGCTTGAACTCTGTGAGATGTTCACAGCGATGGGGGAATATGTTTTGATAAAGAGACCTTAAGAAAATATGCACATTTTCTCTAGCACTGAACATACAAATATGTATTTTACAGTTATAAAGGTGAAATCTTAGTTATTCGTTGTATAATTGCATTATGCTATATTTAGAAAGCATATAAGTAATTTCAAGCCTTATTCACACAGTTTTGTTGAATAGGAAATACATCTTATAAAATATTTCATATTTTCATATTTTTTACATAATTGTACTGTGTACTTGAGCTTGTGTGTACCAGAAAGGTGTGATTTTAACCTTTATTTGAGTATGCAGCATTACTAGTTATTGCTTATGTCCCTCTCATGATTAATAATTACTTTTGGGGATTACTTAGATTACATTTTCAACTACATTTAGTTACATTTAACTGGCTAATCTAATCTAAATAGATGGGCCTCCATTACAATGTATAATGTACATTATATTAATGTACAGTGCCTTCAAAAAGTATTCAAACCCCTTGACTTATTCCACATTTTGTTGTTACAGCCTGAATTCAAAATTGATTAAATATTGTAAAAAATCTCACCCATCTACACACATAATGACAAAGTGAAAATATGTTTTTAGAAATGTTTGCAAATTTATGGAAAATGAAATACAGAAAGTTTCCAACAGAAAATAGGTCTCCATCATTGCCATGAGGTCGAGCCATTTACTGAGGAGTGGCTTCCGTCTGCCCACTCTACCATAAAGGCCTGATTGGTGGAGTGCTGCAGAGACGGTTGTCCTTCTGGAAGGTTCTCCCATCTCCACAGAGGAACTCTGGAGCTCTGTCAGCGTGACCATCAGGTCTTGGTCACCGCCCTGAACAAGGCCCTTCTCCCCCGATTGCTCAATTTGGTCAGGCGGCCAGCTCTAGGAAGAGTCTTGGTGGTTCCAAATTTCTTCCATTTAAGAATGATGGAGGCCACTGTGTTCTTGGGGACCTTCAATGCTGCAGAAATGTTTTGGTACCCTTCCCCAGATCTGTGCCTTGACACAATCCTGTCTCTGAGCTCTACGGACGATTCCTTCGACCTCATGGCTTGGTTTTTGCTCTGACATGCACTGTCAACTGTGGGACCTTATATAGACAGGTGTGTGCCTTTCCAAATCATGTCCAGTCAATTGAATTTACCACAGGTGGACTCCAATCAAGTTGTAGAAACATTTCAAGGATGATCAATGGAAACAGGATGCCCCTGAGCTCAATTTGGAGTCTCATAGCAAAGGGTATGAATACTTATGTAAATAAGGTATTTCTGTTTTGTTTTTTTAAGAGGTGTGCAAACATTTCTAAAAACCAGTTTTTGCTTTGTCATTATGGGGTATTGTGTGTAGATTGATGACGGGGAAAAAATAATTTAATCAATTTTAGAATAAGGTTGAAACGTAAAAAAATGTATACTTTCCGAATGCACTGTATGTAAATGAGATATTTATGTATTTCATTTTCAATAAACATGTTTTCACTTTGTCATTATGGGGTATTGTGTGTAGATGGGAATGTGGAATAAGTCAAGGGGTGTGAATACTTTCTGAAGGAACTGTATACAGATACATAGTTCCAGTACAAAACCGCATCACACACCTACATTGGTGGTGACAACTTAGCTTTTCAAAGACATGGCACGAACCGGGTAATATACGAGCTGGCATGACAAAGCATGTCATTCACAACAAGAATAATCTCATCCCATTCACAACAAGAACCCACACACCGCATCACTACACTACACCATCCCATAATGCTTTGTTATCCTAGTCTCATTCAAGCGTAGTATTGCAGTGGTGACGTCTATATACTAGGCTGGCCTTCGCGTGAACTGTGGTGAGTGTGCAGTCTAGCAATGTAGAGCAGAGGGTAGAGCGGCTGATAGGGAAGGATATGATATGATAGGATAGACAGACAGCCCTCATCACTTAAGGACAGGACACTGCTAGGACACGGACAAAGGCAGCTTTGTTCCTCTGAGAAATGTGACACCTCGCCATGCAGGAAGTTTGTTTTTCTGTTCCAGCACTAAAATGGGGAATCAGAAGCCACAAATGAGAGTGGCAAAGACCGGAGAGGGGAGAAGAGGGGAGGGGAAGAGGTGCTGCGCTGGCACCATCCTGTCTAAGGAATGTCCCTCACACTGACATGGAGTGATGGATGGATTGGTGATCATGATACCACACACAAGACATAAGCACATAAGCACTGTAATGTACCTTCTACAGTAGGCATAATGTGACTGTTTATGTACAGAATACAGCCAGGTAGAAATGTACTGTTTGTACATCTCTATCAGTGGAGGCTGCTCATAATAATGGCCGGAACGGAGCAAATGGAATGGCATCAAACACCTGAAAACCATGTCTTTGATGTATTTGATACCATTCCACTGATTCCGCTCCAGTCATTACCACGAGCCCATTAAGGTGCCATCAACCTCCTGTGATCTCCATCGAGGCATGCATAGAACACATGGCTGTATGAAAGGAATGGATTATGTTTGCCAATTCCAATATTGCTGGTCAACAACCCAAAAGACAAGTGTTGTTACAATAAGAACAAACATTATCACACTGTGTCACAGATGGAGGAAAGCAGAAGCCCATGTTTGCAAGTTGAGACTGAAAGTCAGGACTGAGCACTCCTTTCTCTCTCTTCATGTACTGGATGTTTATTTTGCCTGCTCTAAATGGTCTGATCTTCCCAGCAGATGCAAGTAAATCTGATGCACTGGATCCTAACATTCTTCCTGTTCCTATCACTGCTGACTACCTGCTTGGAGCCTTCCTGCCTGCCTGTTTGCCTGCCTGTAGAATGAGTCTGGAAGGATTTCAACATCCCAGCACCTACACCTCCTCTGACCTCTTTTCCTCCCATTCTGCCCCTTTCTCTCAATCTCTTTTTGTCGCTTACATAATCTGAAGTATTTTTTTTGCTCACTTTCCTTCTCTCCCATTCTCTCGCTCTCCCGCCCTCCCTCACTCCCTCTCTCTGAGGAGGTTGAATGTCCCTGCTGTGCTGGTCCCCAGCCAGCTGGCAGGGTTCACCCAGAGTGAGCAGAGTCCTGAGCCCAAAGAGCTCTAAATGATACCAGGTGACCTACAGAACCACAGGAGCTCAGGACCAGCCCACCTGTGTACCGCTGCAACAGGGGCTCGTATTACACACCCGAAAACTCACACAAACTCCCTCCCCCTCTGAGCTCAGCGCCGCTTCGCTTTCATCTCTCTGCATGAACACACGCACGCACACACACACACTGCCTTACAACAGCCCTGCAGTGGCAGATTCATAAAACACCAGGCTACCGCATACAGGAGAATAAGAAAATGACCCGTGGTGCGCAGCCCTTCTACCCCCTTAATGAGTTCTGCACAAAAGAACATTGCTCAATTTACGCCAAACGGTTAGACAATAGAATAGGATAGAGCCAAGCAAGTTGTGAGCAAACTATCCTCCTCCTGTTTGCATCCACATGAAACACAGTTGGTCTTTTCAATCTAACTTGCTAACTTTGAAATGTATTCTAAATGTACATCTGTCGGGTTTTAGACCAGGCACTATCTCTGCTGCACCCCTAGTTATAAATGGTGGTTAACTGTATGGATAAAAGGCAACATTGTGCTGCCCTCTTCATTGACCTGTCAATGGCATTCGATACTGTTGATCACTCACTGCTAATTCAGAGGCTTTCCTCAATTGGCCTAGACCAGGTTGCATGTAACTGGTTTAAAAATGACTTGACAGATAGAACTCTGGATATTATGAAAGGTGTCCCGCAGGGGTCGATTCTGGGTCCTGTACGTTTTACTGTTTACATTAACAAAATATTTTAGCTGCACTTGTATCCCAATGATACTGTTGCGTATGCTTTTGCGCCCACGGTTGACCAGGCTCTATCTGAACTACAGTCTGTATTCATTGTATTACTGAATAACTTGATTGGCCTGAAATTAATATTGAATGCAGGTATAACTAAGTACAATATATGTTGTTCTCTAGAGAGCATAACAATAACTCTGATGATTTAAGCATATGTACTTTGGATGGTGTACATATTGTTCATGTCCCTGCTTACAAATATCTGAAAAGCTGTCTTTTAAAAAGCATATTGATGAGTTAGTTAAGACGCTGAGAATAAAAATGGGCTTCTTCTATAGAAATAGGTCCTGCCTCTCGCTAAATAGTAGAAAGCTGATTATTCAGTCAACGTTCCTATCGGTCCTAGACTATGGCGACATCATCTATATGAACACTGTGGCCACTTCATTAAAGACGCTAGATGCAGTTTATCATTACTGCATTCTCTACCAGAAAGTTGGTTGGCCCTCTTGGATGTCATTGCTATGTTTTCATAAAACCCTTTTACAAAAAAGTCCCACTGTACTTAACATCTTTACTAAACTTTAGACATACGAGTTACAACACCCGGTCCCAGGGATGGCTAACTCTGGAAATTCCTTTGGTCTCTACTGAGTTAAGTAAATCAACTTTTAGTTTTCTTGCACCTTGTTTGTGGAACAATCTTCAAAATGTTCTTAAATGTGATGTTTTGGTGCCTCTAGGGCAGGGGTGTCAAACTTATTCCATGGAGGGCCTAGTGTCTGCAGGTTTTTGGTTTTTCCTTTAAATTAAGCCCTAGACAACCAGGTGTGGGGAGTTCCTTACTAATTAGTGACCTTAATTCATCAATAAAATTAGTGACCTTAATTCATCAATAAAATACAAGGTAGGAGCGATAACCCGCAGCTACTCTCCCCTCCGTGGAATGAGTTTGACACCTGTGCTCTAGGGCAATTCAGAAAGCTGATTGAGGACCTTATTACTGATGAATGTGTTTGTTTTTCCTGACTGGGTTTTACTTTCTGCTTGCATTTTGTATTTATATTTTGATGTGTGTATTTTCTGTAATTTATGTAATTCAGGGTTCATCTGTAAAAGAGACCTTGGTCTCAGATTGACTCCCTGAAGAAATAAAGGTTAAATAAAATAATAAATAAAAACTGTGTAGCGTATACATCTCAGCTGGCACAAATCTCAAATCCCTCTGTCTCTTTACAGGCACTGATATGGCGGACTAGTTTTACAGCGGATAGTTGGAGTTTACAACACATGGGCGGTGCTGCCATCAGAGTCCATCCAACTCTACTTTGCAGCTGTAACGTTGTGGCTCGTACATAAGCTACCAATCACATTCTAAAACATGTTTAGTCTCCTTCACACAGTCCAGAGTGCTGTAAAGTTCTGGTTCCTGTTTACTCAAGAAACACTACATGAGGCCTGATCACTGTTGTTAACCCTGTTATTCTGTGTTCCTCCACTCATGGCTGCAGGGCTGGCAGTGAGGCATAGAGTTTGTATGTATGACTAGAGCAAAGCCAGAGCTGGGTGTGCGGTATGACATGTCTGTAAACACCCTTATCATTGCTCTGATGGAGACACTTTTTTCCCAAAGTCAAATGAACAGGGTTGCTATATAATGTTTCCATGGCTACCATCACCTATATTGCCAACATGTTCATTGCAATAGGGCTATGTAACTTGTGATACGTTCCCACTTCAAGGTATGGTCCTATATCTCCTCTCAGGGCTGCTCGAGTTAGCCTATGTCATTCAAGAAGGATACAATCTGATGATTCACACAGAGGGCTGCAGTCATTAAGATGCAATTATTATCTCAGATACTGTAGATGTAGAGCTTCTTCAAACATGCTATTATCCTACCCAAAATGCTCTTGGAAAATGTGGCTTCTCTATGTATCTGAGTGTACTTTAGAATATTCTGAACTACAGTGAGATATATATTTGAATGATTTGAGGATAGGTGATTTGTAAGATATAAAAGTCATCCCAGATTTGAGCTGTTATCTACACAAACAGAAAATTATGAGTAAGTACCAAAGGGCCTTCATGGATATCATCACCCAACATAAACTATATAGGCCCTACATAAACTGTATATCAATCAAGACCAAATCCATGTGTGAGTTCATACATGAGTTACCATTGTTTATTTAATTTTTATAATCATCTTTCACATTGTAATCCTGGTTGACAGCTCTATGCATTTCCCAACACTGTTTATTCAAGCTGAGCGATTTATCACTCTGCAAAAACCTGTTTGACCCCTATGGCCCGCTGTAGCTCCTCCTGCTTCTACCAATGACTACCCTTCATCAAACACACTGCTGCTGGGTTAACTGCCCAAGCCAAACTATTATAAAAGGAGATCTTTGTGGTTGTAATCCCCCATGATGAAATCAGGGAGGGTACTGTGGATCAGTCTCCGTCCGACCGTCCGTCAGTCACACACGATATCTCAGACAGCACTTGCCCGATTTTGAGGAGATCCGGCATTTACAAAATTACACTGATTGGCCCAAGGAGGCAGTTAAAGTAATTAACTGAAAATTGTGAGAGACACTAGAGAGGAAGAGGCGAAGCAGGAGGGATAACTGGGCCCAAAATCTTTCTTCTCCAGCAGGTGATGTTTTTGGGGGGTTTTTTGCTCACCAAGCGGTGAGTTTTTGTATGGAGGTCGATCAATGAGAAAGTGTAGAATTTGGTTAACAAAAAATGTAATGGCTTATTTGTTACGTGTGGCTTAGTTTCCTAGTGCTTTAGTTTTTACGAGTGTACTGATAAATAGGACACGTGACATTCCGGCAACTTTGAGAAACGTGTATCTGCCCTCTCATTGGCTAGAATGGTCCCACCTGATCTTGCCTCCTCCTTACTGCCTTCTACTCTGAGTACCAGTCTTTAGCTAACATCCAACTCCTTGCCACTCCTTGTCATTGCCAAAGACTTTGGTACATGACATGGAGTACAGGGAGCGGATTAGCTAACTGCCTTCCATTTTTGAAGACATTGTTTTTCATTGTTAGAGTGGCCACTAGAGTATCTGGTCAATATAATGAATAATCTGTGGTCACACACGATAACTGAAATTTGTAAGTCACAAGCGATATCTCAATTGGCCCAAGGGGGGGCGTTGCATCTTTCGCGGGGGACGACATGTTTACTGTTGCCTGTTTTCTTTTCCCTCCTCTTTGTTCCTGTACCGGTAGTAGTTTGTTTTATTGTTTTTAGTCTGAAGAGCCCACATGCAGCCAAAATGGCTCCTTGTCTGGCCCTTATCGATGACATCATGATTTAAATGTTTATTGGTTGATAAACGTAGCCGACTGTGTGGGAGGGCGAAGCTGAGCAGTGGGAGTCGGGACAAATACAGTGAAGCTAGAATTTTGTAGGTGGTGGAGCTAGTCTTAATAATTGGCTATACTTTTCCATTATTATTTTGAATAGAAATTGGTTCAAAGCGATCTGGAAGCCTCCCTGTGGAGAATGTAGGTGAATGAAAGCAGCTGAGAAGTAGGTTTATGGACCACACACACACACACACACATGCACACACCAAAATCTTGGGCCTAACTGGTGCAAAGTACACTGTGTATCCGCCTTCTAATACATGGGGATAAATCTGGTGAACCTTAAGTGGATTATTCTCCACCAGAGTTCCTTGTTAAAACAGGCCTGGGAGGAAGCAGCAGGGGAATAACATTAAGGCTGGGCATTTGGCAGCACTACCACAGACACTGCACTACACTACACTGCCAATGCTCCCACATGTGCCATTGGTCCAGTGTGACGCCACTGAAACGTGAAGACAATAATCAAGCCTACAACCATCAAGGCTGTTGTCTGGTGACAACATTAAACCTAGATAGACAGAGACCTATATCTAAATCAGATAGCATGATGTGTGCTAAAGAGGTTGCTTCATGAACAACAAATATTCGCCGATAAGGATCAGTCAGTGATATAGTCTACCTCTCTACAGTGCCAGAGGGCATGAGTCAGGGTGGTGAGTGAGACAGTGACAGGTCTCTTAGAATGAGCTCAGGTCAAGGTAAACAGACAGATTAACCTGATGAGAGAGAGAGAGAGAGAGAGAGAGAGAGAGAGAGAGAGAGAGAGAGAGAGAGAGAGAGAGAGAGAGAGAGAGAGAGAGAGAGAGAGAGAGAGAGAGAGAGAGAGAGAGAGAGAGAGAGAGAGAGAGAGAGAGAGAGAGAGAGAGAGAGAGAGAGAGACCCCTGTCTGTTACTTAGTTAAATAACAGCCTGTGACAGGTCAACCTCAACCGGCTGCGTGAGTCACCAGACCACTCACAGGGCAGGTACAGCCTGTTCTAGTTGCTGTTGGGATATAGTATGGTTCAAATCTGTTATACAGTAAAGTACACTAACCCTTAATTCAATGGGAATACTATGAGCCCTGATATATGGTCCATAAATGGGCACACACAACATTCACACACTAATACAACATAAACACGCACACACTCCCCTGGGCTATGTCTAATCCCCTGGGCTGTGGCTATAAGACCTGCTGACCCCAGGTCCAGGTCATGAGCTGGATGTTGGGGAGGTGACGGAGGAGGTGGTGGTGGTAGGCTGTGGCAGCCACCCTGCCAGGCCCTGATTGACTACTAGGGGATTTCTCCCCTTACATTATGAGTCAGAGTGGATGAGAAGCCTGCAGTTCACAGACCTCCCTCATAATCTCATTACTCTCTTCCAGAAACACATATAACAGTATAGGATGCAAGAAATGGATTTCACTGTACTTGTGCACGTGACATTAAAACTTAAAACTTGATATGGAGCTATAATTTAATACGTATGTTTATTTAACCTTTAATTAACCAGGTTAGTCTTGTTGAGATAAAAATCTATTTTCAAGAGAGACCTGGACTTACACTCCAGACCCAAACGTGTCTGTGTCCTAGAGCTTTACACATGTTTCTCAGAGAGTCATCCCACATGGCTGGATGAATAAAATAGGATGGGAAATAGGTTGCTAGGACTGCACCCAAGCCCTGAGAACTGCCCCATCACTCTTCCCCACAGCTGGATGACCCCTGAGTCACCCTGGGGTGAAAGGTCATCCTCCTGGGGTCACCTGTTACATTAGCGCTCCGCCTGTCCAACACACAGGGGGTCCCAGTGACCCCTGACTGCCAGAATAAACCTCTGACCCCTATCAGTCCCCGTAGCCAGGCACACAGTCATGCTGAATCATTTACCTCAGACATCTTTGTTTGAAAGAGCTACAAGAAATAGCTCTCTTTGCTGTTAAGGAGGCCAAAAATAGACATTTACTGGTTATTTACTTGGAAAAAGCTTTTGTGGCATGCTCTTTTTTGGCAATTCCCCTGAAGAATGGTAAAATACAAACGGAATCTTTTGTCACTGCTTCGTATTTGTGTGTGGTCAAATTTTCAACACTATTGACATCACTTGAAGGTGTTGACAGAATAAGCCCATTGTCAACTTGGACCCACTCCCACATGCAATGCCACCACTCAGTGTCACTGATATTTTCATATCCCCAAATGAGGTTCCCTTTAAACAGGTACTCAGCACGAGGGAGGGCAAAGGATGTCCACACATGGTTTGGGAATTTAAATTCTAGGTTAGTTTAGAGGCCTCCTTTCATGCAATGACATTGGTGGAATGGGTCCAAAAAGCCCACATCCTGTTTTCATAAATTAGTCTTCACAGTAGGCCTAAAGAGAGAGAGAAAAAGAAAGAGATAACTAGCTTTGTACCCCATTCCAGTTCTTCATTGTTGTCTCTAGTACTGGCATATTTGTATAATTACCTGGCTGGTTAAGACATACAGCAGGGCTATCCATTTCATCTGCCCATGTAAAAACCGGATTAACAGGAGGGGGTAGGAGGACACAATGGGGAACTGATTTGTCTGCTTGACAAGATACTATTTTAAAAATATTATTATGATTGAACTTTTCTCTTTATCTCCCGTTTGTAAAAAGCTGCTCTGAGCTCGAGTTACAGGCTGGAGAGACAAGACAGTCCAGGCAGATTTGGGGGCCTGCCGATAACAATCGGGACCTCATCAACTTTCCAGGATGCATTTCAAACTGGTCCTGTTGGCTGGACAAAGCTTCTCTTCTTTGAGCGGAATTAGAGAAAAATCCTTGAGTCTTAATTTCTTCATTATTTCAATAAGGGCCTCTGCAACAGAGGACATAAGAGAAAAACAGAAAACACGAGGACATGAGGCCTTTCCCTGCCTGCCTCTGTGACTTCAACTGTCAGAACCCACACTGCGCTTGTCTGTTTTTTTTGTCTGATGTTCTGTGTTCTGTTCTTTCTTTCTGTCTGGAATGTTGCGCAGCATTTCGCTTCCACAGTGTCTTGAGGGGAAAAACACCTCAGAGCAGGCGAGCAGAACGGATGGGCTTATTGGTTTTAACCAGGAGTCGCTCCACCGTTCAAGCCGAGTAACACGAGCCTGGCCCGGGCACGGAGGCTAGATTGCGAGACGTAGACATTAAACGCTGGAAAATTAGGGACGGGAAACACAATCTCCCTATTTAAAAACGTCAGATAATCCGGCACATGTGCTGCCTACTAAAGGGATACTTTGGTTTTTAAGCTTCTTTGTCATTCCCATCCGAGCTTACAAAGTTTGGCCAGGAACCTCAAGCCATATTCAATTTAGTCTGTTGATCCTGAACAAGCCAATGTGGGGATGGGAGAACCGCAGGGCTGGGAACTAGTTGTCAGATTAGACGAGAGGAATAAGACGCACACTCAAACTGAGTGATGCGGCTAAACTATGAATTCGCTGATTTAATTCTGGGGTTAAAGATTGGACTCCATTCTGCATGTGACCAGTGTTCTAGAAAGGAAAGCTCACAAAGCAAAGTCATTCCTGCCGTTTTGCCTTGTTATCTTTCAGATGCATTTGATAGAGCAAATAAGTCATAAACACATGATAAACTTATAAATCTATCAAGTGTAAAATTTGACACTTCAGAAGATATTTTACTGCTACCTTAGATCATTATTTTAATGTTCACACCTTTCTCTCACCAATAACACATCACGTCACCATGAAAAAATCCCATGAATGCAAGCAGGTGCAAACAAGTCAAGATCAAGGCCATACACTGTTTAATCGCAGTTGCCCTCTGAATATTTGTCTTTCTGTTTCCAAAGGGAAGTCACCCTGGATAATGAACCTAGTAAATAGTGATAAGCCTGGTCCAGAGACGATAACAACGCCTAACCAATCACACACAGAGATTACTCCTACCCATGACTCTGCAGGCAAATGTGACCTCTGTTTCTTTGGCACTGATACGGTGGGAGAGCTGTGGGATAATAACAACTACCTCTCTCTCTCTCCCTCTCACTCTTTCCCAGTGACAGCAAAGTGGAGTGGAGTCAAATGTGTAACTTTGTGGTGTGGACACTGATACGGACTCATGTTGGAGTTAAAGAAATGGTCGAAAGGGGAATACAGTTTTACCTATAATTACCTAACCGGTTGCTCACTGACTTCTAAACCCACTGGGCACAGACATTAATTCAACGTCTATTCCACATTGGTTCAACGTATTTTCATTGAAATGACGTGGAAACAACATTGATTTGACCAGTGTGTACCCAATGGGAAGAGCAGGCTATAATATAAATCCCAATATGATTATGCCTTTACTTCGATAATACCCACTGTAGCAGTAGGCTACTTCAGCAGGAGTAGTCTCTCACCATTGAACGTTGTCAACACAGCTGGCGTAACCAAAGGAGACAGAGCTTAAATCCCTGTAGAGTTCCTTCTGAATCCTCATCTTCAGCCTCCACCAGCTACGTCAACCCTAAAAGGTCAAGCCACTAAACACTGCGCATTGAGTCATCGTAAAACGGAAAGTTCTAGTTTTCTTTTTCTTCTTCCCTAAATGAAGAACAAACTGAAGAAAAAAACAGACGCATTAAAGAGGGCATTTGTCATAATTTCCCCCTGCCGGTGGTGCTGGACAGAATGAGAAAGTGTGGCGGTAGCTCTGGACGTGCCGGTGCATCTTAAGCAGGGCAGTGGTGTCGCTGTGGCCCACTCTTGTGCACTGGTCCGGGGCTAGGTCTAGTGAGGTGGTCCCCTGATGTGATCCATAACGCGGAGCCGTGGAGGTGATGGATGGGGGTCGGGAGGCAGGATATCTGGCCAGTGTACAGGGGTAGAGAGACCTGTGTGCTGAACTGACTGGGCTCTTCCCTGAGCCATTTGTTACCAAGAGTCAGTTACACACCCTGCTAAATGAGGCCTGACCAGTCTGAGGTGAAAGAGTGTGTGTGTGTGCGTGTGCCTGCGTGCCTCGGTGCACACATATGTGCTTGTTTATGTATGTATGCGTCGTCTCTGTGTACGTTCATTGTGAGTGCGCTATGTCACCCTACTCGTAAAAGTCTACAGTGTGCACCAACCCCAAACCACTTGACACAAACAGCGACTATTGATGTGAAGAAATCAGAATTGAGCTCATTACATTTTCCACAATAACAACGTTGTTTGTCTGACACTGTCATTAGAATACGTGTGCATGGCTCATTTTTATTTGGACATTTATCTGGGTATTCTCTCATGTCACGTCCTGGTTACACAGCTATGAGTATGATTTTCACAATAATTTGGTCATAATTGACAGTAAACAGGGTTGTTGAGGATACGGCAGTTACATTAATCAATTCAATTTACTGACAAAAGAAACACGAGTTTGGAAACAAACACAGATTAAAGTTAGTGTTATGGGGTCAGTACATCTTTCTTCTGCAGTTTTTCTCTGTATGTGGCTGGTATTAATAAGTCAATTAGTCATGGGTTAAATCTGAACTTTCCCAGAGAATGTTTCCCAAAATAATTACTACAAAAAGGCACATTACTTGCACTTTCAGACCTAACGTTACCATATAGCTTTTTGTTTGAAATAACAAAATCAAGAAATAGCGGGTTATGTTATATTCTCCCTCTGTCCTCTTTCTCTCTATCTACACACTGTGAAAACAGAGGGAGAATAGTGCTGGAAACCTTAGAAAGGTCAAAGTTCAAACCCATACATAATGCAGGGAGATGTAAGGTAAGAGATACAGATACATGGAGTGAGAGAAAGAGACATCAGACAGACAGAGAAGGAGACATCTCCTAAATCTCCATCTCCATTACAGGCAAGCAGCAGTAGAAGCAGTACAATAATTGCAATAGCAAACGTCTACCTAACCTCTGAATCTAATATAACTAACGAGCCGAAGCTCTCTATGAGACATTCCCAGACGGTCTATGGAGGACTGACATGCTGTGTATCCATTAGCATGGTTCTGCTGCAGCACTGAGAGAGTGGGTGAGTGGGATCATGTCATTGATTAGGTCCAGTTGGGATGGGATGCTGCAGGGAGAGCAGAAGAGAGGAGCTCTGGACTACATCTAAGGACAGAACCTCAGACAACATTGCTCCAGGCCCACTCATAGTGGCAAAGGAGGGAGAGATGGAGAGAGAGAGAGAGAGAGAGAGAGAGAGAGAGAGAGAGAGAGAGAGAGAGAGAGAGAGAGAGAGAGAGAGAGAGAGAGAGAGAGAGAGAGAGAGAGACCAAACAGAAGATGATAAATTCAAAGAAAGAGTAAAAGGTTGAACAATTCTGAGAACGCATAATGAATGCACAGCAGGCTCTCTACACAATAACCAATTAGTTAGTGCCAGAGTATCTACAGGCTAATCAACCCCAATAATATGATTAAATCATTAACCTATGAAAATACATCTTGCTGGAAACATTGACTTGGTTTGCGATGAAGACTTTTACAGGCCTACAGACTGACATAGCGCTGACAGTCTGACATAGACACATGAGGTTTATGGTCTGGTTCCTGTGTTTCTGAGAGTTGAGTTTCAGCTGGTAGAGACTTTGGATGGAGCTCACTTTCATTATGCCCTGGGAGACCAATCAAAAGTGAGCAGAGAGAAAAGAGGCCTCTCTTCATCATCTTCACATCCCACAACCCAACCCCTGTTCCCCTCTCCTTTTCTCTCTCTAATATTATCCCCCTCTCTCCCCCTAACATCATCTCCCTCTCCCACGCTTTAATATCAACCCCTCTTCTATCTCTCCCTCTCTCTCACTAACATCCTCCTCCTCCCTCTCTCCCTCTCTCCCTTAGTCTTCTCTTCATTCCCCCATCCTACTTTGAAAATGAGTCTCAGCGGAGAGCCACTGGGCTCTGAGCAAACATGATTTGTGGCTGCTAATTCCTGTCATGTGATTGGACACGGTCAGTAGAGGAACACGGTACTCAGAAAACTTAAAATCCTCCCCCTTCTCTGTATTTCACTGTCTCTCTCTCCCTCTGCATTTCTTTCTCTCTCGCTCTCGGTCTCTCTCTCTCCCTCTCTCAAGTTTTATTCAGGTGGGGATTATTTCAGAGGTAAGATTCAATATCTCTCTCTCTATCCCTCTCTTTCCAGTATAATTAATTCTGCTGAAGATTAATTACCAAGGGATTTTTTTTCGCCAAAACAGAAATGGGGGAAACAGAGGAGAGGGGGGAAGGAGGAAGGGAAGGTCTTAATCACCCCTCATCCCCCATTCCTCAGAAAAAAAATCAAAAGGGAACAGAACAGAAAAAAAACCCACGATAAACAAAATTGTTTACTTCCCCCTCACCTCTACAGCTGAATCCCCATGGGGATGTGATTATGAAAACAGGCCTCACTCTCTTTTTTCATTTTCTTTTTCTGTTCATTCCTCTTTGATTAAGTTCTGGTAGTTCAGAGGGACCCGCCGCGGCTAGGATATCGCCGAAATACAAAGCACCATGGGAAGAGCAATCTTCAGCTGATCTGAGGAGACGACTGTGTGTGTGTGTGCATTTGATGTGCACATACGTATGTGTGTATGCATATGTGTAATGTACACCTGCCCATTGCCAAATATTGAATCTTACCTCTAAAATAATCACCACCTGAATAAAGCTCGAAAGCCTTCATGCTCCCAAGCTGCACTGTGTTGCCATGTCATGTGTTTGGCTAAGATGTAACTCACCCCCAAACTTGTTTTCTCGCAAACACAGCCGCATCAAACTTTACAGGCCATCGAACTATGACTAATTCCAGTGAAGTACTCATTTCCACTGCAACCCAGCATCCAAGCGAATGGGTGAGAATGACAGGTTCATGATGCCATCAAGGAGGCCCCTGATTGGGCAATCAGGTCCTGGGTACAAATTATGTCACCTTTTGTTGGGCCTCTCCATTCAGAGCTATTGAGCTGGGGTTTTATGAGTGCTATAGAGAGAGGTCATTTTTCTCCCCATGAGTGGTGTGTGAGAAAATCACTCTGTAGCGAGGGGGTGGGGGGGGGGGGGGGGATGCTAATCAAACTCCACAATATAGATGTCATTAAACTAAGCTTAACACCCCCCCAGATCAGCCCCAGTCCCTTCTAAGCCCCCCTTCCCAAGTCTTGATCCCCCCCCACACACACACACACAATTACACTTCCTCAGCAATAAAGCAGGCTTTGAATATAACCCAGTCCTCAGAAACACTGCATGGGAAGTGTCACAAAGTTGTCGTCAGCAGGCACAAAGGATTTGCTGGCGGTAGGGTTCTGTTTAGGCCCTCTTTTATTTAGACACGACGAGGAATAAACAAGACAAAGGCAATAAGGCTGGGACTGCAAAAACAAATCATGTTCCCCATGCAGAATTATATAATGTGTCCATATGTATATATTGTGTATAATGTGTATATTTGTGTTGTATTGTGCAGGGCACATTTAAAAAGAGACCTACTACTCAATGATGTCTTCCCTGGTCAAATAAAGGTAAAATAATCATTAAAAAAACAACATACAGCTAAACACCATTACATTTAGACATGATATTCAGATTTAGAGTCTAAAATAGTTTCTCATCCTATCTGACATTATGCTGAGTCTACCAGTCTGGTACTGATGCCACGCGCCAGTCCCATGAGATGCCAGTCTCAGTAACTGATCTAACGGATGTCTGGCTAGTCTGTCAGTCCTGGCACCCGCCACCCCGGTGTGTGACGTCCTCTCTGACGTCTCTGACTGTCAACTGAGCATGCCTCAATGCGCCCCAACACCCTCAACACGACTGGGCTCACGTCCTCAGCGTAGAGGGGATAAACTATCAACCAACGCGATGGATGATCGATGGATGTTGCGTCAGCGCCGGAGTGCGGTCCATCTGAGACCCATCACCAGCCAAGTCCGCCCTTCCCTTCCCCACCATAGCCCACCATCCATACCCCAGCCAAGAGGCAGGCCCAGGCATTCTCCAACCCAGTGTACTCTCTCCGCGGTGGGCTGGTGTGGCTGGGTCGGCAGCCATCTGGGCCTTGGCGCTGGTTCTACCCAGAGGCTGGAGGTGGAGAAACATCCAAACAAATACAAACCAGATGGAGCGACGGATGGGATGGATGAGCAGGGAGGAGAGCGTGAGTCACTCTCTTTCTCATTTTCACTCTCTTTCAACCGGTACATTCAGTCTATATGTTCTATCTGTCTCTCTTCAGAACTAAGGGTTGGAGGGGGTTCTCTTCCTTCGCACGCTCTCTATCCCACTCAGCTTTCAGCGCAGGCAGAGGGATGGGGGTCTTGTCCTCACACCATTTCTGCATAAACAAGAGAGCGGGAGGAAGTGAGAAAAGTAAGCAAAGTGACAAAAACACACTGTCTGATGCCATTCGACATTTCAAGTCATAACCATTAATTTGCCATTTCAAGTCATTACCATTTGTGGGTTTGGATGTTCTGCATATGTATTTAACCCAATGGACTATGCATGAAATCACAGAGTTATTCTAATGTGACCTCATCACAAATAGAAACGTAATAGTCCCTGAATCATAGTATAGTACTTGATGTACAGTATTTTTGTTTGGGAAGTGTAAGATGGCGTCACATTAGCTCTCTAAATACTCAGTTACTTCTTTGTGCAAGATATTCTTCCACTATGAAACACATACACACAAACACAAACGTGCGCACACACACACACACACACACACACACACACACGCACACACACACGCACACGCTACTCACTGGTGCCAAACGATGAAATCACGGCTGCCTGCCCTGTTTACTTGACATCGCCATGGCAGCTTGTTTGTCACTGAGGAGGTGGCGGTGACCTGGGGGATGAAAGAAGGGATTAGGGAGGCCGCAGGAGAGGACATACGTGCCTGGAGACCTGTCAGCACTTCTCTCTTTTATCCCGCTCCCTTTCTCTCAATCTCTCTCTCTCTCTCTTTCTTTGCTTTTCTTTTCTTTGGCTCTGGTGAAAGAAAGAAGAAAAACAGTGAGCTGCCACCACGCTCCCCTGCGCACTCCTCCATCAACTAACTAGGTATCCCCCTTTCCCTTTCCTTTCATAGCCTGTTCATCTGTCTTCCCCTGAGCACTCCTCCTTATACCCATCCCTTGTTTTTAAAATGTCTTCCAAGTTGGAGTGAGAGGAAGTGTGTTATCTTATATGCACATCCACCTGTCCACTAACCTGCTCAAGGCCAGTAACGATCTGTATCACCATATCGCAATAATGGATATTTTCCGTCATCACTCCATCTACGAATCTCCATGATCACCCTTCCATTTCTCTCTCCATCACCATACCCCTTCAAAGTCAAAAATCCATCCTTTTAAATTGAAATTACCCCATACGCACCTCTGGAAATAAACATATGTTGTCACCGTTTGGCACCTGTCTTCACACTCTGAGAGAGAGAAAGAGAGAAAAACAGAGAGAGTGAGAAAGAGAGATTCGGATGAGTGCTGGGTAGATATGTAGGAACACATTAGGCCCACCTGGAGGCCAGATTTCCAGCCCAGTCTTAGAACACAACAGAACAGATATAAAACCTCTATGTCAGTCACAGAGCCAGGACACTTTCATGAGCTAGGCCTGGTTTGTCAATGGAGCAAGGGAGATAGAGAGTAAGAGAGTGAGAGTGACAGAGAGCGAGAGAGAGAGCGAGAGCGAGAGAGAGAGAGAGAGAGAGGAACAGAAAAAGCAGAGAGAGTCAGGTCCTGGCCAGTAAATGTCACAGTGAGGAAGGAGAATCAAAGCCTGTGTAGTCTATAACGTCAAGATCAGAGCACCCAAGACCTGCACCTCGTTTGAAGTGATATCTCTATAACTAATTCCATTCCTTCCACTGTGGAATAACATTAGTGTAAGGGTTGGTGTGAGGTGTGACCCAGGTGCAGTGCAGGATATACAGTAGGCAGTAGGCAGAGATGGTGAAACAAGGATCTTTACTGGTGGTCCTGAAGCCAGAATACAAAATAACAGACTTATCACGATAAAAGAAAGGCGGAGCAAATAAGACTCCAAAAACCGTCTGACAGCCAAAATATGAAATAATACCTAAGACTGAAACAAATAACGAAACAGGGAGAACACTTCTCAAGTACCTGTACATAGGTCTCCGATCAGACACTGAGTAGTACTGCTGGACATAGAGAAACTAGCTGAGAAAACTGAGCATGGGAACACAGGGAAGTGAGGGCATAAATACACAGGTGAACAGGTAGACACAGGTGACAACAATAGGATACTGATTAGTCCAGACTGTGAGTGAGGAGGTGCCTAAGGTTGTCAGAGGATGAGACCTAGTGGGTCTCTCCGGAACTGCGACCCCCTCCTGTAACACATTAGAGCAATATGTCACCTTCTAAAGGATGTAGGTCGGATTATGTGGTACCTGAGGTATTCTCGATTGATTGTTTTACTTGTTTTAGAAATATGTGAAGTATAAAGTTATGTGTCCATGATCAATGGATTATGTGCCATGAACACAATTGATAAAATACATTGTTAACTACGCCATCATGTGAGTATGAGGATTTCTTGTGTGGCGCAAAGGGTGACATCAGTTTGGCATTCTACTAGGTCCTTACCGGAATTCCCTGTTGTCTTCATTTTCTCCAGTCATTCTGACTCGCCAAGGCATTTGTTGCGCACCTGAAAGATAGAAAATAGAAAAGATGCTTGATTAGAAATGTCATTCAAATCTCCAGGCATTATCACTTTCATTTCACATGTGTGCATTTTTCTCATAATTAAAAACTATGATGATTTGGTTTGTATCTGTTATTGTACTATAACTGTGGCCTATTGCATGGATGATGACATCATGACTTAGCAATATCCTGAGCGTGAGAAAATGATCATGTACAATTACAAAGTTGTTAAATTGGTTTACCATCGAAAAAGCTGAGTGAAAGTCGAAAGATTCTACCTTTACCCTGTTGTTCCCATTGTGTAATCTCCCCATCCCAAAACAAAACAGAATCTTCCAACTGCTTTTCAGCAGTGCTAAGCAGTTGCCCTGACAACTAATACAGCGTTTCCAAGAAAGCGAGAGAGCGAGAGAGCACTTAACTTGAAGAACCCCCAGCAAAGCTATTCAGTGCAGGAGTTACCCTTGTTGAGAAAGATGGGAATGTGAAACATCACAGGGGTAAAACAGGGACAAACAGAGAGTTATTTATCATGCTGTTAAAATGTTAAAATACAACTCTACATACTCTCCAGTAATACTGGTCTGCAGAGTCACAAAATAACAGACTGAATCAAGGCAGAGATTTCACCCTTGACACCGACCCCTTTGGATCACTGGTCAAGTTACAGAAAATCTCAGCAGCAAACCTTATGCCTGCCTCTTCATAAATGTAATTAGTTGTATCGCCTTCTGACTCTAACAATCCATTGACTCCATGGTTCTGTATTCATTTCTATAGTTCAATCTGGCATGCTGACTCATTCTCATCAGGAGGTAAGCGTACCACGAAAACAGTGAGGCAGTGTCAGTCTGAATCTGACCAGACCCACAGCTCCCCATTCAATGTGTGTAATGAGTGTCCTGTACAGCACTGTATACACTGAAGATAATTGCTCCCTCAGAACACGCTGGCTACGTCCCCAATGGCACCCAATTAGCCCTGGTCAAACGTAGTGCACTATATAGATGATACATGATAGGGTTCCATTTGGGATACACCCACTGTCTGTCATGCTAATCACTCACCAGGCTCGCAGTAGCTACTCGCAGTAGCCTTGAGGAGAGAGCGTCTCAGACCACACCCCCACCACCCCGCCCCATCCAACCCCCAATCACAACAAACAAACTAAAAACAGGGTTGCAACACAGCATGTTTTGTGCTCTCGTTCTTGGGGAGGGATGTTCATTTAGCTCTCATGGGTCGAGATAAAGAAAACATCTGGTGTAATCAACTATTAGATAACTATCCCTGTAACATCCTACCCCTGAGATGCGAAGCTAGGGTCAGAATGATTTAACAGAGAGAGTCAAGGAGCAGTATGCCTAAAGCCTAATCAATATCCTCAAGGATAGGCAAGGTCCAATACTTAAACGCAATCACACCCATATTAATGTAAACCAGGCCTTGGTCACTAAGCCTTCCAGCGGCATTACTCCACTAACCCACCCCACTGGGCCTAACCCACTGGCCCTAACCCCACTGGCCCTAACCCCATTGGCCCTAACCCTAACCAAGCCCAGCTCCAACCATGGCTTGGTCCATATTCCACTTCCTGTGTTAAAGCAGTCATGTGAGAAGTTTACGCTGGTCCACACAGCTTCCTGGTAAATCAGATTACTGCTCTGCTTTTGGCTCTGCTCCTGTGTTCATGTTCACTGGGTTAGACTAGGCAGTTTTGGGCTAGACTGGGCAGTACTACTAAAGTATACTGTAACAAGGCCTAATCATATTTGTCCAGGGCAGCCCTGTCTCGCCACAGACTCAGGTCTACGCTACAGTGCAGTCGTCATACACTCAGATTACTGTAACTATGTCAATGAGCCAAGCACCCTATCCAAACCACACCACTTCCTAGTTTTGCTCACATGAAACATTGCCCCCCTTTTGTTGTCCACTGCATTCAATATCAAAATATTACCTCAGGTTTGATACATTTGCCAATTGATGTGTTTGACCAACAACCCCCCTTCCCCTGCTGATATGAAACTAAGGCCAGACTGAAACTAAAACAGAGTGTACAACTGGATCAGAAAATGGGCCGCTAGTGTGGCACTTCTTCAACCTGAAAATGAGAGTCTGAGTGAGTATAGAAATGTGTTTGCTTGGTGCAGATCAGACCATTCTCTCACTCTCTCTTTTTCTCTTTCGCTCTCTCTCTATGTTACGGTATGAACCTACACTGAGTGTACAAAACTTTAAGAACACCTTCTCTTTCCATGACATAGACTGACTAGGTGAATCCAGGTGAAAGCGATGATCCCTTCTTGATGTCACCTGTTAAATCCACTTAAATCAGTGCAGATGAAGGGGAGACAGGTTAAAGAAGGATTTTTAAGCCATGAGACAGTTGAGACATGGATTGTGTATGTGTGCCATTCAGATGGTGAATGGGCAAAACAAAAGATTTAAGTGTCTTTGAACAGGGTATGGTAGTAGGTGCCAGGTGCACCGGTTTGAGTGTGTCAAGAACTGCAAAGCTGCAGGGTTTTTCACACTCAACAGTTTCCAGTGTGTATCAAGAATGGTCCACCACTCACTCGCTCTCTCACTCTCTCACTCTCTCACTCTCTCTCTCTCTTCATTGTTACAGTATAAACCTCTATAGCAGTTTGCTGCTAGGCTCTGAGCAGGGCCTTGTCAGGGCTCTCTCCACTGCTCCTGCTGCCAACGTACTCGCCGACTGTACGACTCTCAGCCCAGTCCCAGTACACTGCTCCAGCCCACTCCTCCAGTACTCCAGGCCTCCAGTACACTGCTCCAACAGCAGCAGTCATGGAGATTTGTTCAGCCCAGCTCTGCTCAGCTCACTTAGCCAACAGCAGATTGGCCTGGCACAGGGTCCACAGCGCCCAGTGTAACACACCACAGAGAACACAGTACACAGCAGCACACACTTCACACTTAGAACAGTTTCACAGACCTAGATTAAGCTGAATACTGTACTAAAAACCATGTTCAATAGATTATTATTATTATTCCCTCTCTCTCTCTCTTTCTCCCAACTCTTCTTCATCTTCCTCCTCTTTCCTTTCTCTCTCTAATCCTGTTCTGCTCTACTTGCATTCCACAAAATGTTCATTCCTTAAAATCAAGAGGATGAGTTATGGAGTTCAGATTAAATGTTAAACTAAACATTCCCAACCTCGCCCCAGCTTAGTCACACACCTATCTGTGTGTGTTTGAACAAGTGGACATCATGTTTACCCCAAAATTGATCTATTTCCCATAGACAAACATGCAAACACACACGTACCATTGGGCCCCTCACCTACCAGTTAAAAGAAATACAAATCTGTAGTCTCTTATGAAATACTGCATGGCAACAGGTTAGGTAATAATGACAGACCTTAACAACTCTGCTACAGCACTCTAACTCCTGCAAACAGTTATTACCCATTTAGCTAATGGGCCCACATAATTACACGATCAGCCTGTGCCAGTGCTTTCACGCCTTTGATTGGCGGTTGGTAAGGGCTCTGCTCATTAGGGATAAGAACCTTGGTGTTTGTACTAATGCCAACTAAAGGAAGAGAGATCTTGGTGTGCCAATGCACAGGAACACTATTCCAAACGCCCTGTGTTCTTATGAAGAAATATATAGAACATGGTTTAGGCCTTTAACAATGCTTTTCTATCTTAGACATTGGCTTTTGAGGGTTACATTTATGATGTAGTTCAGGGAATTGATGAGGTGTTTCTATGCCATTTTTCCTTACTGTACGTATGTCATTTCCCCTGAGTCCATTCAGAAACCCATACATTCACATTACCAGCAGAGATGACACACAGACAGTCCATTGGGAATCACACTCTCTATCCTCCCCTCCTCTGTATATACAGTGCATTGGGAAAGTATTCAGACTCCTTGACTTTTTCCACATTTTGTTAAGTTACAGCCTTATTCTAAAATGGATTAAATAGTTTCCCCCCCTCACCAATCTACACACAATGACAAAGCAGAAAGAGTTTTTTTGACATTTTTGCAAAAAACGGAAATATCACATTTACATAAGTATTCAGACCCTTTACTCTGTACTTTGTTGAATCACCTTTGGCAGCAATTACAGGCTCAAGTCTTCTTGGGTATGACGCTAAAATTGATTAAATTATTTTTTTCCCTCTACACACAATACCCCATAATGACAGAGTGAAAACCTGTTTTTAGAATTGTTTGCACATTTATAAAAAATAAAAAACAGAAATACCTTATTTACATAAGTATTCAGACCCTTTGCTATGAGACTCGAAATTGAGCTCATGTGCATCATGTTTCCATTGATCATCATTGAGATGTTTCTACAACTTGATTGGAGTCCACCTGTGGTAAATTCAATTGATTGGACATGATTTGGAAAGGCACACATCAGTCTATATAAGGTCCCACAGTTGACAGTGCATGTCAGAGGAAAAACCAAGGAATCGAAGGAAATGTCCGTAGAGCTCCGAGAGGATCGTGTCGAGGCACAGATCTGGGGAAGGGTACCAAAAAATGTCTGCAGCATTGAAGGTCCCCAAGAACACAGTGGCCTCCATCGTTCTTAAATGGAAGAAGTTTGGAACTACCAAGACTCTTTCTAGAGCTGGCCGCCTGGTCAAACTGAGCAATCGGTGGAGAAGGGCATTGTTCAGGGAGGTGACCAAGAACCCGATGGTCACTCTGACAGAGCTCCAGAGTTCCTCTGTGGAGATGGGAGAACCATCCAGAAGGACAACCATCTCTGCAGCACCACCAATCAGGCCTTTATGGTAGAGTGGCCAGACAGAAGCCACTCCTCAGTAAAAGGCACATGACAGCCCACTTGGAGTTTGCCAAAAGGCACCTAAAGGACTCTCAGACCATGAGAAACAATATTCTCTGGTCTGATGAAACCAAGATTGAACTCTTTGGCCTGAATGCCAAGCGTCACGTCTGGAGGAAACCTGGCAGCATCCCTACGGGGAAGCATGGTGGGGGCAGCATCATGCTGTCGGGATGTTTTTCAGCGGCAGGGACTGGGAGACTAGTCAGGAGCGAGGGAAAGATGAACGGAGCAAAGTACAGATGAAAACCTGCTCCAGAGTGCTCAGGACCTCAGACTGGGGTGAAGGTTCACCTTCCAACAGGACAACGACCCTAAGCACACAGACAAAACAACACAGGAGTGGCTTCGGGACAAGTCTCTGAATGTCCTTGAGTGGCCCAGCCAGAGCCCGGACTTGAACCCGATCGTACATCTCTGGAGAGACCTGAAAATAGCTGTGCAGCGACACTCCCCATTCAACCTGACAGAGCTTGAGAGGATCTGCAGAGAAGAATGGGCGAAACTCCCCAAATACAGGTGTGCCAAGCTCATACCCAAGAAGACTCGAGGATGTAATCGCTGCCAAAGGTGCTTCAACAAAGTACTGAGTAAAGGGTCTGAATACTTATGTAAATGTGATATTTCCTTCTTTTTTTTTAAATGTACATTTCCAAACATTTCTAAAAACCTGTTTTTGCTTTGTCATTATGGGATATTGTGTGTAGATTGATGAGAAAAAAAATACTTTAATCAATTTTAAAATAAGGCTGTAACGTAACAAAATGTGGAAAAAGTCAAGGGGTCTGAATACTTTCCAAATGCACTGTATATCAGTGTAGGTATAGTAGTTTTACATTGGATCCACATACAGAGGAGTGCTAGGAGGGAGAGGTCTGCACTAGACTGATTTCTTCATCCTGCTCCCGCTGCTTCTTGACTGACTCCCAACTGCTCCCGTAAGAACTGTCCCGCAATGTTATTTTAGGCGTATGTGACTGCCCCGGTCCCAGCAATTATGCCACTCTAGTCAAGATCAAAAAGCTCAAAAATAGCTTAAGAAATAGGGTAAAATACCAGAGATTCTCACGTGGCCCATTATATTAGGCTTTCGGTATAATTAGGATATCAGCCAATAGGGTAGACGTAGTTTGAAAGAGAGTACAGTTGGGGTGAATTATAGGATAGTGGACACTTACTTGACTTGAGCTACTTTTTGCATAACTTTTAGAAGTGGAGTGATTTGCAAGCAGAAAAAATGTGTCATCAATATTTATTTCCAGTCAATGTCGGAGTCTATATAGCCTATCATATTTAGGAAGTTAAAGACAACTGCGCCGTGCTTCTCCGCCCCTATAGCCTATTCTACAGGCTATTTAAATGAGGCAACACGTCTAGGCACATATAGGAGCACTTAATCTTGCATAACTTTGATAGGAGTGGGACAATTTGCAGGCTGACACAAATAAATGTGTTATCAATATTTATTCCCAGTTAATGTCGGAGCCTAAACTATAGCCTATCATATTTAGGAAGTTAATTTCCATGTAAAGGCAACTGCGCCCATCCATATAGCAACTACATCCATGCAACTGCGCCCATGCATATAGCAACTGCGCCCATGCATATAGCAACTTCACCCATGCAACTGCGCCCATGCATATAGCAAGTGGGCCCATCCATATAGCAACTGCGCCCATGCATATAGCAACTGCACCCATGTATATAGCAACTGCACCCATGCATATATCAACTGCGCCCATGCATATAGCCGACAGGATATTTAATTGAGACCACGCATAGGCGCATTTGATCTTGCACGCCCAACACAAGAGAGGAGAGGTAGGCTAGTGAACTTGAAGCAGAGTTATCCTATGAGAGTTTGTGAATAGTGTGACTAAGAGGTGCTTTTCATACAGTAGATAACACATCAAAAACTGAAAGACAATCTGCGGGACCATGAAATATTTTCATCCCAAAGTTGTCTGTCTGACCGCCCGGTCCCACCAGCAGCATGAGAAATGCTGACCGCGCTGCAATGCTCTCTGTCAGGGCTGCAGGTCCGGCTGGATGCCCAAGGGAATGCAGCTCTCTACTAGGCGGGACCAGTCTCCCAGAGAGGCTTCGCAATTAGTCATTATTCCACACAGCTGGAGACGTCCTTCTCTAGGGAATGATCTTTCTTGGAAGGAGCCTCACAAGCCTACCACCACATGCTTTTTCCAAGGGCTGTTCTCCCAACACACACACACACACACACACACACACACACACACACACACACACACTCACACACATTTGAGTACATAATGTATACATACATACACAAACAAATGGGCACACACACATGTACACATACACATACATATACACTCATGCAAAGGCACACACAAACACACACATAAACACACATACAAAGGCACACATGGAAGCATGCATGCCCACGTGCACACACACAAATGCAAACACAAGAAGAAGCACACATGCTGATGCACACATACTGTAAACACAAAAAATGAACATATACCTATTTAGCAAACAGAAACACATTATACAGATTGGCAAATGCACAGAATCACAAATTGCACGCCCACACATCCACAAGTCTGCTATCAACACTCATTTAACGTTATTAAAACCAATTATGATGTTACTAAGTGTGTAAAATCAAACCCAATAAGCCATGACTACATTTCCTGCCCAGGTCTCTGATTCTCAATTACACAGCTCTGGTACCACCATGTTTAGAGATTAAAACATTTAATTAGAACCAGATACATTTGATTAAATGTATTTAAAAAGTTTCTTTTTTTATCAGCTCGGATCCCACATTGAACTGAGAATGACACAAAACAATAAGGTAAATGAAAGAAAACAGAGTTCTGTGGTGAGGTTTGATAGACCACAAGGATAAAGATGACGTCAAGGGACAAGGGGACAACAACACAACAACATCTAGTGATCCTATGAACTTCGAAGGCAAGCACTCATTCTCAGACAGAGTCAAAGACATGTATATTGCCCAAGTCCCCAGTGAAGGATGCACACACAGTGTCTGGTTTGGAGATTCCACTCATTTTCTACTCATTTCAGAAAATCCTTTGGGGAAATTCAATGTCCAATTCCACTGAAATGACCTCAACTCTGTACTGTGTCTGTAATGTTGTGGTCTCTTATTAAACGGTCAAGAAATTCTGGAATGCATGTTGCCAATGGGGAGGTACAGGGCTCATTGTTTCTAACCCCCCCCCCCCCCCCCCCTCCCACACACACACACACACACATACACACATACCTTCAAACACTCTCTCCACAGAGACACTCTGAGGCACAGGCTTTAACCCATGTGCCTGTCCGTCCAAATCCCAAACCCTCAATTCCTACCTCCAACCCCAATCCATGGGCCTGCACAGAGAAGAAAGATGAGTAGAACGAGAGAGAGAGAGAGAGAGAGAGAGAGAGAGAGAGAGAGAGAGAGAGAGAGAGAGAGAGAGAGAGAGAGAGAGAGAGAGAGAGAGAGAGAGAGGAGAGAGAGAAAGAAAGAGAGAAAGAGAGAGAGAGAGAGAGAGAGAGAGAGGGAGAATGCATGGGATGGAACTGGAGCCGGACAAAGCCTACTCTTGGTATGGATGTTAATAAGTGCATGGATCAAATTCCAGCCGCCAGATTTCTTGGAGAGACAAGAGCAGTGTTTCGCCAGGATTGTGTCAATAATTCAAACCAGCCCACAATCCACCTCCAACCTCCAAACCCACTCCTTGTTTATTACCAGAGGCTGTGTCCTAACCACACATACACACACACACACACACAAAACACACGAACACACACACACAAACACACACACTGAGTACACCAAACATTAGGAACACCTTCCTAATATTTCCTGTATACACTATATATACACAAGTATGTGGACACCCCTTTAAATTAGTGGATTCGGCTATTTCAGCCATACCTGTTGCTGACAGGTGTATAAAATTGAGCACACAGCCATGCAATCTCTATAGACAAACATTGGCAGTAGAATGGCCTTACTGAAGAGCTCAGTGACTTTCAACGTAGCACCGTCATAGGATGCCACCTTTCCAACAAGTCAGTTCGTCAAATTTCTGCCCTGCTAGAGCTGCCCCGGTCAACCGTAAGTGCTGTTATTGTGAAGTGGAAACGTCTAGGAAACGTCTAGGAGCAATAACGGCTCAGCCGCAAAGTGGTAGGCCATACAAGCTCACAGAACAGGACCGGCGAGTCCAAGGTTGCAACACTCATTACCGAGTTCCAAACTGCCTCTGGAAGCAATGTCAGCACAAGAAATGAACGTCGGGAGCTTCATGAAATGGGTTTCCATGGCCGAGCAGCCTCCCACAAGCATAAGATCACCATCCGCAATGCCAAGCACCGGCTGGAGTGGTGTAAAGCTCGCCACCATTGGACTCTGGAGCAGTGTAAATGCATTCTCTGGAGTGATGAATCACGCTTCACTATCTGGCAGTCCGACGGACAAATCTAGGTTTGGCGGATGCCAGGAGAATGCTACAGTGGCTTGCGAAAGTATTCACCCCCCTTGCCATTTTTCATTTTGTTGCCTTAAAACCTGGAATTAAAATGGATTTTTTGGGAGGTTTGTATCATTTGATTTACAGAACATGCCTACCACTTTGAAGATGCAAAATATTTTTTTGCTGTGAAACAAACAAGAGATAAGACAAAGAAACTGAAAACTTGAGCGTGCATAACTATTCATCCCCCCAAAGTCAATACTTTGTAGAGCCACCTTTTGCAGCAATTACAGCTGCAAGTCTCTTGGGGTATGTCTCTATAAGCTTGGCACATCTAGCCACTGGGATTGTTGCCCATTCTTCAAGGCAAAACTGCTCCAGCTCCTTCAAGTTGGATGGGTTCCGATGGTGTACAGCAATCTTTAAGTCATACCACAGATTCTCAATTGGATTGAGGTCTGAGTTTGACTAGGCCATTCCAAGACATTTAAATGTTTCCCCTTAAACCACTCGAGTGTTGCTTTAGCAGTATGCTTATGGTCATTGTCCTGCTGGAAGGTGATCCTCTGTCCCAGTCTCAAATATCTGGAAGACTGAAACAGGTTTCCCTCATGTCACGGTCATTGAGAGACAGGTCAGACCAAGGTGCAGCGTGGTATGCGTACATGTTTATTAGAATGAATAAACACTCTACAAAAACAACAAAAGCAACGTCACCGTGAAGGTCCTATGGGCTATAACACCACAAGCCTAACAGGAACACAAGATCCCACAACTAAGGTAGGCAACCAGGCTACCTAAGTATGATCCCCAATCAGAGACAACGAGCGACAGCTGCCTCTGATTGGGAATCACACCCGGCCAAACCTAGACATACACATACTAGATCTCCAACATAGAATATGATCACATAGATCTCAAACTGAAACTCACACCCTGACCCAACCAACAAGAGTTCTCTAGGTCAGGGCGTGACAGTACCCCACCCAAAGGTGCGGACTCCGGCCGCAAAACCTAACATAACAAGGGAGGGTCCGGGTGGGCATTAGCCTCGGAGGCGCTCCAAAACGGGGCTGTACGTCGTGCCCAACCTGGGCACCGACGCAGAGGTGGTTTCCAACCCTGTAGTTGGGCTGGTTGCCGGCCCCAGACTGGGCACCGACACGCTAAAGTGGTCCCTGCAGGGAACCGTCGCTGGAGGTCGGGTGAGTTGTGTGGTTGGAGGAGGTGTAGAAACGCCACCTCTCTCCCATCGCTCCAATGTACTCACCACACGCTCCAATGCGCTGCCGAGAGCCTGGAACCTGCTCGCCTGCCGTTGGATACGTTCCTCCAACGATCCGGATGGACCGACTGTACCTGCTGACTCCATTTTAGGTGTGTGTTTCTGTCCTGAAACGGCCGTGCCGGACTGGGAACACGCACCACTGTCTTGGTGCGAGGAGCAGGCATGGGCCGTGCCGGACTGGGAACACGCACCACTGGCTTGGTGCGAGGAGCAGGCACGGGCCGTGCCGGACAGGGAACACGCACCACTGGCTTGGTGCGAGGAGCAGGCACGGGGCGTACCGGGCTGGGAACTGGCTTTGGAGATCAGGTCAGGGCGTGAAACCTCAAGAATTTCCCTGTATTTAGTGCCATCCATCATTCCTTCAATTCTGACCAGTTTCCCAGTCCCTGCCAATGAAAAACATCCCCACAGCATGATGCTGCCATCACCATGCTTCACTGTGGGGATGGTGTTCCCGAGGTGATGAGAGGTGTTGGGTTTGCGCCAGACATAGCGTTTTCCTTGATGGCCAAAAAGCTCAATTATAGTCTCATCTGACCAGAGTACCTTCTTCCATATGTTTGGGGAGTCTCCCACATGCCTTTTGGCGAACACCAAACGTGTTTGCTTATTTTTTTCTTTAGCAATGGCTTTTATTCTGGCCACTCTTCCGTAAAGCCCAGCTCTGTGGAGTGTACGGCTTAAAGTGGTCCTATGGACAGATACTCCAATCTCTGCAGTGGAGCTTTGCAGCTCCTTCAGGGTTATCTTTGGTCTCTTTGTTCCCTCTCTGATTAATGCCCTCCTTGCCTGGTCCGTGAGTTTTGGTGGTCGGCCTTCTCTTGGCAGGTTTGTTGTGGTGCCATATTCTTTCAATTTTTTAATAATGGATTTAATGGTGCTACGTGGGATGTTCAAAGTTTCTGATATTTTTTTATAACCCAACCCTGATCTGTACTTCTCCACAACTTTGTCCCTGACCTGTTTGGAGAGCTCCTTGGTCTTCATGGTGCCGCTTGCTTGGTGGTGCCCCTTACTTAGTAGTGTTGCAGACTCTGGGGCCTTTCAGAACAGGTGTATATATACTGAGATCATGTGACACTTAGATTGCACACAGGTGGACTTTATTTAACTCATTATGTGAAGAACTTAACTGGCCTGCACAGAGCCCTGACCTCAACCCCATCAAACACCTTTGGGATGAATTGGAACGCCGACTACGAGCCAGGCCTAATCGCCCAATATCAGTGCCCGACCTCACTAATGCTCTTGTGGCTGAATGGAAGCAAGTCCCCACAGCAATGTTCCAACATCTAGTGGAAAGCCTTCCCAGAAGAGTGGCGGCTGTTATAGAAGCAAAGGGGGGACCAACTCCATATTAATGCCTATGATTTTGGATTGAGATGTTCGACGAGCAGGTGTCCACATACTTTTTATCACATGGTGCACGCACAAGCACAAACATAAACTGCGTGTATGTGCACAAACACACGTACATATGCACAGGCATGCAAACACTCTAGAAAAACACAACCACTCA
The DNA here is from genome assembly GCF_964263955.1 of Coregonus lavaretus. Taxonomy (NCBI): domain Eukaryota; kingdom Metazoa; phylum Chordata; class Actinopteri; order Salmoniformes; family Salmonidae; genus Coregonus; species Coregonus lavaretus. Next base: position 13,259,201 of record NC_140012.1, on the reverse strand, counting down.
AATATCACATGTACTCAGAAACACACACACACTTCCTTGGAGACATAGGCTACATTCCACCCAGCAACCAATAAACAGCATAGGCCTACTTCAGTCTTTCCTTGTAGGTTATTCCTCAAGATGATTATTTAATGGTATTATACTACTTTAGTCCACTCACACATTAGCATGGAAAGAACTGGAAAGCTGACCTGTGCGCATCCATAACATCCCCCAGGCACCCAGGACCCTCATGTTACCCCAACAGACAGTCACTGCAGGTGGGGCAGAATACAGGAACACACTGGGGGCCCAAGTTACCATAGCTCACTCTAATAGACCCTCAGAGAATAAGTTATAGAGGGGTTCCACCCTGTTTCTCTCATGGTCTCACAGCAAGGATAGCAGATCAGGGAAGGGCCTCAGCTTCACACCCAACTCTGGCCTGGAGGAGATAGGGCCCTCTCTTCTCTCTTTCTCTCTTTCATTTCCCTCCATTGTAAATAAACTACAGTAACCACATTAGTGCTGACTCCTCATACATGAAGCATATCAGCTGCAGCGAAGCAATGAGGAGCCAGGCTGAGCAGACCTCTCAGGACCTACTCTCAGCTCCACACATTACTCATGAGGAGTCATATTAGCTAAAGGCTAGTGAGGTAAAATTTAGCCTTTCTGACACACTTTGATCCCATTTACGTTCTGTCATCTGCTGGACAGTACACTACCGGGCCTTATTCACTCTCACTGATTCACTCTCACTGGGTTCTAATGGGCCTGGGGAACACATCTGGTTCTGTGGGAGACGAGATCTGTCATGACTGACAAGGTTCTGGTATTAGTTGTCTTAGTTCTGTAGGGGCTGGAGGGATGGAGGCTGAGATTATGGGGCCAGATCCCAGATCTGCAGATCCCAGATCTCCAGGCCTAGGCCCCAGTCCCACAGCTCCAAGCCTCATCCCCAGCCCAGAGCTCCCTGGTCCAGCCCGGGGTGGGCAAGCTGGCACCCTCCATCTGCATCCAATCACCAGTGTTTGTCGTTGGGAATTGTATCAAATTAAAAAGTGTAATATTTAATGCGACACCAGATGGAAGCGGAGAGGGGAATGAGGCCCTGCGGTCAGAAGACAGGGCCTGGAATTCCTGGAGGCATAGTCTGTGGAAATATGTATACACACATATGGGAGTGGAAGAGAGGCGGGTGGGGAGGCACGAACCATGTAACAGGATTACAGTCAGAGTCAGGACACAGGAGCAGGGATTCTGAAATCTAGCCTGTCAATCAAACCCACTGTGGCCGGAGAAAGACAGGTCTACTCTCCTCACTCTTTCTATAGGCACACAATAGCAGATACACACTTTAGACACACACACACACACACTGTGTGGGCTGACTGTGAGGTGACGTTTAGGGCAGATGTGACTCGGGGGAAGCAGCTCTGTCTTTTTAGCAAGTGTATCCACTTTCATAAACAAAGACAACACTAGTGTCACAGGGAGAGGGAGTTCACCTGGACGATGAAATAACCTAGTAATGTAATGCTGGACATGTATCAAAACACTGTGAGTCATGTGAACTAAAGGAAAACATTGAGGTTAGACCGGTGGGAAGAGCAGGGGCTTCCAACACTCGGTGATCAGTGACCGACAGTACAAATATTTCACTTGGAGATTTGACTTGATGTATGTCAGTGCGGTGGAGCAGCTGGGTTGTGGGTTGTATAGAGTTATGGTCCTATAGGTCACTGATGGATGATATGCTGTACTGTATGCTCTATGGGTGAACTACTTGTTTCCATAGGAGTACAAGGTACACTCAATTTCAGAGAATACATACAGTACATAACAGGGTTGGGGTCAATACCATTTATATTCCAGTCAATTCATAAAGTTTTCCTCATTGAAAAGCACTGAAGGGAATTGGAATTGGAATTTCCGTGTACTTCCTGAATTGACTGAAATTGAAATGGAATTGACCCAACCCTGGTACATAACTCATGTCAGGACTTGAGCCAAAATGTGTGGGTCTTAGAGATGTTATGGGTATCTATGAAAGAGGACATGCTGTACTGCACTGCACTGGATGTACTGAACGAGTGTTTCAGCGAGGGCCTGTGTGAACCAATTAGTTCAAGATGAGAGGAATGCAAGGTAAACTGGATTTGCAATATACTGTACATACAATGCATACCAGGACATGAGCCAAAATATGTAGGTCTTAGAGATGTTATGTGTATCTGTGCACAATGTGAGGGTCTACACATGACACTGAGGTGTTAGCGGGACATTGCAGGTGTTTGGTAAGGGAGTGTGGATGTGGATGTCGGCATTAGCAGTTTGTACAGTACAGTATGTGGATTTTAGCCTGGCGTGTGCCTCCTCATGTGACACGTGTGGCTGCCTGATTAATGGGACTGTGGATTATACTAAGCCCTGAGGACCACCATGGGAGAGACACGGGACTGGGCACCAGCTGGGTCACACACACGCGTGAACACAAACACACACACACACAGACAATGTATATACAGTGAGGGAAAAAAGTATTTGATCCCCTGCTGATTTTGTACGTTTGCCCACTGACAAAGAAATTATCACTCTATAATTTTAATGGTAGGTTTATTTGAACAGTGAGAGACAGAATAACAAGAAAAAAATCCAGAAAAACGCAATTTATTTGCATTTTAATGAGGGAAATAAGTATTTGACCCCCTCTCAATCAGAAAGATTTCTGGCTCCCAGGTGTCTTTTATACAGGTAACGAGCTGAGATTAGGAGCACTCCCAATCTCAGCTTGTTACCTGTATAAAAGACACCTGTCCACAGAAGCAATCAATCAATCAGATTCCAAACTCTCCACCATGGCCAAGACCAAAGAGCTCTCCAAGGATGTCAGGGACAAGATTGTAGACCTACACAAGGCTGGAATGGGCTACAAGACCATCATCAAGCAGCTTGGTGAGAAGGTGACAACAGTTGGTGCGATTATTCGCAAATGGAAGAAACACAAAATAACTGTCAATCTCCCTCGGCCTGGGGCTCCATGCAAGATCTCACCTCGTGGAGTTGCAATGATCATGAGAACGGTGAGGAATCAGCCCAGAACTACACGGGAGGATCTTGTCAATGATCTCAAGGCAGCTGGGTCCATAGTCACCAAGACAACAATTGCTAACACACTAGGCCGTGAAGGACTGAAATCCTGCAGCGCCCGCAAGGTCCCCCTGCTCAAGAAAGCACATATACATGTCCGTCGGAAGTTTGCCAATGAACATCTGAATGATTCAGAGGAGAACTGGGTGAAAGTGTTGTGGTCAGATGAGACCAAAATGGAGCTCTTTGGCATCAACTCAACTCGCCGTGTTTGGAGGAGGAGGAATGCTGCCTATGACCCCAAGAACACCATCCCCACCGTCAAACATGGAGGTGGAAACATTATGCTTTGGTGATGTTTTTCTGCTAAGGGGACAGGACAACTTCACCGCACCAAAGGGACGATGGACAGGGCCATGTACCGTCAAATCTTGGGTGAGAACCTCCTTCCCTCAGCCAGGGCATTGAAAATGGGTCGTGGATGGGAATTCCAGCATGACAATGACCCAAAACACACAGCCAAGGCAACAAAGGAGTGGCTCAAGAAGAAGCACATTAAGGTCCTGGAGTGGCCTAGCCAGTCTCCAGACCGTAATCCCATAGAAAATCTGTGGAGGGAGCTGAAGGTTCGAGTTGCCAAACGTCAGCCTCAAAACCTTAATGACTTGGAGAAGATCTGCAAAGAGGAGTGGGACAAAATCCCTCCTGAGATGTGTGCAAACCTGGTGGCCAACTACAAGAAACATCTGACCTCTGTGATTGCCAACAAGGGTTTTGCCACCAAGTACTAAGTCATGTTTTGCAGAGGGGTCAAGTACTTATTTCCCTCATTAAAAAGCAAATAAATTTATAACATTTTTGACATGCGTTTTTCTTTTTTTTCTTTTTTTGTTATTCTGTCTCTCACTGTTCAAATAAACCTACCATTAAAATTATAGACTGATAATTTCTCTGTCAGTGGGCAAACGTACAAAATCAGCAGGGGATCAAATACTTTTTTCCCCTCACTGTATATGTATATATATATATACAGTACCAGTCAAAAGTTTGGACACACCTACTCATTTAAGGGTTTTTCTTTATTTTAAACTATATACATTGTAGAATAATAGTGAAGACATCATAACTATGAAATAACACATATGGAATCATGTAGTAACCGAAAAAGTCTTAAACAAATCAAAATATATTTTATATTTGAGATTCTTCAAAGTAGCCACCCTTTGCCTTGATGACCTTGCACACTCTTGGCATTCTCTCAACCAGCTTCACATGGAATGCTTTTCCAACAGTCTTGAAGGAGTTCCCATATTTGCTGAGCACTTGTTGGCTTTTTTTCCTTCACTCTGCGGTCCAACTCATCCCAAACCATCTCAATTGGGTTGAGGTCGGGTGATTGTGGAGGCCATGTCATCTGATGCAGCACTCCATCACTCTCCTTCTTGGTCAAATAGCCCTTACACAGCCTGGAGGTGTATTTTGGGTCATTGTCCTGTTGAAAAACAAATGATAGTCCCACTAAGTGCAAACCAGATGGGATGGCGTGTCGCTGCAGAATGCTGTGGTAGCCATGCTGGTTAAGCGTGCCTTGAATTCTAAATAAATAACCGACAGTGTCACCCCCTGTCACCACATGTTACATCACAGACAGCAGGTTGACGTTTATTGTCATGAGTCTTGGACTGGAGGCAGAACTGAGCGATTTCCCCTTAGATAGGCCAGCTGCAAAATAAAAAGTGTCTATACTGTAAAAATTGACGAAAACTAAAATGAGCCTTTTGGTCTTCATTTAATGTTAGGGTTAGGCATTAGGGTTATCAGTGTGGTCAAGGTTAGGGTTAAGGTTAGGGTTAGGTTTAAAATCAGATTTTATGACTTTGTAGCTGTGCCAGCTAGTGACCACTCTGCAGAGCTGCCTCCAGGGCATGATTCATGGCGGGGGGGAAAACGTTAACCTGCACACAGAGTCCCTGCAGTCACACACTCCCACACACACACAGTCCCATCCAACGTTGCATTGGGGGGGACGAATGGCACAATTCATCTCAGCCATCACTCACTGTACTGGGCCTGACCACAGAGTGAAATGAATACACACTTATAGACAAATGAACACGCATGCACACACACACACACACAAACAAACACACACACACACAAACGAGTGGTATGGAAAGAGAAGGATCCCACCACAGCAAAATAGGTTTTCGTCAAAAACAGTTCACTACTTTTCTGTTCCTCTCTGAGTCTCTGTGTGCTGTTTGTAAATATTCATTTGACATTTCCCTGCAGTTGCCCAACATCAGTGCCCGACCTCTTCTAATGCTATTGTGGCTGAATGGAAGCAAGTCCCCGCAGCAATGTTCCAACATCTAGTAGAAAGCCTTCCCAGAATATTGGAGGCTGTTATAGCAGCAAAGGGGGGACCAACTTTGGAATGCCCATGACTTTGGAATGAGATGTTCGATGAGCAGGTGCCCACATATTTTTGGTAATGTAGTGTATATCCACATGGGCATTGTCACGATCGTCGTTAAGAGAGGAGGACCAAGGCGCAGCGTGATGAACGAACATGTTTATTTATCATTAGCGATAAACACGGACAGTAAACAAAAACAACAAACGACTCGTAACGTCCTAGGTAACATAGACCAACACGGAACAAGAACCCACAAACACAAAGGGAAAAACGGACAGTTTAAATATGGCTCCCAATCAGAGACAACCAGCCAAAAGCTGACACTCGTTGCCTCTGATTGGGAGTCACTCAGGCCAACATAGAAATAAACAAACTAGAACTCCCAACATAGAAATACACCACATAGAAAGAACACACCCTGGCTCAACATATAGAGTCCCAGAGCCAGGGTGTTACAGTACCCCCCCCTAAAGGCGCGGACTGCGACCGCGCCTCAACTAGAGCAAAACAGGGGAGGGCTGGGTGGGCATTCCTCCTCGGCGGCGGTTCTGGCTCCGGCCTTGCCCACCACCCTCCAATAAACACCCCATAGCGCCCCTGGTCCGGTCTGGCCCCGCTGGCTGGAGCTGAACTGGACGTAGCAGGAGCGGTTAGCTTCAGCTCCGTAGTGGAGCAGTTGACCGGTACCTTACCAGGCACCGGTGACCCAGGCACGGGTTGTGCTGGACTGACGACGCGCACCCCTGGCTTGGTGCGTGGAGCCGGAACGGGCCGGACCGGGCTGACGACTCGCACCCCTGGCTTGGTGCGTGGAGTAGGAACGGGCCGGACCGGGCTGAAGATGCGCACCCCTGGCTTGGTGCGTGGAGTAGGAACAGGCCGGACCGGGCTGGCGACGCACACCGTAGGCTTGGTGCGAGGAGCAGGGACAGGCCGGACCAGGCTGACGACTCGCACCCCTGGCTTGGTGCGAGTGGCACGAACAGGCCGGGCCGGGCTGGCGACGCGCACCGTAGGCTTGGTGCGAGTGGCAGGAACAGGCCGGACCGGGCTGGCGACGCACACCGTAGGCTTGGTGCGAGGAGCAGGGACAGGCCGGACCGGGCTGGCGACGCACACTGTAGGCTTGGTGCGTGGAGCAGGGACAGGCCGGACCGGGCTGGCGACGCACACCGTAGGCTTGGTGCGTGGAGCAGGGACAGGCCGGACCGGGCTGGCGACGCACACCGTAGGCTTGGTGCGTGGAGCAGGGACAGGCCGGACCGGGCTGGCGACGCACACCGTAGGCTTGGTGCGAGGAGCAGGGACAGGCCGGACCGGGCTGGCGACGCACACCGTAGGCTTGGTGCGAGGAGCAGGGACAGGCCGGGCTGGGCTGTGGAGATGGATAGGAGACCTGGAGTGAAGAGCTACCCGTCCTGGCTGAATGCCTACCCTCACACACTCTGTGTGAGGCATCAGCACAGGACGTACAGGGCTGTGTACCCGTACTGGCATAACAGCACGTGACACTGGCGCAGGATATCCGGGACCGAGGAGAGGCAATGGAGGCCACGAGCGCTGAGCCGGCACACTCCGTCCTGGCTGCATGCCCACCTTCGCACAACACGTGCGGGGTGCTCGCACAGGACGTACAGGACTATGCCGGACCACTCGTGGCACAGAACGCCGCTCCGCATACCGCGGAACCTGCCAAGTCCCATGCTGCCATGCCTGAGTACGGGAAGTTGGTTCCGCTCTCCATCCAGGCTCCACCAACCTGCCTTCTGGCCCCCCAAACCCGGTGGCCTCCTCTCCAAATCGCCCTGTGGCAGCCTCCTGCTGCCCAGCCGCCCATGCCGTGTGCCCCCCCCTAAAAAATTTTTGGGGTTGCCTCTCGTCCGTCCGACGATGACACTGCTGACGCCGCTGCTCCTCTCTCGCCAGGGCCTTAATCCTAGCCCATGGCCCTTTGCCCCCGAGCATGTCCTCCCAGGACCATGATTTGCCCACCTGGGCCATCGCCAACCTCTCCATCTCCTTTCCCGGCGCTTCCTCCCATGTCCAGTCTGCCTGCTCCTGGACACGCTGCTTGGTCCTTGTATGGTGGGTTCTTCTGTCACGATCGTCGTTAAGAGAGGAGGACCAAGGCGCAGCGTGATGAACGAACATGTTTATTTATCATTACTCGTTGCCTCTGATTGGGAGTCACTCAGGCCAACATAGAAATAAACAAACTAGAACTCCCAACATAGAAATACACCACATAGAAAGAACACACCCTGGCTCAACATATAGAGTCCCAGAGCCAGGGTGTTACAGGCATAAACCCATGCCTAGCAAACCTGCATGTATCCTTTTCTCAGAATCTGTACACACTTTCACACAGTGGTTGTGCACATGACTAATGTTGATTAGTGCTGAGCGATTAGTGCTTTTTGAGGTGGGTTCGGTTTCAGTTCGATAAAAAAAAAAAAACACGATTTTGGTTTAGATTTGAAAAAAATACATTAAATGCACAATGCATTATGTGGGTTGAATACTGTAAAAACACAGAATAAAACAATTAATAAAAGTCTCATGATGGTAGTGACTGCCCATTACTTCTGATCACTTATTAACCATCACTAATAAGTGATCGGTCCTCTGTAGCTCAATTGGTAGAGCACGGCGCTTGTAACGCCAGGGTAGTGGGTTCGATCCCCGGGACCACCCATATGTAAAAATGTATGCACACATGACTGTAAGTCACTTTGGATAAAAGCGTCTGCTAAATAGCTTATTATAATATTATTATTTATTGACATTACTTTACTTAAATAAAATATTTCATGTTGTGTATATACAATTGTTTTATTTGACGACTTTATTTCATTCGGGGTCATCATCTCATCTCTATAGAGCTGCTGCCTATGCTGTCTGACTAAATCACTATTTTGTAGTTCTTCAAAGTAAATAAAAGCATACTTTTATGACTTCTGAATACCAACTATCAATCACTTAGATCATGTATTTTCAGGTAGAGATACCTCGAAGAAACTGCTCTCTATGTATCCCCTCTTGATCGCGCATTTTTCTGTCTCCTACATAGAAGGCATAAAAGAAACACAGACTGGACAAGTTTAGCCGCGCAATGGAATATGGTCATTGTAGGTACAGTGGGGAACAAAAGTATTTAGTCAGCCACCAATTGTGCAAGTTCTCCCACTTAAAAAGATGAGAGAGGCCTGTAATTTTCATCATAGGTACACGTCAACTATGACAGACAAATGGATAATTATTTTTCCAGAAAATCACATTGTAGGATTTTTAATGAATTTATTTGCAAATTATGGTGGAAAATAAGTATTTGGTCACCTACAAACAAGCAAGATTTCTGGCTCTCACAGACCTGTAACTTCTTCTTTAAGAGGCTCCTCTGTCCTCCACTCGTTACCTGTATTAATGGCACATGTTTGAACTTGTTATCAGTATAAAAGACACCTGTCCACAACTTCAAACAGTCACACTCCAAACTCCACTATGGCCAAGACCAAAGAGCTGTCAAAGGACACCAGAAACAAAATTGTAGACCTGCACCAGGCTGGGAAGACTGAATCTGCAATAGGTAAGCAGCTTGGTTTGAAGAAATCAACTGTGGGAGCAATTATTAGGAAATGGAAGACATACAAGACCACTGATAATCTCCCTCGATCTGGGGCTCCACGCAAGATCTCACACCGTGGGGTCAAAATGATCACAAGAACGGTGAGCAAAAATCCCAGAACCACACGGGGGGACCTAGTGAATGACCTGCAGAGAGCTGGGACCAAAGTAACAAAGCCTACCATCAGTAACACACTACGCCACCAGGGACTCAAATCCTGCAGTGCCAGACGTGTCCCCCTGCTTAAGCCAGTACATGTCCAGGCCCATCTGAAGGTTGCTAGAGTGCATTTGTATGATCCAGAAGAGGATTGGGAGAATGTCCTATGGTCAGATGAAACCAAAATAGAACTTTTTGGTAAAAACTCAACTCGTCGTGTTTGGAGGACAAAGAATGCTGAGTTGCATCCAAAGAACACCATACCTACTGTGAAGCATGGGGGTGGAAACATCATGCTTTGGGGCTGTTTTTCTGCAAAGGGACCAGGACGACTGATCCGTGTAAAGGAAAGAATGAATGGGGCCATGTATCGTGAGATTTTGAGTGAAAACCTCCTTCCATCAGCAAGGGCATTGAAGATGAAACGTGGCTGGGTCTTTCAGCATGACAATGATCCCAAACACACCGCCCGGGCAACGAAGGAGTGGCTTCGTAAGAAGCATTTCAAGGTCCTGGAGTGGCCTAGCCAGTCTCCAGATCTCAACCCCATAGAAAATCTTTGGAGGGAGTTGAAAGTCTGTGTTGCCCAGCGACAGCCCCAAAACATCACTGCTCTAGAGGAGATCTGCATGGAGGAATGGGCCAAAATACCAGCAACAGTGTGTGAAAACCTTGTGAAGACTTACAGAAAACGTTTGACCTGTGTCATTGCCAACAAAGGGTATATAACAAAGTATTGAGAAACTTTTGTTATTGACCAAATACTTATTTTCCACCATAATTTGCAAATAAATTCATTCAAAATCCTACAATGTGATTTTCTGGATTTTATTTTCTCATTTTGTCTGTCATAGTTGACGTGTACCTATGATGAAAATTACAGGCCTCTCTCATCTTTTTAAGTGGGAGAACTTGCACAATTGGTGGCTGACTAAATACTTTTTTTCCCCACTGTAATTATCAAGTTTTCTGCGCTAAACTATGTAGAACATTGGCCTGTTGGAAACTACAACTCCCTACTACATCGCACCGTTCGGGCATATGATCTGTTTTATCTCTAGAGAAACTGCAGCGCGATGTTCGCATTGAGCTCACAGAAGAAAAATAACTATCAAAATAGAATTCAAATAATTGAACCGACGTTGGTCAATTTGTGGTTTAAAAAACAAAAAATAACCGACATTTTGGTTAATCTCTCACTCAGCACTAGTGTTGATGATGTACAGTGAGGGGAATGTAATATATCTGGGACCTGTCAGGGCATGGTACAGTACAGGAGAACTCAGGGGTGCCAAAAAGAGCACGGAAACAAAGGAGGACAGTGATGAAAAGAGCACGGAAACAAAGGAGGACAGTGACGAAAAGAGAAAGACAATGTATTTACTCACTAAGAACCAAGTCAATAAAGTTTGACAGCAAGGCAAACACTCACCTGTACAGAGGTAATAACTGGACTGTGTGTGTGTGTGTTTGTGTGTGTGTGTGTGTGTGTGTGTGTGTGTGTGTGTGTGTGTGTGTGTGTGTGTGTGTGTGTGTGTGTGTGTGTGTGTGTGTGTGTGCGTGCGTGGAGAAAGGCTAAAAGCATGCTGACTCATGCATTCCCTAAATCCTAAGTGGATAAAAGTAGCAGACAAATATAAGCTATAGTAGTATGTATCTTTTTCAGTCCTTCTTCTATTGCTCAACTGTAACATAACCTCACTCACATGACACAGAAATAGGTTTGCACAGTAGCACTTGACATTAAACATATCCATTCAAGCCAACACTAACCATACAAACATTAGGCTCCAGACCTGCTCTGTAGCTACAGTTGAACAGGTGAAATCATGGAGTTTAACCCCACTGTATCCAGGGGGAGGAAAACGGCGTCAACGCTACTGTGGAGATCAAAGGTCATACCCCCTAGACTTGACCCTGCTTGTTGCTAGGCAACATTATGTCCTTTATGAGAAACGGGGGCTCCCAGGTCTGGAACATTGGAAGTCAGGTTGTATACATGGCTTAGCTTTACAAGAGAACAGGGAGAGAAGTATCACACCCCAGCTGCCTGTGAGCTGCCAAGGCAGAAAAATGAAAAAATAATTTCAGCAAACATAGCTAAACCCCTCCCTCACCACAAGAGGCAAGTCAGGCAACAGTTCCCGGAATCTGAGGGGAGAGAAAGGGTGTGGGGAGACTATTCCCAATAATACCATTGGGAATAAGTGTCTATACAGACCTGAACCTAAACTTAGACCTAGTCTAGACCTAGTTAACGGCTAGGATTACAAACTAAACCTCACAACTATAACTAAATACAATAATAAGTAATCCTAGAGAAAATCAGAGCAAGCCATAGTTAAAAACACTTTATTTTGGACTAATAACATCATGTCTCAATAAACTGCATTGAGGCATGTTTTTCCTGTTCATGATCACGGTAGGCCCTTACTGCTTGTCCACCCACTCACCAGACCATAGCCAGCCAAACTCCCTATATGTCTTATGGGGAGACCCATGGCATGGCCTCAACACTCAACTCTCTCACACTCACTCACTCACTCACACATACACACACACACACACACACACACACACACACACACACACACACACACACACACACACACACACACACACACACACACACACACACACACACACACACACACACACACACACACACACACACACACACACACACACACACACACACACACTACCAGTGCTACAACTTCAACTTGACTCAACAACTACAGTAAATGTCTCTGACTCACTCTAACGTGAGTCCCGATACACAGTGTTACTTCTGAGCCTGTTTTGGAGATGCAAGGTCCTTTCTTTGGGTCCTCCTAGAACCATCGCTAATTTTAGAAAAGTTCCAGAAATAATAAAAGTGTGTGTGAGTAGGCGGGCATGGCGGGCATGCCTGCCCTGGCAGAGTGGTGCTCCTGGGCAAGTGGGCGTCTAGCGGCTAGCGTCACCGGTGACGACGTGCGAGGGTGGAGACAACAGGGTTTTCCTCACCCTTTCGCCAAGGCAGAGACGAAAACACCAGTCGAAAGAGGGGGGGAAATAAATAAGTAAAAACAGAGGGATTTTTTCCACTGATGCGTAGCTCAACACAGATGGAGGATACACATGATTGACAGCTGACTCAATGTCACTGCACTGTGACTCAAAATCAACACAAACACAATTAAGAGTACGAATAGACAATGTCCCAAATTCTATTTATGCAGATTCTCAGCCCTATACACAGAGGACTAAGGTTTCCTGGACAAAGACTAAGCACAGTCCTGGACTAAGAAGCATGCTCAATGGATTTTCTCCAATGAACATGCTCCTTAGTCCAGAACTAGTATTAATCTATGTCCAGGAAACTGTCCCAAATATATTAATGTGCCCTAAGACTAAGTGCACTCCAGTGTGTTGTAATGATGTATTGGCCCAGTGGTGACTATGGCTTAGTCACACAAACAGCAGCTCCCTAGGAAGCATTGGCATGGTGTCTTTACTGTCATACTGTAGCATGGGAAGGAGCAGGCATACAGGCCGCACCATCAATCCAGACCCCATAAACCAATCAGCACTAGGAATAAAAGACTGGAGATAGTCACACAGGAGACGTGATTCAACGTTCCCACAATGTTCCCAGCCCAGCAACTTCATATATATCCTACTACTGCATTTGACAATGAGGCTAGTAGAAGAAGAATATAATGTGAAACAGCTCTCATTTCCCATAAAATGGCCTCTGTCAATTTCCATACGTCAGAAGAACAAAACGAGAGAGGAGCGTGAAATGAGAAATGAAAAAAAGTGTGTGTGTGTGCCAACCTGTCTGCCTGGCACTGGCTCTAATGGCTCTATTAGATGACAGCATCGGGACATTAAGATGAACGGGAGGAGAAGTGGAGGGAGAGAGGGCGAGGGAGGGTGGGAGTGAGGGAGAGGGAGAGAGAAAGAGAAAGATGGAGAGAAGAGAAAGCGAGGGTGAGAGAAAGGGAGTCACAGAAGAGGGTTAGGGGGAGAGAGGGAGAGAGACGTCGGTAGAGATCGAGAGAGAGAGAGTGTTGTGGGAGCTAGCTTGTCACAGAGTAGTGTATCCTAGCCAGCCAGGCTGAGTGAGGGAGTTCCCAGCAGGTTAATGTTTGCACTGGGACCGACCGGGGGCAAGTGGGGTGAGGGAGGGGAGGGGAGGGGGGGGGGGGGCACTGTGAGTCATGGGGTTACCGACTGTCATTACATGTCATCGAAACCCACCCTGACAACCGTGCATGACCATGACATGGTCCACACAAACACTCACTTACCCGACCCAGCAAGTTAACCCTGAAACACACACTTATACAAATAGGCCTACTGTACCTTAGGCTAAACACACACATGCACACATGCAGTAGACTGAGGCTTTGTCCGATAATCATTTTATTATATCAGAATGTTCAACATCGAAGTTAGGCTACTGTACAACAAGGGCCGTCTATTAAATAATCATCAGACGTAATTGAACATTATTCACAGACTCTATACAGTCCAAACTCAATGCCAAAATCTACACTGCTAAACAAAATTAAGGGAACACTTAAACAACACATCCTAGATCTGAATGAATTAAATAATCTTATTAAATACTTTTTTCTTTACATAGTTGAATGTGCTGACAACAAAATCACACAAAAATTATCAATGGAAATCAAATTTATCAACCCATGGAGGTCTGGATTTGGAGTCACCCTCAAAATTAAAGTGGAAAACCACACTACAGGCTGATCCTACTTTGATGTAATGTCCTTAAAACAAGTCAAAATGAGGCTCAGTAGTGTGTGTGGCCTCCAAGTGCCTGTATGACCTCCCTACAACGCCTGGGCATGCTCCTGATGAGGTGGCGGATGGTCTCCTGAGGGATCTCCTCCCAGACCTGGACTAAAGCATCCGCCAACTCCTGGACAGTCTGTGGTGCAACGTGGCGTTGGTGGATGGAGCGAGACATGATGTCCCAGATGTGCTCAATTGGATTCAGGTCTGGGGAACGGGCGGGCCAGTCCATAGCATCAATGCCTTCCTCTTGCAGGAACTGCTGACACACTCCAGCCACATGAGGTCTAGCATTGTCTTGCATTAGGAGGAACCCAGGGCCAACCGCACCAGCATATGGTCTCACAAGGGGTCTGAGGATCTCATCTCGGTACCTAATGGCAGTCAGGCTACCTCTGGCGAGCACATGGAGGGCTGTGCGGCCCCCCCAAAGAAATGCCACCCCACACCATGACTGACCCACCGCCAAACCGGTCATGCTGGAGGATGTTGCAGGCAGCAGAACGTTCTCCACGGCGTCTCCAGACTCTGTCACGTCTGTCACATGTGCTCAGTGTGAACCTGCTTTCATCTGTGAAGAGCACAGGGTGCCAGTGGCGAATTTGCCAATCTTGGTGTTCTCTGGCAAATGCCAAACGTCCTGCACGGTGTTGGGCTGTAAGCACAACCCCCACCTGTGGACGTCGGGCCCTAATACCACCCTCATGGAATCTGTTTCTGACCGTTTGAGCAGACACATGCACATTTGTGGCCTGCTGGAGGTCATTTTGCAGGGCTCTGGCAGTGCTCCTCCTTGCACAAAGGCGGAGGTAGCGGTCCTGCTGCTGGGTTGTTGCCCTCCTACGGCCTCCTCCACGTCTCCTGATGTACTGGCCTGTCTCCTGGTAGCGCCTCCATGCTCTGGACACTACGCTGACAGACACAGCAAACCTTCTTGCCACAGCTCGCATTGATGTGCCATCCTGGATGAGCTGCACTACCTGAGCCACTTGTGTGGGTTGTAGACTCCGTCTCATGCTACCACTAGAGTGAAAGCACCGCCAGCATTCAAAAGTGACCAAAACATCAGCCAGGAAGCATAGGAACTGAGAAGTGGTCTGTGGTCACCACCTGCAGAACCACTTCTTTATTGGGGGTGTCTTGCTAATTGCCTATAATTTCCACCTGTTGTCTATTCCATTTGCACAACAGCATGTGAAATGTATTGTCAATCAGTTGTCACGGTCGTCGAGGAGTGAAGGAGACCAAGGCGCAGCGTGTGAAACGAACATGGTACTTTATTTAGTTAAAGCACGAAAAACAAGAAACACGACTAGTGAAGTCCACAGTCAACCTGACTGAAAACGGAAACAATAACCCACAATGCCCACAGGAAAACATGCAGTATAAATATGGCTCCCAATCAGAGATAACGAGCCGACAGCTGACACTCGTTACCTCCGATTGGGAGTCAATGACCAAACCTAGAAATAAACGTGACAGAAATGCAAACATAGAAAATCACCCAAAACCCAACAAAACACAATACACCCTGGCTCAAATACAAAAGTCCCGGAGCCAGAGTGTTACAGTACCCCCCCCTAAAGGTGCGCACTCCGGGCGCACCAGCATACAGTCTCGGGGAGGGTCTGGGTGGGCGTCTGTCCACGGTGGCGGTTCTGGCCCTGGTCGTGGTCCCCACCCCACCTTAGTCACCACCCGCTTCCCTAGCCTCCTCCACATGACCACCCTCCAACTTACTCCACCTGGATTTAGGGGCAGCACCGGGCTAAGGGACAGCACCTGGCTAAGGGGCGGATCCTGGCTGGCTGGCTCTGGCGGATCCTGGCTGGACGGCTCATGGCAGGCTGAAGGATCTGGCTGCTCATGGCTGGCTGACGGATCTGGCTGCTCATGGCTGGCTGACGGATCTGGCTGCTCATGGCTGGCCGACGGATCTGGCTGCTCATGGCTGGCCGACGGATCTGGCTGCTCATGGCTGGCGACGGATCTGGCTGCTCATGGCTGGCGGAAGGCTCTGGCTGATCCTGTCTGGCGGAAGGCTCTGGCTGATCCTGTCTGGCAGAAGGCTCTGGCTGATCCTGTCTGGCAGAAGGCTCTGGCTGATCCTGTCTGGCAGAAGGCTCTGGCTGATCCTGTCTGGCGGAAGGCTCTGGCTGATCCTGTCTGGCGGAAGGCTCTAGCGGCTCTGGTCTGGCGGACGGCTCTGATGGCTCATGGCAGACGGGCGGCTTTGCAGGCTTTAGGCAGACGGGCAGTTCAGGCCCCGTTGGGCAGACGGCAGACTCTGGCCGTCTGAGGCGCACCGTAGACTTAGTGCGGGTGGCCGGAACAGGCCGGACCGGGCTGGCGACGCGCACCGTAGTCTTGGTGCGGGTGGCAGGAACAGGCCGGGTCGGGCTGGCGACGCGCACCGTAGTCTTGGTGCGGGTGGCAGGAACAGGCCGGACCGGGCTGGCGACGCGCACCGTAGACTTGGTGCGGGTGGCAGGAACAGGCCGGGTCGGGCTGGCGACGCGCACCGTAGACTTGGTGCGGGTGGCAGGAACAGGCCGGGTCGGGCTGGCGACGCGCACCGTAGTCTTGGTGCGGGTGGCCGGAACAGACCGGACCGGGCTGGCGACGCGCACCGTAGTCTTGGTGCGGGTGGCAGGAACAGGCCGGGTCGGGCTGGCGACGCGCACCGTAGTCTTGGTGCGGGTGGCAGGAACAGGCCGGGTCGGGCTGGCGACGCGCACCGTAGTCTTGGTGCGGGTGGCAGGAACAGGCCGGACCGGGCTGGCGACGCGCACCGTAGACTTGGTGCGGGTGGCAGGAACAGGCCGGACCGGGCTGGCGACGCACACCGTAGACCTGGTGCGGGTGGCAGGAACAGGCCGGACCGGGCTGTGGAGACGGATAGGAGGCCTGGAGCGAACAGCGGACACCACCCGTCCTGGCTGAATGCCTAACCTCACACACTCTGTGTGAGGCATCAGCACAGGACGTACAGGGCGGTGTACCCCTGGCCTGGTGGCCTCCTGGATACTCCCCCTTTTCTCCTCCGTCAGCCCCGTCGTCCATGCCGTGTGCCCCCCCCTAAAAATTTTCTGGGGTTGACACACGACCCTCCGACGATGGCCCTGCTGCCGCCGTTGCTCCTCTCTCGCCAGGGCCTTGATCCTTCCCCAAGGTCCCTTGCCTCCGAGCATGTCCTCCCAGGACCACGATGTGCCCACCTGGGCCATCGCCAGCCTCTCTATCTCCTTGCCCGGTGCCTCCTCCCATGTCCAGTCTCCCTGCTCCTGGACACGCTGCTTGGTCTTTCTTAGGTGGGTTTTTCTGTCACGGGGGTCTATGTCGTCCAAGTATGACCAAGGCGCAGCGTGTCCAAGAAACATGACTTTATTGTAGAATAAACGACAAAACAAAACAAGAACCGTAACGTCCTCAGTACACCGACTGAACCTAGAACAAAAACCCACAATTCCCACAGGAAAACAATCAGAATAAATATGGCTCCCAATCAGAGATAACGAGCCGACAGCTGACACTCGTTACCTCCGATTGGGAGTCATCGACCAAACCTAGAAATGCAGCCAACAGAAAGGCAAACCTAGAAACAAAACCAAAACCCAACAAAACAAAATACACCCTGGCTCAAATACAAAAGTCCCAGAGCCAGAGTGTCACATCAGTGTTGCTTCCTAAGTGGACAGTTTGATTTCACAGAAGTGTGATTGACTTGGAGTTACATTGTGTTGTTTAAGTGTTCCCTTTATTTTTTTGAGCAGTGTATATGCCGCAATGATGGTGGTCAAGTGCATAAGTCTGTTATTTTTGCTATATGGAGATATCGGTTCATATTGTTCTTGCCTTAGGAAGCAGATGTCAGAATCATTCAACACAATGCATGCATACATAAACATTTGACATTCAGCACGTGGAATCTCAGGAATGAATTATTTCTTGCACTTGCACACTTGCAGGAAATATTAAACCCCTAAGGTGGAGCAGAGTAGAGTTTCTGGGTTTGCCCTCTGGCCTCGCATGCTAGTCAAATAGCTCATCAGTCAGTATAGGAGTCCTGCCGGACAGCAGAGCTGCTAAAATACACTTTTATTTAGTCTGCTCCCCACGCTTCTCTGTCCATATTATGTAGAATCACTTAGCAAGTCTTAGGGTGCATCCTAAATTGCACCACATTCACTATATAGTGCACAATTTTTGACCAGAGCCATTTGGAACCCTGGTCAAAAGTTGTGCACTATATAGGGGATATAGGTTGCCATTTGGCACATAACCTTAGAGAAAAAATGCTGAAAATGTAAAGTACTACGGGAGCTGAGACGGAGTCAGAGAGAGAGTTTGGCATCTTGATTGAAGGACTACTTGTCTTGGAGTGCCTTCAGAACTTCCTCGCTTTTCCTTTGAGGGTTTCAAGTCCCAGCTATTTTCTTTAGTGAGCATTTATTCATACTTAATCATAATAATAACAGTATTAATCATTGACGTCTATAAGAATTACGTTTCAACCTAATTGGGGCAAATTATTCAGGGTGTCGAAAGTGGAGTCTCACTGAATACACAGTTTTGACTGACTTGAGAAAACAACATAAAAACACTGGAAAGCTACTTTTTCCAGAAATCTATTTGCCTTCTCAATCGCAGAACTTATATTTTCCTTCAATACAGTATGCAGGTATACTCTAATAATTGATCATACAATGACTGAGTCCATTAATGATCACTGAACCCCGGAACGATTACCTACATAAAATAATATGCAGTGTTTAGTGGAATAATTGCCACTGATGATAATAGGGTGGGGTCAGAAGGGAAAACCCCATGGGATCAAGAAGTGTCAGCAACTTTCCACCATGTCACAATGATACATGGAAACATATACCACTTACACAAACCTGCGAGCACACACATACTGTAACACAGACACAACACACATTACACACAAGGCACACTTGCCTATCCACACAGTCTGACAAAGCCAAAGTCAAATCTTTCCAATCAACAACATTCACCACCAGATCTGTTAAGAAACTGATCTTGTGCACCAAATAGTCTGAACACCATCTGATACAATGTGTTCCTACATTTACATTTTAGTCATTTAGCAGACGCTCTTATCCAGAGCGACTTACAGTTAGTGATTTTTTTTTTTTTTTTTTATACTGGCCCCCCGTGGGAATCAAACCCACAACCCTGGCATTGCAAACACCATGCTCTATCAACTGAGCTACATCCCTGCCGGCCATTCCCTCCCCTACCCCGGACGACGCTGGGCCAATTGTGCGCCGCCCATGAGTCTCCCGGTCGCGGCCGGCTGCGACAGAGCCTGGATTCGAACCAGGATCTCTAGTGGCACAGTTAGCACTGCGATGCAGTGCCTTAGACCACTGCGCCACTCAGGAGCTTCCTATTTGCATCTACCAGCTCTCACAGTCTCACGTCAGAATTAGATGTTCATCCATGTTTCTCAAACCTCAAATTCCGAAGTGTTTAAAGTTAAGTTTAGGCATTAACTCAGAATTTTCAAAGTCAACCTCCACACACACACGTCCGCATGCACACACACACACACACACACACACACACACACACACACACACACACACACACACACACACACACACACACACACACACACACTGCCCCACAGCATGGTAGGATGCCATCCACCTGCACCACTGCCCATAGTTGTTCCCTCCCTGGATTAAAAACAGAATGTCCTGGATCATGTTCCTCTCACCCTCCCTCACTCTCACTTTCTCTCCATCTATACTATATCGACTCACATACGCCCTTGTTCTTTATCAACCAGCATAATCTTTCCTCCACAACATTCAATTCCTCACCACCCCACTCCCCCACGTTCCCAACAACACAGGTATATCTCTCCCCCAAACCTGCAACCCGTATTCACAAAGCGCCTCAGAGTAGGTGTGCTGATCTAGGATCAGTTCTGCCTTTTAAGTCATAATGAGGTCTTCTTTCCACACATAGGAGGTGGTGTAGAGGTTAAACCGCCTCACACTGGCCGTTGGCCCTGTGCTATGTGGAGGGCTATGCTACCATGTGGCCAGTGCGTTACACCATGCCAATGGAATGCCCTCGTATCAGAGAGAGATAAAACAAAAAACAAGTTACAAAAGGAGCAGCCAGCACTGGGAAACAAAACAAGACAACAAAAATAAACTTTTCGGTGCGTCAGGATGATTTTTCAGGATGATGTGCTCTCCTTAAACACTCTCTACTGATCAGCGCCTCAAATCATTAGGATAACAATAAAAATGCACTCCCCCATTTAGAGTGATCAAGCCAAAAAAAGAGGGACTGAGGGAAAGAGTAAAAAGAGAGAGAGAGAGAGAGAGAGAGAGAGAGAGAGAGAGAGAGAGAGAGAGAGAGAGAGAAAGATAACAAGAGAACAAGAGAACAAGAGAACGAGAGAGAGAGAGAGTGAGAGAGAGAGAGAGAGAGAGAGAGAGAACAAAAGAACGAGAGAATGAGAGAACGAGAGAGAGAGAGAGAGAGAGCGAGAGAGAGAGAGAGAGAGAGAATGAGAGAGAGTGCGAGAGAGAGAGAGTGTGTGAGAGAGAGAGAGATAGAGAGAGAACAAGAGAATGAGAGAGAAAGCGAGAGAGAGAACGAGAGAGAGAGAGAGAGAGAGAGAGAGAGAGAGAGAGAGAGAGAGAGAGAGAGAGCGAGAGAGAGTGAACAAGAGAATGAGAGAGAGAGCGAGAGAGAGAGAGAGAGAGAGAGAGAGAGAGAGAGAGAACAAGAGAATGAGAGAAAAAGAAAAAGGGAGGAAGAAAAAGAGAGTGTAAATGAGCACAACAGAGTGATAGAGAATGGGTTTAACGGAACATTATGGAATCCATTCAGCGCTAATGGCTGGCAGTGATGCCAGACGAGGCATGTTCTGACTGAAGTGGCTGTTCTTTTCAAAGGTTAGGCCCCAATTAGGACTAGCAGTCTAGCGTTAGCACATCCGTCACATCCCACTGGTAATTACCATTGAATTACCAGAGAGGCTAACGTCTGAAAATACCGTCTTTATGAGCTGTGACTCTCCATCCGTCCCTCTTCCAACGTCGTGAACAATGAGCAGTGGAGTGATGCGTGGAGTGATGGTACAATACAGACTAAACAAACTTTCATGTTTTCCAACAGTGTAAAGAAAAAACAGTCATGTTGCATTTTACTATGTTGGTAAGAGTCTATTAGAAGGATGTAAGCCTGTTAAATCCAATCATTTGGACTTTGATGTGATTCGATGAGTGGGGAAGAACGGGTGTGTAAAGATGTAGGATCTTAATTTCAGCCATTTTGCAGCAACAGGAAATATGAATTATTATGTAGATTATAATTACTGGACTTTTTTGTAGGGGTTGATACATTTTTCATTAGGGCAAATCAAGTCTGAAATTTAAAAGTGGAAATTACAAACTGTAGAAGCCACTACAAATACACTACAAGTTTGCATTTCCTGCTTTGCAGGAACTTCTCAGCAACAAAAGAGTGATCAAATTAAGATCCTACATAAATCAAGATCCTACATCTGTCTTAAAACAAAAAATATACAGTGAGGGAAAAAAGTATTTTATCCCCTGCTGATTTTCTGCGTTTGCCCACTGACAAAGACATGATCAGTCTATAATTTTAATGGTAGGTTTATTTGAACAGTGAGAGACAGAATAACAACAAAATAATCCAGAAAAACGCATGTCAAAAATGTTATAAATTGATTTGCATTTTAATGAGGGAATTAAGTATTTGACCAATCTGCAAAACATGACTTAGTACTTGGTGGCAAAACCCTTGTTGGCAATCACAGAGGTCAGACGTTTCTTGTAGTTGGCCACCAGGTTTGCACACATCTCAGGAGGGATTTTGTCCCACTCCTCTTTGCAGATCTTCTCCAAGTCATTAAGGTTTTGAGGCTGACATTTGGCAACTCGAACCTTCAGCTCCCTCCACAGATTTTCTATGGGATTAAGGTCTGGAGACTGGCTAGGCCACTCCAGGACCTTAATGTGCTTCTTCTTGAGCCACTCCTTTGTTGCCTTGGCCGTGTGTTTTGGGTCATTGTCATGCTGGAATACCCATCCACGATCCATTTTCAATGCCCTGGCTGAGGGAAGGAGGTTCTCACCCAAGATTTGACGGTACATGGCTCCGTCCATCGTCCCTTTGATGCGGTGAAGTTGTCCTGTCCCCTTTGCAGAAAAACACCCCCGAAGCATAATGTTTCCACCTCCATGTTTGACGGTGGGGATGGTGTTCTTGGGGTCATAGGCAGCATTCCTCCTCCTCCAAACACGGCGAGTTGAGTTGATGCCAAAGAGCCCGATTCTGGTCTCATCTGACCACAACACTTTCACCCAGTTCTCCTCTGAATCATTCAGATGTTCATTGGCAAACTTCAGACGGGCCTGTATATGTGCTTTCTTGAGCAGGGGGACCTTGCGGGCGCTGCGGGATTTCAGTCCTTCACAGCGTAGTGTGTTAGCAATTGTTTTCTTGGTGACTTTGGTCCCAGCTGACTTGAGATCTTTGACAAGATCCTCCCGTGTAGTTCTGGGCTGATTCCTCACCGTTCTCATGATCATTGCAACTCCACGAGGTGAGATCTTGCATGGAGCCCCAGGCCGAGGGAGATTGACAGTTATTTTGTGTTTCTTCCATTTGCGAATAATCGCACCAACTGTTGTCACCTTCTCACCAAGCTGCTTGGCGATGGTCTTGTAGCCCATTCCAGCCTTGTGTAGGTCTACAATCTTGTCCCTGACATCCTTGGAGAGCTCTTTGGTCTTGGCCATGGTGGAGAGTTTGGAATCTGATTGATTGATTGCTTCTGTGGACAGGTGTATTTTATACAGGTAACAAGCTGAGATTGAGAACACAGTATTTCGTTTTCCGTTGCGAAACGTTTGTCAACGTGTGCCCAACTGAACATGACCCAGGTCTAGGATATTCCTGAGCACTGTAACTGCAGGAATCTAAATGTCCAAACCAGGACAGTAACCTGGGAAGTGTGACCATAACCCCAGATACTCTTGGAGCCAGCTCTGAAGCCCTGCCCTTAGTCCTGGGATTTCTTTACCGGATAGTAGAGCTGCATTTCAGTGAGCCACACTCTCATCTAATCATTAGGGGATTTGTTCAATAAATGATTCTACCATACTGTATGATGAAACACACAAATGCAGCATATTAGATGTCATATTGAAAGATTAAAACCATACTCTTCGAAAGAGATCCGTTTCATGTGTTTTCTATGAGATGATCTCCTCATCCATATTGAAACCATAGCTCCAGATCTATTCTATACCAGAGAGAGCTCAGGGCTGCTCAAAGCTACACAGCTGTCCTTCTTCCTCCCAATCTCTTCATTTCTTTCCTTTTCACTTCCAGAGCTCCTGAAACATGACAACCAAATGTCCTCAGTAACAGCCCATAACTCCCTTGCTCTCTCGATCTGACGCAGGCAGGAGGCCAAACGCAGCACGAGTGGGTGGATGTACCACACCAACTAGGTGAGTGCTCTGTCTCTCCCTCTCACACCTCACCAAGTTCTACACAAGCTATCTAATGAGAACACTTTGAGAACGCTCCCCAACACTTTTCTTGTGCCCTTTTTGACCCCAAAGAAATCAGTCTTATTTCCCCCCACACCTTTTCCCACCTTCTACTTATTTGTCCTGTCGCTCTCTCGATTTCATTCCTCCATGTGGTAAAGTGGAGATTGTGATGGACTTCAAGCATGCAACAAAAAAAACAGAAATGGATAGAATGACTACTGAAAAAGCAATAACATCTATATCATAACCATAGGCTGCTTGATGTAAACTGGCTTGAATTCAAGTCCAATGGACTGACACCAATGGTGTGTTGATGGAGTCAGTATAAATGTGAAATCATTGATAGACACAGTATTATTTTATCATATGTAGATCAGATGCAGTCCTGTTGCATATATAGCACCAGCTGCAGCTGAGGGAACAGGAAAGGCTGTTAATTGGAGTCTCACTCCGGAGGCATAGGGGTTAAATGGTGCAGCGCTCGATGTAAAGGGTTAAACTGAACCACATGCACACAAACTCTCATTCATACACACATGTACGCATGTACACATGCGTTCACGCACAGACACACATGAACGCATGTTTGCACGCGCACACACACACTCACTCAGCACATGGAGTCCATTCATACAGGCAGTAAAGCGATCCTAAGACCAGGAGGGGTGACATTCACAACACTGGCAACCCACCACAGACATATTGAGATACTTAGGGAGAGCTTTATAAGAACAGAAACTCCAGCAATGAGGGAAGGAGGGGAAAGACCTGTCATTCTGTTTCATCTCTCTATCATTCTGTTTTACCCCTCTCATATGATTCTATCCCCACTTTCAACCCCCTCTCGCTCCTCTGTTACCCTTCTATAGCCCTTCTCTAACTTCTCTGTTGCAACTCTCTCATCCCTCTCTCACCCATCTCTCACTCCTCTCTCATCCCCCTGTCCTGTTCTCTGTTCTCGCAGACCCAGTAAAATGTCACGTGTCCTTGTGTTAAGTCATATTTCATATTCTGTGTCTGTCTTTGTCGAACAAGGCCTGTTTATAGGTGAGTTCCAGGCCAGTGGTTTAGTAAATGTATTTTTGTGGATTTCAGGTTCTGTGTTTTTACCCCCGTTGCTACGGTTTCTGGCCCTCCTAGGCAGTTATGGACCACTTTGTGAACATTAGGCCTGTTTGTGGTGGCACGGGCTGGAATGAAGGAGAGAACTGCAGGTCTTCCCTCGCTCCCGATTTCCTTTTCTACCTCTCTCCTTTTCAGACAGGTGGAAAATGGTGCACATACAGTCAGCCCTTACCAACTATTTCTGCCAACCCCTTTGGCAGTGAGAAATCAAATAATATGTTATTTGCCACATGCGCCGAATACAACAGGTGTAGACCTTACAGTGAAATGCTTACTTACAAGCCCTTAACCAACAATGCAGTTTTAAGTAAAAGACAGATAAGTAAAAAATAAAATTAAAACATAATTAAAGAGCAGCAGTAAAATAAAATAACAGTAGGGAGGCTATATACAGGGGGTACCGGTACAGAGTCAATGTGAGGGGGCACCGTTTAGTCGAGGTAATTGAGGTAATATGTACATGTGGGTAGAGTTAAAGTGACTATGCATAGATAATAAACAGAGTAGCGGTAGCGTAAAAGAGGGGGTGGGGGGAGGGACAATGCAAATAGTCCGGGTAGCCATGATTAGCTGTTCAGGAGTCTTATGGCTTGGGGGTAGAAGCTGTTAAGAAGCCTTTTGAACCTAGACTTGGCGATCCGGTACCACTTGCAGTGCGGTAGCAGCGAGAACAGTCTATGACTAGGGTGGCTGGAGTCTTTGACAATTTTTATGGCCTTCCTCTGACACCGCTTGGTATAGAGGTCCTGGATGGCAGGAAGCTTGGTCCCAGTGATGTACTGGGCCGTACGCACTAACCTCTGTAGTGCTTTGTGGTCGGAGGCCGAGCAGTTGCTATACCAGGCGGTGATGCAACCAGTCAGGATGCTCTCGATGGTGCAGCCGTATAACTGTTTGAGGACCTGAGGACCCATGCCAAATCTTTTCAGTCTCCTGAGGGGGAATAGGCTTTGTCATGCCCTCTTCTTGACTGTCTTGGTTTGTTTAGACCATGATAGTTTGTTGGTGATGTGGACACCAAGGAACTTGAAGCTCTCAACCTACACACACACACGCAACATGCACGCACGCACACACACACACACACACACACACACACACAGGTATGTGAGTGGCAGGCCTACCTACAACTGTACAGCTTTACATCTGTCATTGTCATAGTTGATAGAGCAATGAGGAAATGCCTGTCTGTGGTTTGCACTTGGCTCTATTCTTAGTGGCCACATGTCCAGAGTGACCTCTCCAGCACGTCTCCGTTCTCTTATTGTCGATTGTCTTTCTGCTTTAGAGGACCTGGGCCACAGGCATGCTAAGATCACCCCTCAGATTCTTCTCTGCAATGTCCGCTGCCAACAAGCTGTCAATCACTCACTAGCCATGCCCCCTTACTCATGGCACATCAACATTTGACAAGAAGGGATGGTTGAGATAGTGTGTGTGTGGAAGGGAGTGTATGTGCATGTGTGTGTGTGTGTGTGGTGCATGCATGTTTGTGTATGCGTGAGTGTGTGTTTGTTGCCCAGCCTGCGCCAAGGGGTGTATGTGTGAGTGTTTATGTGGGCTCCTAGGGGGGTTGTGTGTGTGTATACATATGCATGTAGCGACTCTGTAGTGTGATAACTAGTGTTTATTTGGAACAAGAGGCTTTAACAAGCACTCAGGGCATCCAGCAAGATTCCATCTATTTCCTAACTTCCATGTGCCCAATAGTATATTTGTATGATGGTTACGAAACAACATACAGTATATGAATCCATAGACTACTTGAGAAAAGGAATGCCAGGGAATGTATCTGGTCTTTTCACAGGTGAGCGTAGTTTCTAGTTACCATAGCATCGTCAGAATAAATGGGATTCCGGAGAGGTTTGGAGATGTGGGAATGTCGAGGGAAAGCTCCTTCTCTGCCGTTATCGAACGGGAGTGTCCGGGGATAGAGGACCACCAGGGGGTATGTACAGCCACCCCTACCTACACACACACACACACACACACACACACACACACACACACACACACACACACACACACACACACACACACACACACCGTGGGATCCTCTCCAGTCATATCTACAAAACTGACCACACTGTTTACACGCGCCGTTCAGTTTATCCGTTACCACGGCAATGCGAATAGTTCGCAATTTTTTATCTGACGTAAAGCTGACATAAATCATTTAGGGCTTGCGCTCACTGGGCCAGTAATTACACGTTAGTGTTCCAGAATCCCCTCGCAGCCTCAGGTCAACGGACTATCCGTCATAAAACGGCCAACGCTCCTCATACTCAGAAATATGACAAGTCATGTGCCAAGCGTCTCATTCTGAGCTAGCGCTCTTCTCAGCTCAAATAAACAGGCCTATAGCATATCAAACATACCGGATAACATTCTAACCCCGACCACAGACACATGTTTGTTTTTCTAGGCTCAGGGTGGATAAATACGCCATAGTGAAAATGCTCCGTCTGATGGGAGATGAATTTGGCATAAATATGACAGATAAATATGTCATGCTAGAGTTTTTGTTGTTGTTGCCATAAGCACATTTTGAGAGACCACAGTGGCTTGGGGGCTGAGACGGCGCGGATGCCAGAGAGCATAACAGCCCTGCAGTTGATTTATTATTAAACACAGGGGAGAAAAAGGAGAGAGATTTCAACACGTTGATTTGAGAGATGAGAAATAGGCTACAGAGAAAATAGTCCTGTAGGAGAGGTAAGGAAGGACAAAAATATCGAGACATGGGTTTCAAAAGTGTAAGATGCAGAGGCAGAAATACAGTACCAGTCAAAAGTTTGGACACACCTACTCATTCAAGGGTTTTCTTTATTTCTACTATTGTTTACATTGTATAATAATAGTGAAGACATCAAAACGATGAAATAACACATATGGACTCATGTAGTAACAAAAAAAGTGTTAAACAAATCAAAATATATTTTATATTTGAGATTCTACAAATAGCCACCCTTTGCCTTGATGACAGCTTTGCACACTCTTGGCATTCTCTCAACCAGCTTCATGAGGTAGTCACCTGGAATGCATTTCAATTAACAGGTGTGCCTTCTTAAAAGTTAATTTGTGGAATTTATTTCATTCTTAATGCGTTTGAGGCATCAGTTGTGTTGTGACAAGGTAGGGGGCGTTTACAGAAGATAGCCATATCCATATTATGGCATGAACAGCTCAAATAAGCAAAGAGAAACGAGAGTCCATCATTACTTTAAGACATGAAGGTCAGTCAATACTGAAAATGTCAAGAACTTTGAATGTTTCTTCAAGTGCAGTCGCAAAAACCATCAAGCGCTATGATGAAACTTTTTTGGTTACTACATGATTCTATGTTATTTCATACTTTTGATGTCTTTACTATTATTCTATAATGTAAAAAAAAACCTTGAATGAGTAGGTGTGTCCAAACTTTTGACTGGTAGTGTGTGTTTAGTGAGGCATGAATCAATCTTAACATAGAAGTAGACAAGAGTCAAAGTAACACTGAATTTTAGGCCATAGCACATGAACAATGTAATGCCCATAGGGATTCCTAAGGGTATGAT